>NC_133405.1:76699051-77010360 GCF_047511655.1 Castor canadensis | reverse complement strand
ACACACAGAACAGGGACAGAAACAGGACCAAGTAGAGCAATGGGAAGATGAAAAAGGGATGGAAACCATTCTCTACCCTCAAAATAAATGAATACAGGTATCAGAGGGAAATAAATAAAATGGATACCCAGTTCCAGACTCCAACAAAACAAAGATAATATGAGAAGACACAAAAACAAATAAATGAACTCATAGGAGCCCTAAATAAACACCAAAGTGAAAGAGAGAACACCATAGAGAGATTAATGAATTAAGGATGAAATGACCCATGATATGGAAAACCTCAGAAAAAAGAATGAAACAGAAATACAAAACACAATGGAAGGCCACTCCAGCAGACTAGAACAAGCAGAAGACAGAATCTCAGAACTTAAAGATGAAATGAAAATTAAAGGAAAAACTGAAAAACTATTACTCAAACAACTCAAGAACTGTGAAAGGAATATGCAAGAACTCACCAACTCCATCAAAAGACCAACCTGAGAATCATGGGCATTGAAGAAGGAGAAGAGGTGCAAGCAAAAGGAATTTGTAATATATTCAACAAAATAATAACAGAAAATTTCCCAAATCTAGAGAAAACTATGCCCATTCAGGTACAGGGAGCCTCTAGGACACTAAACAGACTTGATGAAATAGAACTACCCCACAACACATTACCATTAAAACAACAAGCACAGAGAATAGTGAAAGAATATTGAAGGCTGTAAGAGAGAAGAAACAAATATGGGTTTACATACGAAGGTAAGCCCATAAAATAATCATAATAGATTTCTCAATGTAAACCTTAAAAGCAAGAAGAGCATAGAGTGAGGTACTCCAGGCACTGAATGAAAATAACTTCAACCTTAGGATACTCTACCCAGGAAAACTATCATTCAAAATAGATGAAACAATAAAAATCTTCCATGATAAGTAGAAACTAAAACAGCATATGACCACCAAGCCACCACTACAAAAGATTCTTCCAGGAATTCTGCACACAGAAAGTGAAAGCAAACAAAATCATGAGAGGACACGCAGTACCAAACCACAGGAAAGAAAAGACAAGGAATCAGAAAGTAACTGATTCAGCTGCACACAATAAAACCCTTAAACAACAAAAACAACTACTTGACAGGAATCACCACATACCTATCAATATTAGCACTGAATGTTAATGAAGTTAACTCCTCCATCAAAAGACTCCATTTGGCAAACTGGATTAAAAAGGGAGATACAACAATCTGTTGCTTACACAAGACCCATCTCATTGACAAAAACAAGCACTGGCTTAGGGTGAAAGGCTGGAAGAAGATTTACGAAGGCAATGGCCCCCAAAAACAGGCAGGAGTAGCGATACTTATCTCGGACAAAGGAGACTTCAAACTTAACTTACATTGATCAAATGAGATAAAGAAGGACACTCCATACTAATAAAAGGGGAAATACACCAAAAAGAAATAACAATTATCAACCTATATGCACCCAACATCAATGCACCCAATTTCATCAAACATACTCTGAAGGACCTAAAAACATATATAGACTCCAACACAGTGGTAGTGGGAAACTTTAATACCCCCCTATCACCAATAGATAGGTCATCCAAACAAAAAATCAATAAAGAAATTCTAGAACTAAATCATACCATAGACCAAACGGACCTAACTGATGTCTACAGAATATTTCATCCAACTTCTGCACAATATACATTGTTCTTAGCAGCCCATGGAACCTTCTCCAAAACTGATCATATCTTTGGGCACAAAGCAAGCCTCAGCAAATATAAGAAAATAGAAATAATCCCATGCATTCTATCTGATCACAACTCATTAAAACTAGAACTAAAGAACAAAACAACAGTAAAAAACATGCAAACAATTGGAAGCTGAATAACACATTGCTCAATGATCAATGGGTCATTGATGAAATAGAAGAGGAAAATAAAAGGTTCCTGGAAGTTAATGAAAATGAAAACTACCAGAACTTATGGGACACAGCAAAGGCAGTCCTAAGAGGAAAGTTTATAGCCATGAGTGCATATATTAAAAGGTCAGAAAGATCTCAAATCAATGACCTAACACTACAGCTCAAACTCCTAGAGAAACAAGAACAAGCAAATCCCAAAATAAGCAGAAGGAAAGAAATAATTAAGATAAGGGCTGAAATCAATGAACTTGAAACAACAACAAAAAGAACCATACAAAGAATCAACACAACAAAAAGCTGGTTCTTTGAAAAATGAAATAAGATTGACAGACCCCTGTCAAACCTGACTAAAATGAGGAGAGAAAAAACTTAATCAGTAAAATCAGTAATGCAAAAGGGGAGATAACAACAAACACCATGGAAATCCAGGAAATCATCAGAGACTACTTTGAGAACCTATAGTCTAATAAGTTTGAAAATCTTCAAGAAATGGACAGATTTCTAGATACTTATGACCATCCAAAATTGAACCAAGAGGATACTAATCACCTGAATAGATTTATAACACAAAATGAAATTGAAGCAGCGACTTTAAGTCTCCCAAGAAAGAAAAGTCCAGGACCTGATGGATTCTCTGCTGAATTCTATCGGACCTTTAAAGAAGAACTGATACCAACCCTCCTTAAACTGTTCCACGAAGTAGAAAGGGAAGGAATACTGCCTAACTCATTTTATGAAGCCAGTATTACACTCATCCCAAAACCAGATTAAGTCACCTCCAAAAAGGAGAACTATAAGCCAATCTCCCAATTGAACATCAATGCAAAAATCCTTAAAAAAATAATGGCAAACCAAATCCAACAACACATCAGAAAGATCATTCACCATGACCAAGTCAGCTTCATCCCAGGGATGCAGGGGTGGTTCAACACATGCAAATCTATAAATGTAATACAGCACATTAATAGAAACAAAGACAAAAACCACTTGGTCATCTCAATGGATGCAGAAAAAGACTTCGGCAAGATCCAACACCATTTCATGAAAAAAGCTCTAAGAAAACTAGGAACAGAAGGAAAGTACCTCAACATTGTAAAGGCTATATATGACAAACCTATAGCCAACATCATACTTAATGGTGAAAAACAGAAACCATTTCCCCTAAAATTAGGAACAAGAAGGGTGCTCACTATCCCCACTTCTATTCAACATTATACTGGAATTCCTAGCCAGAGCAATTAGGCAAGAAGAAGAAATAAAAGGAATACAAATAGGTAAAGAAACTGTCAAAATATCCTTATTTGCAGATGATATGATCTTATACCTTAAAGACCCAAAACACTCTACCCAAAAACTATTAGACACCATAAACAGCTACAGCAAGGTGGCAGGATACAAAATTAATGTACAAAAATCATTAGCCTTTCTATACACCAATAATGAACAAACTGAGAAAGAATATATGGAAACAATTCCATTTACAATAGCCTCAAAAAAAAATCAAATACCTAGGAGTAAACTTAACAAAAGATGTGAATGACTTCTACAAGGGAAACTACAAACCCCTGAAAAAAGATCGAGGAAGACTATGGAAGATGGAAAAATCTCCCATGCTCATGGATTGGTAGAATCAACATAGTAAAAATGGCCATACTACCAAAAGCAACCTACATGTTTACTGTAATTCTCATCAAAATCCCAATGACATTCATTACAGAGATTGAAAAATCTACCCTAAAGTTCATTTGGAAACACAAGACACAGCAAATAGCCAAGGCAATACTCAGCAAAAAAGAGCAATGCTGGAGGTATCACAATACCCAACTTCAAACTATATTACAAAGCAATAGCAATAAAAACAGCATGGTGCTGGCACAAAAACAGGCATGAAGACCAGTGGAACAGAGTAGAGGACCTGGATATGAATCCACACAGCTATGCCCACCTTATTTTTGACAAAGACACCAAAAATATACGATGGAGAAAAGACAGCCTCTTCAACAAATGTTCCTGGGAAAAATGGTTATCTGTCTGCAAAAAACTGAAACTAGAGGTATAGGTTCCTCAATAGAACCCCAGCAGCTCAGCAACTAAGAGAAAGGATGGACAAATGGGACTACATGAAATTAAAAAGCTTCTGCACACAAAAGAAATGGTCTCTAAACTGAAAAGACCACCCTCAGAGTTGGAGAAAATATTTGCCAGCTAAACATCAAAGGAATGATAACCAGAATATACAGGGAACTTAAAAAACTAAACTCTCCCAAAATCAATGAACTAGTAAAGAAATGGGCAACTGAACTAAGCAGAACTTTCTCAAAAGAAGAAATTCAAATGGCCAAAAAACACATGAAAAAATGTTCACCATCTCTAGCCAGAAAGGAAATGCAAATCAAAACCACTCTAAGATTCCATCTCACCTCTGTTACAATAGCCATCATCAAAAACATCACTAGCAACAGGTTTTGGTGAGGATGTGGGGAAAAAGGAACCCTCATACACTGCTGGTGGGAATGCAAACTAGTGCAACCACTCTGGAAAAAAATACAGAGCGTTCTTAAAAATCTAAATATAGATCTGCCATATGATCCAGCAATCCCACTCTGGGGATGTACACAAAGGAATGTGACACAGGTTACTCCACGCACCTGCACACCCATGTTTATTGCAGCGCTATTCACAATAGCCAAGTTATAGAAACAGCCAAGATGCCCCACTACAGACGAATGGATTAAGAAAATGTGGTATTCATACACAATGGAATTTTACTCAGGCAAAAAAAATAATGAAATCTTATTATTCTCAAGTAAATGGATGGAACTGGAGACCATCATCCTGAGTGAGGTTAGCCAGGCTCAGAAGACCAAAAATCATATGTTCTCCCTCATATGCAGACTTTAGATCTAGGGCAAAGGCAGTAATGTTGTTGGACTTGGGTCACACTAAGGGGAGAGCACATACGGGAGGAATGGGGATAGGTAGGAAACCCAAAACATGAAAGTGTCTGATGTCGCCGCTGCAGAGGAGCTAATACATAAACCTTAAAGTGACAGAGGTCAATATGGGAAGGGGATCAGGAACTAGTGAAAAGGTCAGGTAGAGATGAATCAACTTGGGTTGTAACACACTTGTGCATGGAAGCAATGCTAGGAATCTCTCTGTATAGCTGTCCTTATCTTAACTAGCAAAAACGCTTTGTCATTCTTATTATTGCTTATGTCTACTCTTCAACAAAATCGGAGAAAAAGGGCAGAACAGGTTCTGCCTGGTAGCGATGGGCGTGCGGGGAGAGGGAGGGGATAGGAGGTAGCGGGGAGAAATGGCCCAAACAATGTATACATATGTGAATAAATGAATAAAAGTGTTTTAAAAGGTGATTAAAAATTTCTGAAACCTGTAACAACATGGATTAATGTTGAAGATGTTATGCTAAATGAAATGAGCCAGACACAGAAAGACAAATACTATACTGTCTTATACATATGTGGTATCTAAAAAAGTTGAACTCACAGAATCAAAATAGTGAAATGGTGATTGCCAGGGGTTAGGGTTGAGGGTAGAATGAGGATATGTTGGTCAAAGGAGAGAAACTTTCAGTTATAAAATTAATGAGTTCTGGGAATCTAATGTTCAGCATGGTGACTACAGCTAATAATATTGTTTTGTATACTTGACATTTGCTAAGAGAGTAGATCTTAAGTGTATTCACATACATAAAATGGTAACTATGAGATAATGGATGTGTTAATTGGCTTTATTTGGTAATCATGTATATACACGATTGTATATTTGCTATGCATATGCATATCAAATCATCACAATTTAATTACATAATACATAAATACATAATACATAAATGTGCAATTTAATTACATAATACTTGTTTGTCAATAAAGCTGGAAATAAGCAAGCAAACAGGTTTGCACACTGCCTAACATTATCCTTTGGGTTTCGAAGATCCATGCTATCCATGACCCCTATACCAATAGAAAATTTCAAGACCTTCACTCATTTTCCTTTGTGTCTGTTCTAACACCTAGCAAAATGCCTGGCAAATAATGTCCCAATTAGTATTTGTTTAACTGAATTGTTTCATGAAAGTGCAGGTGTGTGTAAGATTGGATTTAGAATCAAAAGACTAGGGTTCCTATTTTGACTCTGGTCCTTTTTGTATGTGTGATCTCGGACAAGTTCCTTTAGGAAAAAAAATTACACAGACATTTTCTGTCAGTGGGGACTGGTAATCTTCCAGCTTTCATTGGAGATTTAAGTAAGAGATATGTAGATGAAATGTATATAAAAAACTTTGCAAGTTATAAAGCACAAAACTTGAGGTGCTATTATGATAATTCATTAGTGAATTCTGCCTTAATAGTATTATGTAAACTACTTAGATGAATAGATCTGCTAGTGGTTATTGGTTAATATGGGTAAATTTATTTAAGTGCTTACTATGAGAATGAAAACAGAAGACATACTGGCAATTGCACTGTTGTAATTCATATTCTGTGACATTGAGAAAAAGGTCACATGCCTGATGAAACACTGGACAAACCACAGTGCAGTTCTGGACCTTGGATGTCTTCAATATAATTTTGAATTCATTACTGTATTTAAATTACTGCTAAAGATACAATACTGCATTTCAATGTTTTCTATTCAATTGTTCCTCTCTATTTCAAGTTAGCTGCTTTTAAATCCAGAGACACTTTTATTTGCATTATGTGCTCAGGGAAAGATGTAGAGGCTTTTGAAAGTGAATGAGATTACAATTCTAGGATGTAATTTTTATCATCCAATCAAATTTAAACTTTCTACAATTACAGCTAATCATGTGCAGATGTGGAGAATAAAGAACAAGACAAATGAAAGGGGAAAATGTCACTAATAGCAATATTGAAATAACAAATGAACAAAAAATATAAAACAGAGAGCAAGACTAAGTCCTGCCAAAGGTCTGAATATTCCTATTATCTGTTACTTATATTTCTCTAAATCTCTGTATGTGTTGGTTTTGTTCCTATGTGAAAGAAGGAATTTTAAGAATTGGCTTTTTTGGAAGCCAAAATAGAATTATCAAATGTCAAAATTGGAAGGACTATTTAGGGGCCAAATAGTTAAAGCATCTCACCTTACAGACAGGGAGGTCAAGTCCAGAGACGGAAAGGGCTTGTCAAACATCACTCGATAATTTTTAAGCAGAATCAGCAAATTTCTGACTTTCTGGTTGTAACACTTTGAAAAGGCAGCGTGAAAAGTACTTTTTCTCAAAGAGTACCATTTCAGAATCTGTGGGTTACTTGTTAAAAAATATCCTTTGGCTCAGAAACAGTGAATCAATTTCAAAGATGGGCCGTGAAAATTTGTCTTTTTTTTGTCTTGCTGTGTAACTCAGGTTGGCTTCAGGCTCTGGATCCTCCTGCCTTAACCTCCTAAGTGCTGGGATCACAGGTGTGCACCACCACACCTAGTCAATAACCTCACCCAGCCAATAACCTGCATTTTAACATGCTCTACAGTTCTGCTGCACACCAAGGTTTGAAGGGTATGGTCCTATCACTCCTACCTAATGCCTTTATAGAGAGTCCACGCACTTTAAAAAGAAAACAAAGTGATACTGGATTTGAAATGCTGTTAAAATCCCTATGGTAACGTGTACACTGCAGGTCCAACCATACAGGTAAAGAAAAGCTTTAGCACTCAAACACCTTTGTTAAACTTCAGGTTGTAGAACGGTCTAGAAGGGGACAGGCTCTTGGTCTTCCTCCTTTGGTTTACACAGACAGCTGTCTTGGAGATGTATTTAACTGAAGTATGATTTCTCTAAGTCACAAAGTCTGAAAACCCAGGCCTTGGTGTGCAATCCAGCCTCAAGTTTCTCCCGACTGTACCCAAAGTTCTTATCAAGAGAAGCCCTGGGGTTATTCCGGAAGACCAGCAACTAGGCACCCTTCAAACGCACGTCTGCGAGGCTACGAGGGTGAATCCACGCAGTAGGGGTGACTCAAAACAGTTAACCAGCAGCGGCATGCGGTAGAGTGGCAGGGAGACAGGCCAATAGGGTGTCTGGGCAGGCGTGCGTCTGATGTGGGCGGGCGAGGGGCAAAGCATGCGAAAGGGAGCTCACGGCGGCCTAAGGTTAAGAGGGCAGCCAGGGTTACAGATTTTGAGGAGGCGGGGGTGACCGGGGAAAACACGCGAGCATCTGCCCTTCTCCCTGGTCTCCTCTATCCTTAGGATTTGGTAGCAGCGGGGACAGCTCGGGGCCCGGTGTATGGCCACGGAGTTACAGCGGCCGGACTCCATGCCCTGTCACAACCAGCAAGTAAAGTCTGCCTCAACCCCAAGTCCTGAGCCGCTGCGACCTGACGAACCGATCCCAGACCATGCCGAGGGAAACAGCGATGCTGTGGCCAAGCTGACTCTCCTCACCAGGCACGCCCATTCTAGCGTGCCGGCGGAGCGGGACTCTCAGGCCTGCGGCAGCGCCAGTGACAGTGGGGACAGAAGCAACTATGACGCACCTGCCAGCGATTCCCTCCTAGGGGACTGTGAACTCTCCCAGCAGATCGGGCCGCAGCTTAAGCTGCTGCCAATGAATGATCAGATCCGGGAGCTGCAGACCATCATCCGGGACAAGTAAGCCCAGAGCGGAAGGGGAAAGGGAGGTGGAGGGTCTCCAGAGGGTGGGCGGAGATTGGAAATCAAAAGGCTGGGAGCAGTGTCTTTGGCCTGGCGAACTAGTCTTTTCTTTGGAGCGTGTATAGCAGGGGAGCCCTGTGACATATACCTCAACCCTCTCCTACCTAGTTTTGTGTTTAACATTATTTTGTGTACCTAAACTCTTTGAGGTAGCCTCCAGGCCTCTTCCGGCCTCTTTGTCTCTCTGAGGGATGACGAATACTCAACCATTCCAGGCTGGTGCACGCCTCTATGCTAGCTGACCAGTGCCTGACCACGTGATAATTGTGTACTCTAGAAATGGTTACTACCTATGGTTTTGCATTGCTACCAAGCATCTCAGGCACACAGACATAAAGCAATTTCAAGGAAATTTTATTGTGCTTCACTGGCCCTCTGGCCCTTTGCCAGGGCAAATAAGTCATTTTGCTTAATGTCTCGGAGTTCAGGTTTACTTGTCACCTGAAAGCTTCCTACTCAACTCTTGCCAGAATTGTTTTACTGTAAACTTGCAGAAGGTAGTTAATAGAGAAAAGAGAGCCCAAAGGAATCTTTGACCCCTCCTAATCCCACAAATCAATGTAGCCAGAACTTAGTGTTAAAATGCTATTTTCAAGTCTTTCTCTCTCTCTCTCTCTCTCTTTCTCTTTTTCTCTCTCTCTCTCACCTGAAATTACACCTGGCTCTTATTGGCAGCTTTAAATGGGTAGCTATAGCATGTCAGAAAACCACCTTTTCAGTGGTGGGGCATGTTCTTATATTTTAAAAATAGCTACTGATTCTGGTAACTTTTTCTTCATACTGTTGTAATAGGCTCCTAATTTATTTCCTTGCTATAATTTTTCTCTCTTACACATGCATGCACATATTGCTGTATAATCAATCTTCCTAACATACAGCTTTGATTGATAACAGTCCTACTCAACAACCTTTTTTGGATTCTTGGAGCCTACAGAGTGAAGTCCAGGATCCTTGGCTTGATACTAAGGCCCCTCCCCGTGGTTCCCAGGAACTATTCTGAAACATTCCTGCTTTTGCTCTCATATGGAATTCCCTACATCCCTCTACACAAGTTCAGATGCCACCAATTTTTCAAGGTCAAATCCAGCAATTAACTGTCCACCTCTGTCAAGAAGCTTTCCTTTAGTCATTCTTCCCAGGTGATGGTCCCTGGATGTTTTAGTGAAAGAATCACCTTCTGTTTTGCACATTGTTCTTGTGTGTCAATCTTATCTTGCCTGGTACTTTTTTTTTTTTTTTTGGCAATACTGGGGCTTGAACTCAGGGCCTTGTCCTTGCTAAGCAGGTGTTGTACCATTTGAGGCATGCCACCAGCTCTTTTTTTTTAGGGTCTTTTTCAGATATGGTCTCATGCTTTTGCCTTGGGCTGGCCTCAGACCATGGTTCTCCTACCTCTGCCTCCTTTGTAGCTGGGATTGCAGATGTGCACCACTATGCCTTGCTTGTTTTTTGAGATAAGGTCTTTCTAACTTTTTGTCTGGGCTGTCCTCAAACCTCACTCCTTATCTTTGCCTCTCAAGTAGCTGGGATTGCCTGTTAGGTTTTAAGTTCCTTTAAGGAAGAAATCTTTTACATTTTTGAATTCCAACCATGCTTTGCCAGTAATAGATACTCAATTACTAAAGATTTTTTCTAGCTCTTTTTTTGAGACAGGGTCTTACTATGTAGCCCAGGCTGATTTTAAACTCAGGATCCTCCTCCCTACTGATTTAAAATGACTTTTTTTTGAAATGCATACCACTCAGCTTCCTAAGTGGTAACATTACCACTATGCCTGGACCTAGCTCTTAGAATTATATTTATGAAGCCGGGTACTGGTGGCTCACACCTATAATCCTAGCTACTCAGGAGGCAGAGATCAGGAAGATCATGGTTCAAAGCCAGCCCAGGCAAATAGTTCGCAAGACCCTATCTCGAAAATACCCATCACAAAAAAGGGCTGGTGGAGTGGCTCAAGGTGAAGGCCCTGAGTTCAAGCCCCAGTATGGCAAAAAAATTATATTTATAAAATTATACTATTTAATATGGAAAGCTCTTCTGTGATCATGAGATCTCATAGATGAAGTAGTGATCTTTAAAAAAGTTGAGACAAAGGCTTGGTAGTTCTGGGGACAGCTAAAATTAAACATTTATGAAACAAAATAGGATGATGATTCTTGTTTCTGTAGATCAGGAATTAACCTAACCTTGGATCTCAGACCCCACTACATCTGTAGATGGGTTTCAGGCCTCAGAAATTATGTGGAAATTTTATTTGTATTTTTATGGCTATTTTCAAAATTTCATTAAACTTTATTGAATGGCTTGGAGTATAGTTCAGTGGTAGGGAGCTTGCCTAGCATGCACAAGGCCCTGGATTTGATTCTCAGCACTGAAAATAAAAGGATATAAATTATATTGAGATATAATTCATATAGCATAAAATTCAAGCCATTAAAATGTACAATTTAGTGGTTTTAAGTAGGCCTATGCTGTATACCACCAAATACCACAATCAGTTTTAGAATATATTTATCACAAGAAACACCATGTGCAGTCACTCCCATTTCCCTTCAAGTCCCCACCCCACCTCCTAGACAATCACTAATCTACTTTCACTTTCCATTGATTTGCCTATCCTGGACATTTCTTTTTATATTTATTTTTAACTGATACATAAAAACAAAAATTGTGAGCTGGTGGAGTGGCTCAAGTGGGAGAGCACCTGCCTAGCAAGCATGAGGCCCTGATTTCAAACCCCAATACTGTCAAAACAAAACAAAACCCAAAAATTGTACATATTAATGGAGTACCATGTAATGTTCAGTACACATATACATTGTATAATGTTCATTAGGGTTAAACTTATTTATCTCTTCAAACATTTATCATTTCTTTATGGTAAAAGCTTTCTAAATCCTTTATTCTTTTTGAACTGTATGGTTATTGTTATCTATAGTCACCCTACTGTGCAGTAGCACATCAGAACTTCTTGCTCCATCTACCTACCTTAGTACCCATTGATCAACCCTTTCTCATCCCTCTCACCATCCTAATTTTCCCAGCCTCTGGAAACCTCCATTATACTGTCAACTTCTCTGAGATCAACTTTTTTACATTCCACAGAGAGTGAGATCATGTGGTTTTTGCTGTTCTGGAATTTCAAATAAAATAAATCATACATCACCCGATTCTTGTGTGACTATTTTCTTTTAGTATGTTTTCAGGGTTCAATCATGTTATCTTAGTGTATCATTCCTTTTTATGGTCAAATGACACTTCATCGTATGTATATACTACAATTTGTTTATCCATTCAACAGTTGATGGACACCTGAGTGGTTTCCACTCTTTGGCTATTATGATAATGCTACTATGAACATTCGCTTGCAAGGCCTTTTTGCATGGTGAGGATCCTTAGTTTTTATTAGATTTCACAAGGGGTTATACTAATGTAAAGGTTAAGAACCATTACTATAGGGCTTAGAGAGAGTATGACATTCAGCCTTTACAAATGACAATATTTGTATGTACATGATTATACTTCATTACTTAGAAAAGCCTGGGTTATATAGTAAACCTGGATATAAGTGGAATCTGTTTTGTTTTTTCTGTGTTTGAAAGGAGAGAGCAGGATCCAGAGGAGTGATCTCAGCAAGATGTTCAGCATCTCTGTGCTTTAACTTTATCATTTGTAAAATGAAGATGTTGGTATTACCATTAGAGCCCCTGGGAGGCTGAAACAAGATACTGCCTATGAACATTTGTTATAAACTGTGAAGAGCTGTGCACATTTAAGATATTCACATCTCTTCTTTTTGTGGCATGGGGGTTGACCTCAGGGCCTTGTGCTTGCTAGGCAAGCACTCTACCACTTGAGCCATACCTCTAGTCCTTGTGCTTTGGTTAATTTTGGGGTAGGATCTTGAGTTTTTGTCCAGGCCAGTCTGGACCACAATCTTCCTATTTATGTTTACTGCATAGCTGAGATGACAGGCATATGCCACCATGCCCATTATTAGTTGAGATGGGGTCTTGCTAAATTTTTTGCTTTGGCTGGCCTTGAATCCCAATATTCCAGATCTCTTCCTCCCAAGTAGCGAGGATTACAGGTGTGAGCCACCATGCCTGGTGCATTTCAGGTCCTTATTAGGGCATTAAAAAATTTAACTGTACAAGGAATTCCCATTCTTATTTTTAAATAAATATTGAGAGAGCCTAGATAATTTTATTTTGCCTTACCATAGTACAGAAAGAGCTATTACAACTTTTGATAATGAATTGGTGCTTATTTAGGTTGGGGATAGTGTTTTTAGTTTTTTGTTGTTGTTGTTGTTAACCAAATCTGTTCATAAAGGCTTTCTCTTCTGTTCTTTATATTTAAAAAATTGCCATGCCCTTACACAAACAAGACCTTTTCCAGCCTAGGTGGGTGATGGGGGTGCCTATGGTAAAAGGAGCTATATCTACATAGGTCTAGTTGTAGAAGGTGCTTTTGATTATCATACCCTGCCCTCTTTAAGTGTACACTTTTCTCGATTTTGATGACAGCATATATGTATACTATGGAGATGTCTGAAAATAGAAGCCATTGGGGTATGTGCTGTTTCCTTTATTGTTCCTAGTCCTTAGCATCTATCAGTGAATGTATTACTTTATGAATTTACTTTGGCATGGGGAAATGAGGGGTTGATCCAGCAGGCCTGTATTATATCTATAACATTGTCCCTAGTGGTTTAAAATGACTTTATTTGTTTTGAAATGCACAGTGTTTGAGACAGAATATGTTGGCTGTATTATTGAGTTTCAGGGAAATTATTTTCTGTCTTTGAGAGTTCAGTAATCTAAACACCAAATGAGCAGATAATTTGCTCAGCCATACATACATGGATCACTGGTGAACTATGACAAAGAAATAACTCCTTTATTTCCTTGTGGTTTCTTTTTGTTGGTATTGAAATGTATTAATACACACATCCTTCCCCTTCTGCTTTCTTTATATATTAAACTCAGCAAAATCTGTGTAATGCACTTTTTCCCTTCAGCATAGTTCATGACCTCATAAGTAAGGCAATGCTTATATTTAAAAGATCATCCTCCTGGCACAGTATTTTTTATTTTCTTTTGTATCCTAAAACATTAGAATAAAGCTGTTTTGTGAGCTATTGAATATATCCTGTCTGTATACTTGCCCTAGGAGGGACTTCAGTATGGCCCATCCTGCAGGCTGCTTGGATGAAAGCTGAGCAATTTTAAGAGTATTCCATTTCATGAAGTGGTACTGAAGGAGTGCATTCAGCCTTGTAACCTTTTTTTAGTCATTTGGAGAGGAGACAGCCTCAGAATAGACAACCTCAGAATGTCCTGTGTAACCCTAATGTGATTTGAGTCATCTAAGTAATATAATGTTCTTAACTGAAGCTGTGCATCAGAATTGCCTATGGAGTTTTTTTTTTAAACTGGCCCTCATCCTTAGAGGATGTTTGCATAGTGTTGGGTGGAACCCGGCTATTTGTGGCTTTCCAAACACTATTGGATGATTATTCTGTGCTCAACTGGGCCACTGCCTCTGGGAGAATAGCCAGTCTTCCTGTGTGGTGATTTGCCTGGCTTCAGATTTGGGGTATAGGGTGAGCCAGGGATTCCATACACTAAACAGAACCAGCCTAGAGAGCCTGGCCTGGCATCACCCTAAGATTGGAGGACTCTCAAAACTTTTCCTTTCAACTTATTTGAAACCAAAACATTCACCACAGAATACATTGTGACTTACAAATTTTTAAAAGCATGAACATGTTTTTGGGTTTCGTGTGTTCCCATGAGAATTTTCTAACTGGCTCTTAGGACAATAGAGAGGAAGTCACATCTTTTATTTATTTATTTATTCATATGTTCACACATTGTTTGGGCCATTTCTCCCCCCTGGCCCCGGAAGTCACATCTTTAGTTGTACAGACTTAATATTTACTAGGCATATCCTGGTAATGTCTCACGAACTAGATTGGACTCTGAGGAGGCAGCAAGAGGATCTGGGTTGGCATTAATGTAGCAATCTTAATAATAAGAGGAAGCAATCATTCCTCTTGTTTTTTTCTACCTGATTTTGAATGTTTACATTGAACTCTGCTTTGACGTGCAAGTGAATAATTAATGGGCCTCCGCTTTATGAGTTCATTTAGAAGGCGCTAAGGAGCTGTGGCCTTGACAACTTGCACCTGGCAGGTAGTTAAAGCTATTTTCTTTTTAACTTTTCACATTGAGTTGGGTTTGTTCTAAGTACTTTATTAGGAATTTGTTTTTTGAAGGTAAAGGAAGGAGGGGTAAAATCATTTGCAAGTCATCTGTATACTATAGCAAATCTTGGGGCTATTCTTTATCTTATTGATCACATAATAACAGAGAAGTGGAACTTATGTTTTTAGAGGTTTCACTAAACATTAGCTTTAAATGAAGCATACCCCTTAGTTTAACTGGCTGGAAAAGTTTTTATGTTTCACATCCTTTTAACCTATTGGTTAACAAACAAAAACATATTAGAGCTGAGAATTCATATTTTTACTTTTAAAGTCCATTAAATTCTTCCTCCTCAATTGGGTTACCAGATAAAACACAAGATACCTAGTTAAATTTGAATTAAAATATACAATGAATAATTTTTATATAAGTGAAAATTAAGTATTGCATGGAACTCTGACATACACATTTAAATGGCCATCCTGTATTTTTATTTGTTAAATGCCCAACTCCAGTTTCCCCTACCCCAAATGCTGCAAACACTCCTTGTGTATACTCTTCCTCTCTTCCTGGAAGAAGAGTGATATATTTAAACTTTTGAAATGAGACCTAATTCAGTGTTCCCAGGATTTGATTGCAATTAAATTGTTTTAAATTATGAATCAGAAGGGTTTGCTTAATCAATTTTTGAAAGCATGTATTTTTTTTTTATACAAGTTCTCACTATATGGCACAGGCAGGCCAGCCCTGGAACTCCAGATTCTTCTGCCTCTGCCTCCTGAGTGCTGGGATTGTAGGTGTGTACCACCACACCCAGGAAAGCATGTACTCTTGTATGTGGTAACCTTAGTATATACTCTTAACAATCCATGTAATCATAAAAGTATCTCCCTCTTCAGGAGGAATATTCATTCATTCATTCATTCACTTAGAGACAGGGTCTCACTATGTAGCCCAGACTGCCTTCAAACTCCTGAGTTCAAGTGGTTCTCTTGCCTCAGTCTTCCAAGAACCTGCCCAGCATCTAGATAGTATTTTTTTTGAGACCAGGTCTTGCTCTGCAATCCAATCTGGCCTTGAATTTTTGATCCTCTTGCCTCAGCCTCCTGAATGCAGGGATTACAGTAGTGCACCACTATGCCTAGCTCTCTGGAAAATTTTAAGTGCTTTATAGACAGCCTAATTTAACAAGTAAGGAAGACTCAGGTTTACCCATTTCACATTAAAATGAGGATTTGGTTTCCAGCATGAATCTTGATTTTTGTTGTTACCCTGTGAAGACCACTTAATATATTGGCTCCCTTTGGCTTTCACCTTGAGACACACCTGGGTGTGGGTATGTCAAGAAAAGTGTATATGTGGAGATCACATATAGTTTAGATCTCCATTCCTAAACCTATTTGGAGCTTGTACAATTTAAAAGACATTCAGTTTAATATTAATTATATTTCCATGCTTTGAATTCTGAATGTCTGGATACCACTGTCTGTTTAAATATGTGATATTTGATTTTTAGATATATTTTAGAATATCCCAGGGATGTGTTGTCTGTGTGCTTTTTGTTTTGTGATAATTTTGCATTCAGTTTTATTTGGGACTACTATTAGAAGATGATTGATATACATTCAGTAGGAGGGAGTTTTAAAGGGTTTGAGACAAAAATTGGGTGGAGTTATGATTTAAAACAAAGTATCAAGTGTGAATAAGACCTGAGGTCTGGTTTCCATTAAAACATCTTTATTAACAAAGAATTTAGCCCAGTATTGGGCCTAAAGCAGGGGTTCAGAGAATATGGGCAGTTTGATTTATCTGACAAGTAAATATCTGCATTTATGAAACTGTAGTTTCAACAATGTTGAAGATTTAAATGATGTTGAAGGCCACTCTGAGTTTTTAAAAATACAAACACCTCATTGTATTCTAGCTGTACTTTAATTTCTAAATTGATTTAAAGTATATAGAATGGGTCTGAAGTCTGTCTAAAACAAGGGTCAGTAATTACTGTTTGTAGTAGGGTAACTTGGAACCATGAATGACTTAATTTATAGGTTAAATAAGTGTCAAGAGATGATAGTTCATATTAGATTCTTAATTATACCTTTTTTGGGAGGTAGAGAAGGTGCTTATTATGCAAAAGTTACTGGCTAAGCCTAATGTTTTAAGAGGCAGGGTGTGAAAGGTGTTAAATATATTATTCTAAAGTAAAATATCAGATTTGGACAACTCTGATCAATTAACCTAACACTACTTTTCTGTGTAATTAGTTGATGTGTAACTGTTCCAAAATATAAGAAAATTCACATGTATTCCCAAGATATTATAGTTTATTTCTTTAGGAGAGATCCAGACTTCCCTGTTGAAAAACTGTGCTTGGGCTGCGTACACAATTATGTATAGGTCTAGCAGAGCAGTAGGTTTCTGTATTATTTATAGTTCACTGCTTTTTACTTCCTTGACAAATATGTTGTGAAGACTAATTATAGAAATGAAAGGTGCTGGTCTCATTTGAAAACCACAGTACATGAAATAGAGCCTATTTTAAATGGCTTCTCTGTATATATAGGTTTGTGTGTGTGTGTGTGTGTGTGTGTGTGTGTGTAGGGTTTTCTGAGTTTAGGGAATATTTATACATAAAGAATACAGACCTATATTCTTGCTATTGCTCAATTATGTTCCATATTTTAGGGAGTTAATATCTGTGATATGATAGAACTGAGGTTACTCTAAGAAACATAATGCCATTTGCGTCAGGGATATTTCATTGCTTCCCCATGTCAGAGAAAGTGAATACAGCTTGCAAAAAAAAAGGAGTGGTGATTAATGGTATACAAGGATAATAGGTGCTTGCATATGCCATTTCCATGTTGTGCTGGGGAATATTTTAGATATGCTTTGGGTAGGCAGGTAGGGACTTTTAAGTACATAAGCTGTAAATCAGTCCATTCAGTCAGACCGTTTAAATTACATGAAAGAAGGAGGAGGAACTCTACTAGATTTTTACATATAGAAAGAGCTTCAGTCTCTTAACATTGCCTTTTGGGCTGGTTAGCAGCTTGTGGGTAGGTGCAACCCTAGATTATTATTACTTGAGTACCTTAGGATGTGAAAGTATTGACTAGAAGAAATGTACAGAAATATGGCAGAGAGATCTAGAGAATGAAGAATTTGTTTGAAAAAAAACAGGCAAAAGGAACAAATTACAAGTAATTTGAGAAAGAGGGTCTTGGAAATTTTGTGTACACATTCTTGGAAGCAGTGGAAAAAGTAGAGGATTAGAGACAAAGTAGATGGGTTACTTGTTCCTATAATATGGGGCATAGATCAAGGTGAATTGAGGAGGAAGATGGGGGAGATGAGAACCTGGTTTTCTTACTGCAAAAGTTTCTCCCTATTTGAGCTGTAGACTTGCTGCCATGTTTCAGAGGGAGCTTAGTTCATCACCTGGATCACACTGGACAGCTCAGTGGGATCTGCATGATCTTCTCAATTCCTTTCTCCAATGTTCATACCAAATAAGCATTTCCAGCAATATTTATCAAGTCATCTTGTTTTGGTGTCTGTAGTCTAGTAAAAATTATCCTCAGTATAGTCTGTACACATAAGCATTAAAGCTTTTAGTATGTAATAGATCTTAATCGCAGTGTTACTATATGTACTAAGTTATATTTTACCTAAAGCTCTAATTTAGACTAAAACTTGTACTGTTTTTTTTAGGACAGCCAGTAGAGGGGACTTCATGTTTTCTGCGGATCGTTTGGTAGGTGGAGGCTTTCCATTTTCATTTCATTGCTGTACCTAGTGATATAATCATGGTAGGTCAAGGTGCTGTTTTGTTCTAGAGCATTCTGGGGGTGAGAAAGATTATACCAAGTAACAATCATCTTGCTAGGTTTCCAAAGTGTTCTTTCTGTTGTTTCATTAAAGCTCTGCCTCCAATCCCATTCACCCCAAGGTATTGCCCATGAACTCATTCCCTGTGGTTCTCAGGTACTACTACCTGTCAGGTGGATCTTGGCAACCTTGTTCTATACAAATCTTAAATGCCTCATTTTAGGGAAATGAAGTAAAGTACATTAGAGGAAAACCAAAGATGTAAGGAGACCCAGTAGTTACCCTTGTGGTACCCAGCTAATGCGCAAAAACTAGTACACTTAGTTTATGTGGGGGCAGTGTTTATTTTGCCTCTGTTCTACACTATCCTGACATGTGAAGTACTAAGTTGAGTATCTATGCTTTCCTCAGGAACTTCCTGTTAAAGACTGACCAAGCCCAATTCTGTTTAGCTGGTTTTGTCTGAGAGGATCTCAGACCAAATTGGCTTGTCTACAGAGTAACCTCTGTGTATCCTTTTTATGTTCACATCTAAGTGTGCTGAGTGCCCAGTGAAGTTGATACATTTTCTGCTGTGGTTATTAGTTTTTATTCATTCATAAAATATGCACTGGACTCATGTGAGTGAGTCAGGTACTATACTAGAATGTGTTGGGAAGGAGAAGATACAACAGCCAGGAATGTAGACATGGTCCCTGATCTTGGAGTTTACAATCTAAATACTGGGAAAAAAGAAACATGGCTTGCAGTTACAACCGGATAATAGAAAGCAGATCATAAAGGAAATGTGAGGAAAAAGGCATGAAACTTTTCATTTAGATTTTCCAAAATAGTGTACACAATTCCTGTTCTGCTTTTGGCTTTAAATATTCCTGATTCAGAAAACAATTCTATTAAAAATTATTTGAGCTTTCAGGGGCAATAATAACCATTAAATAGTACCAAGAAGAGTGTGGTTGACATTCTTTTATACTTTTACCAAAGGAAAAGAACAGGTCTGACCATGGAAGAACTTACATCTTAATGACTGCTGTTGAGAGAACAGGGGTCTGTGTGTTTACTGGCAGAAAATTGTTCCCCTTTCTTTTGCTTTCCTTGTTCTCTTTTTTCATTTCCTTTCATTTTTAACATTTTTGTTTTTGAGACAGAGTCTCCCCATTTCTCAGGCTGGCCTCAAACTCCTGGGCTCAAGCAATCCTACCTCAGCTTCCCAAGTAGTTGGGACTACAGGCACAAGCCCCTGTGCCAAGTGTATATGCTCTTTTCCTGTAGGAAGTGGAAGTTAAGTTCATGGTTATCCTAAAATGCTTCCCTGAAATGGCAGGCATTGTATCTTAGGCAAATGAGGTAATAAGGATGTATGGCATAATTCACCTGAGGATGGTAATTTGGACTTCTCTGTTCTCCGCAGTTGTCTTTGAAGGACCTTATGTAGGGAGTGGGCGGGTCTATTGTGGTTGTAGGGACTCCTGCTGTTTAGGTTTCTGTTGTTGAGGGTTTCTAGTACTAGCATAAGGGATTTGTACAGTGGACATTAATTCCAACCTAAAATTGTCAGGGTTGGTTTCCATGGTCCTCTGATCCTTAAGTTCTTTTTATTTTATTAATTAATTAATTTATTATTTAGTTATTTATTTTTGAGTGCTGAGCATTGAACCCAGGGCCTGTGCATGCTAAGCACCTGCTCTACCACTGAGCCACACCCACAGCCCACTTACATTTTTCACCCTTCCTCTGGTTTTATGTAAGACTTATACACACTAATTTCTGTCCCAGGGTTGCAGGAGGTGAGGAAGGAGACAATACTCTTTGGAAGAGTGTTACTGTAAGGAGGAGGTCTGGGTTCTTCCAAGAAAAGAATCCTCTTCTACCTTGTTATTTGTTCATAACAAATTGCAGATCACTACAGAAGGACAGAAGGTGGTGCCTAGGGCTGAGTGTGCCCTCACACACAGTATTTATGAGGTTTCCAGGCTACTCTCTGATTCTGCAGCCTGACAAAGTGTTGGCTCATTTAGAATTGATCCTTTTAATGGCAGCAGGATGTTGTGTTGTGATAGCAAAGCATGGAGCCTGGTGCTTCTCCCTGGTGTTCCTGATTCTCAATCATTAAGTAAAGTAATATTGATTGGAGAAAATGTGCATTGCAGGCTCAGCACTGTCTTTGTTATAGTAGGCTCTGGTTACTCATGAGAATACCATATCTAATTTTGGGAGGCTTTTTCTAGTAGTTTGAGTGATTCTTTCCTCTGTACCATACATTATGATTGTCATGAGCCTTTTCTTTAGCTGAGAAGCCTTGGTATATTCTATTGGATCCTCCTTCAGGCTCAGTAAATTGATTCATGCATCCACTCATTCATTTCCTCTCAAGAATGTTCACACTTTATTTGCATTATGGTGGACCTTTGTTTAAAAGGCTCCAACTTAGCTATTTCAAAGGTTCTGAACAAGGCAGAAAAAGTGCCAGTGAACACTTTCCACAGTAACCAGAAATTTATTACTACCAAGGGTGCCTGCCATGACTCTTGTCACTTGTTGGAATTTTGCATCTCTCATAGCCTGGGAATCAGGAGGCATAGTGGAGCCCTTTGGCTCTTGAAGGTTGGATACCTAGCAGCAAGCAGCCTGGCATTTGGATCTGTCCCTGCATCTAACACACGATGGGAGCCCCCTTCCTGCTTCCAAAAGCTAAACCCTTATCTAGTGTGCTACTGACTCTCTGCCTAGTGTTCAGCTCCTGAGGCTAACAGCTAGCAGGAGATTCTCAGCAAGTTCTCAACTTATACTTCCTTTGGCTCTCTAGATCAGACTTGTTGTGGAAGAGGGATTGAATCAGCTGCCATATAAAGAATGCACAGTGACCACTCCAACAGGTAACCTGGGCTGTTACTCTCAAATTTTCCTCATAAAAATTCTGAGCTCGAGTTGGGGAAAATGGAAAGAAAGCAGTCTGAGTAAAATCAGTATGTAAAATGAGGAGTCTAGGTAGAGCTGTTCTTTTAAACATCTTTAAAAAAAAACCTCTGAGACATTTAGTAAAGAAATCTGTGTAGGTGACTTTTTGTTAATGGCTTGCTTGTCAATTTGAGTTAAAGGTTAATAAATAGTCTTCAGCATGCAGGTGTTGCCTCTGATGATGGCCCATTGGGACCAGAGTTAAGACTTGCTGGCAGCTTATCTTCACTTCTGTGGGGAAGCTGCTGGTGTTAACAAATGGGGAAGGCTGGTTTGACACTGAAACTCCAGGTAAAAAAAGCATGAGAAGTAAAAAAAAGAAAACTAAAAATGATGAGAATTGGAGAATTGTTTTGTTCTCATAAAAATAGCCAAATCAACCCCGTTTTCAGGAATCCGTAATTCATTTGGCTCTGTAGTAAACAATGGGAAGCTCTTCTATTCAAGGGTTGACTTTATGGAAAATTGACAGCCAAGCTTTTTGCATCATAATTGACACAAATTCAGGATGAGACCAAGGGTTGGGTAGCTTGATAACTACTGCAGTCTCTTTCTTCAGCTTTTATGGCAGAATGGAGGCTCATAAAAAGGGATGGAATGAGGAGGTTTTCTGATATGGCTTGCAGTGGGGTCCCAGTTTGAAATGATGGGGTATATAGCATTCTAGGAGTGCAGTGATTCTCCTTTGAATTCAATTAGAGGAACGTGTATGTGAATATTGTGCTATAATAAGTCCTATTCCCATTCAATGAAGTCCACCTCTTCCAATTATCCCCACAGTTTTCTTATGAGAAATTAAGAAATAGATATGAAAAATCATGACTTATTTCATTACTTTCACAGGGAACCTAAGGTGTTATACAGTGTGTCTTGGACAAGGGTTGCTTTGTACTCATCTGCTTGACACCATAGGCACATTATAGACTAAGTAGGTTGCTCCAATGTGAAAGATAAATTCTTTGGTTTTTCTTTCCTAACAGGATACAAATATGAAGGAGTGAAGTTTGAGAAGGGAAATTGTGGAGTCAGCATAATGAGAAGTGGTAGGTTCTCATATCTGTGATTTTTGTCTCTTTGCACACATAGAAACAGTCGGCTGTTTTCCAGGGGAGAGGTCAGGTTTGTCTGTCATAATTGCAGCCTGCTTTTGCTTAAATCTCACCACCTGTGTTGACTGACCTCATGGTGTGTTGGAATCATGGCCTGTGTGCTGCTAAATGTGGCAAATTTTAACTCCAGAGCATCTTCCCTAGTGGCCTGCTCCTGTGGGCAAGCCATCTTTTAGAAAGGTTCAGGAGAGGGTGGGAGAATAGGAGGATGCAATGCTGTCTTGGGAAGAACAGAGCAGTTTGAAAAATATTGCATAAATTTGGGCCTGAAGAACTTTTGGATTCCTGGTTGAAGAAAATATTTGTTCTGGTTTTATTTCTGTTGCAGGGAACTCTGCCAAGACCTGGACTGAATGACTTGTTTAATATTTTTAATTTTATGTTTGATGAGTATGTGACCATATAGGCAAACTACTAGCTGTTATTAACTCTAGGTATTTCCATTTACTGGCTTATAAATGTTGTATTTGTGTTTCGAGTCCAACTGTTTGCCCTTCTAAACCAAACTTTGTGTAGCAAAATTGCATGCCTGTAGTTAGAACCTTTACCTGTTACACAGGAATGATTATTTCCCTTCAGCAAACTTAATATTTGTATTTTTTGCCCAAATGGTGGAAGCCCCACTCATGCTGGAAATTGATATATAAAGGCAAATAAACATTCATTTTTCTTCTCTGGTAATGAAGTTGAGTTTGTGAACAACTCAAACAGGGATTTAAACTCCCTTTTTAATGAAGGAAGCTATTAAGCCATTGTAGCATTCTCAGGACAATGTTGTTCAACTTTTGAAAATTGGTGAAGACAGTGAACAGTTTCTTTTCTTTCAATCCAGCTCCTTCCCTAAAAGCACCCGCATGGTCCTTGCACCCCTAATGTGTACCGGATGACTTAGGGTGATACAAACAGAGCTGGGATTTTTTGTTTGCTGTTTTTGTGTGTGTGTGGTTTTGTTTGAAGGGACTGATGGAGATTGTATCCAGAGGGTTTTTTGTTTTGTTTTGTTTTGTTTTGTTTGTGTAGTTCTGGGGGTTGAACTTGGCCTCACATGTACTAGCCAGTTATACCACTTGATCCATGCCTCCAGCCCTTTTTGCTTTAGTTATTTTTCTAATAGGTCTCAAGTTTATGCCCTGGTTAACCTGGACCAGATCCTTCTATTTACACTTCCCTCATAGCTGGGATGACAGGTACATCTCACCACACCCAGCGTTTTATTGGCTGAGACACGATCTCATGAATTTCTTGCCCAGACTGGCCTTGAACCATGATCCTCCTGATCTCTGCTTCTAGAGTATCTAGGATTAGAGATGTGAGCCACCACATCCTGCTAACAGAGTTGTTTTTAACCTTCATAGTCACCTGTTGATTTTCATATTTATTAGGAAGAAACAGGTTTTATGTTTATACTAGTGCTATGAAATTTCCTCTTAGAGTAAACAGTTAATTTAAAAAAATTAAGTAAGTACCAGTACTGGTAGAATTCTAATATGGCCTAAAATCTTTTAAGGATGATATATTTGATACATTGTAAGAACTTTTGTAAATGCCACAATGTACTCCTACCCAGCACAACAATAAGAAAAAACTTTTTTTAATGGCCTAAAACCTTGAAAATTGTATGGGAGTGATTTACTTTTGGCAAACACTTCTTTAAAAGAATTCAGACTCAAAAGTAGCTCTGAGTTTACAAATCAGTGTGGGGAGGGTGGTTCTTTGGGGAAGGGAGAACAATACTGTATTTTTTCTTTTTACTATCCTGTACTTTTTTCAATGTTTGCAGCAAAGCCTCTGCCAGTGAAGTCATTGCTGAGCTAAATGATGTCTCCTGATGCCACCTTTACCTAAAAGGAGATCCTTTGCCCTATTGCCTCTATTCTTCCATAAAATTTTAATATTTTTTCAGATGAAAGTGACAGATTTAGGTGGTTTAAACTCTTCTTTAAAATAATAAAAGTGTTCCTGAGTTTGAAAAATCTCAGGGAGTAGCTCAGCAAAACATTTTATCTCCTATAATCATGAAAACCTGACAGCTCTAAAACTTCTAAGCCAGCAATAAAACTAGCTTATCTTAGTTTCATTGGCCTGTCTTTATTTTTTTTTTTCATTTTTCTTTTATTATTCATATGTGCATACAAGGCTTGGTTCATTTCTCCCCCCTGCCCCCACCCCCTCCCTTACCACCCACTCCGCCCCCTCCCTCTCCCCCCCCATACCCAGCAGAAACTATTTTGCCCTTATTTCTAGTTTTGTTATAGAGAGAGTAGAAGCAATAATAGGAAGGAACAAGGGTTTTTGCTGGTTGAGATAAGGATAGCTATACAGGGCATTGACTCACATTGATTTCCTGTGCGTGGGTGTTACCTTCTAGGTTAATTCTTTTTGATCTAACCTTTTCTCTAGTACCTGTTCCCCTTTTCCTATTGGCCTCAGTTGCTTTAAGGTATCTGCTTTAGTTTCTCTGCGTTAAGGGCAACAAATGCTAGCTAGTTTTTTAGGTGTCTTACCTATCCTCACCCCTCCCTTGTGTGCTCTCGCTTTTATCTTGTGCTCATAGTCCAATCCCCTTGTTGTGTTTGCCCTTGATCTAATGTCCACATATGAGGGAGAACATACGATTTTTGGTTTTTTGAGCCAGGCTAACCTCACTCAGAATGATGTTCTCCAATTCCATCCATTTACCAGCGAATGATAACATTTTGTTCTTCTTCATGGCTGCATAAAATTCCATTGTGTATAGATACCACATTTTCTTAATCCATTTGTCAGTAGTGGGGCATCTTGGCTGTTTCCATAACTTGGCTATTGTGAATAGTGCTGCAATAAACATGGATGTGCAGGTGCCTCTGGAGTAACAGTCTTTTGGGTATATCCCCAAGAGTGGTATTGCTGGATCAAATGGTAGATCGATGTCCAGCTTTTTAAGTAGCCTCCAAATATTTTTCCAGAGTGGTTGTACTAGTCTACATTCCCACCAACAGTGTAAGAGGGTTCCTTTTTCCCCACATCCTCGCCAACACCTGTTGTTGGTGGTGTTGCTGATGATGGCTATTCTAACAGGGGTGAGGTGGAATCTTAGCGTGGTTTTAATTTGCATTTCCTTTATTGCTAGAGATGGTGAGCATTTTTTCATGTGTTTTCTGTCATTGGCCTGTCTTTAACCTGGTTTTATTGACGTACGCCAAGAAAACAAATATGAGTATATCAAAAGGGAAAGCTGTTAGCTCCAGAAGAATGCATCCTTATTGACAGTGTCCTTTATTAATAATTATTGTATTAATAACAGTCACAACTCTGCTTTGGCCTGTTCTTGAAGTTTCACTCTGTCTTCCCAACTCCTTTTCCCTCTGCTTTTTATTTCTTTCTTCAAGGTGAGGCAATGGAACAAGGGTTACGAGACTGCTGTCGATCCATAAGAATTGGAAAGATCCTGATTCAGAGTGATGAGGAGACACAAAGAGCCAAAGTGTATTATGCCAAGTTCCCCCCAGACATTTACCGGAGAAAAGTCCTTCTGATGTATCCAATTCTCAGTGAGTGACTTGAGTTTAATTTGTAATTTTCCATTAGGGTTTAAATTCAGCTTAATCCTTTACTCCTTGTACCTCTATATGAAAGACAAAAAGAGTTTCTAAATGTGTTTTTCTCTGTTGAATTTGAAGTTTCTCTGAGTAGTTCACTGGAAAATTTTCATTGTGTAATAAGTGAATATACATTAGACAAACTTTATTAGCTTCAAAGAGCTTATGTCTTGAACACATTGAAGCAAAAGACCTAATGAGATAAAATATATAGAACAAAGAAAATATATTGAAACATGTCACCTCTCTGGCCTAATGAGTATTGCAGTGATTTTCTCAAGACTTTATACTCTGGAGATAGTACTTTTTTCTGTTACTCTGTTTTCCTTCCTAAGATTTCTCAGATCATGTATGGTCTCCCAAAAAGGTGAGGGGGGATATGTTAAATTTGATATCTCAAATAATAAATGAAATTAGGGCTCGCTGTACATTTGAAAACTCTGTATGTCATGTCCATTATTAAAATAACATTGATAAAGAACAGGCACCTGCACATGAAGCTTTGCCTAGTGATCAGTCATATGTTAGATTACTATATTGCCCTTACTCCAAAGATATTTTGAAATAAATGTTAATCCTGCTAATGCATTGGGTTGTCTTTTTATTTTAGGCACTGGAAATACTGTAATTGAAGCTGTAAAGGTTCTTATAGAACATGGAGTTCAACCTAGTGTTATTATCCTACTCAGTCTCTTCTCCACTCCTCATGGTGAGTTCAAGATGAGGCAGTAACTGAAGCTCCAGATGGTCATGAGATGGGTAAGTGTGCGTCTGTCTAGCCTCTCATCCTGAGGAAACATTTAATTGCATCCATATCAAATTTAAATCTAATTTTGGTAGTTATAACTTGTGTTTGTCATCTCTAAGTTTAGTGATAATATTTTACAACATTCTTTTTTTTTCAGTACTGGGGTTTGAGCTCAGGGCCTACACCTTGAGCACTCCACCAGCCCTTTTTTTTGTAATGGGTTTTTTTGAGATAGGGTCCCACAACTATTTACCCCAGCTGGCTTTGAACTGTGATCCTCCCTCCTGATCTCTGCCTCCTACAGGCGTGGGCCACAGGAGCATAACCAACATATTTTTTTGTTGTTTTTTTTTTTAAGAAGGGGTCTTACTACATTGCCCAGGTTGTACTTGAGTTCCTGGACTCATGTGATCCTCCTGCCTCAACCTCCTCAATAGCCATGATCTGCCACTGTGTCCAGCTTAATTTACACCATTCAAATGAGAAGTATGATTTAACCCCATTCAAAAGACTTGCAATCCTTTCCCTGGTGGCCTTCTTTGGAGAGAGCCTGCAAATGGTTAAAAAGTTTCTGTTTTCTCTGATTTCCCACCCGAGCCTTAGAACAGCTCCCAAACAGAAAGAAATTTGAGAGTCTATCTAGCCATGTGATCTTACTGAAGTAAACTTTGGAATGTGAAGTAAAGATCAGAAGTTTTTAAAGTTAGACTGGTGCTCAAAGGGCATGGTGAGAAAACTGTGTTTTCCATTTCCTGTGAGAGATGTACCTAAGTTAAGGCTTTAGCTTTTTTACCAAATGATCTACGACAAATAGGAATATATAAGAAAACAATGATAGATGCATATAGAAATTTATTTTCTAGGATGTTCATTATAAGGTTATTTAGTATAAGAAAAATTGAAATTATATAATTGACTAACAAGGAAATGGGTACATTAATATATATGTGTATATATATACATATAATGTATATATATACACATATATACATAAAGAGAGAGAGGCTATAATATATAACTGTCAAATCTTATTTTTAAAATTTTTTGAAATATTTGGGTTTGAATTCCAGTTTCATACTTGCAAGGCTGGTGCTTTACCACTTGAGCCATGCCTCCAGACCTTCAAATCTTACTTTTGAAAAATATTTAATGACATCAAAAATGTAGATGGTAAATGTGAAAAAGCAGTTTGAGCAATAACAGCATTAGAGTACTGTGAAATATTACCAACTTTAGAGATGACTAATATAAGTTATGACTAAAATTTTAACTACCAAAAGCAGACTTGGATTTAACATATTACCTGATAAATCTTTCCTCAGCATGAGTGGCTAGGCAGATACACAATACTATTTCAATTTTGGTTTCAACCTGGTTATTTTAGGGTTGTGAGATTCTAAGTCACTTTCATTTTATTTTTAAGCTTGTTGGCAAATTGTCTAAGCATTCTACAGTGAATTCCTATTTACTTTATAATTTAAAAAAAAGTGGAACAGATGGCTTCTCTAGTCAGAGTATTTCCTCATTTCCAAATGTTCTAAGTCTCAGCCAACCCTGAAGAAGCTACAGCATTTCTAGTTAGGAAGGCTTAGAGGAATTGTGGCCTGTTTGATTACTTTGTTCTTTTGTAACCAAAAATTACCTGTAATACAAACATTGGTGGTGACAAAATTGAATTTCCTTGATTGTCCTTCATATATATATGTAACACTGGTGGCATTAGAATAGTATGCTATTCTTTGACATTATAGCTAAAAAAATCTTTCTGTGACAACTTTGTTCTGGCTTTTTAGTTTAACTGTCTCAGTTAGTCCTAATTCCCTGCCCGACCCCTCCTTCAAAGTAAGAGTCCTTCTAAAAAACTAACTTGCTCTAACACACCAAAGAAGTCTTTGCATTTATTTCACAGTGTTCTAGTTGAGAAACCTTCCTTTTATGTGTGATCCTCTTTTAAGGAAGGACTCTATTCACTCTCTCCAGCTGCCTTTAAAATAAAACAAAAGAGACTCTTCAGGAGAGAAGTTGCTATAAGTGAAAAACTATTTTTCAAATCTTGGATATAAAACAATTTGATTCTAAGAATGTATTGAAAGGGCTAGGGCATAGTCTGACCACTATCAAACTTTTCAGATATCAGATATTACATAAATAAAGAAATTAACCATGTCTGACTAGGTATCCAAAGGGCATTGTTCTCTGTCAATATTAGGTCTAGTTACAATGACCATAAAATTCCTAAATTCCAACTAGTGTTACAAAAATCCTGCAGTAACAACAATTTTTCTTTTATTTTTTAAAGGTGCCAAATCAATCATTCAAGAATTTCCAGAGATCACAATTTTAACTACTGAAGTTCATCCTGTTGCACCTACACATTTTGGACAGAAATATTTTGGAACAGATTAAGTTATTGAAGGAAAATGAACTGTCTTGTGTAATATTACAGTTATGTTTTGATTTTATATTTGTTTTACTAATTTGCTTGAGGAATAGTGGAGAAAAATACATTAAAAATTATGCCTTTTAACTTTGGAAGGGGAAATAGTAAAAATGAAACAAATTAAGGTTTATTAATTTTATTTGGTTATTTCTTGACAGTTGGTACCAAATTCAATAATGAAGGCAATACACAACCCTTTAAAAAGATGGAAGTTTTAATAACAGGGTAATGGAAATTGCTGAACCTTCACGTGGTACATTGAAATTATTCTGTAATTTATGATCTTTAGTTTGGAGGTTGCTTGCAGCCACAAATAAAACTCAAATGAGGGTCAGTTCTTTGGTATGTTTCGTGTATGTGGCTATTGTCACTTACTGGTACTATACTTGGAGAGGACAAAAAAGAATGTCTCCTATAATTTTATGTTTCCATTAATATCCTCCCTCAACTGGTAGACCCAGGATGTATGGTGACTTCTTTAATCAGTCCTTATGTTTCACTCATTGCCCAAACTGCATTTTTGGTAGGCGTCTTGTCAAGCTGTATGCAATGAAGAAGGTGGCAGGGCATTTTCGATAACTACAACTATAACAATTTATATAGATTGAACTAGGGAGGTCTAGATGCTGACAAGGGAGAGTTAAATGTTAATGCCTTCAATTCTCTAGAAAGGAATCAGTGGTGGTTTCTCTGAGGTGTGGGGAGAACGGGATTTTCTTGCTGAATTTCCTGGCCAGTAAATAAGTTAAAATACTTCACTTTTCATTTGGATGTTTCTTCTAGAGACCTTTGATTTGGAAATTAGTTATTTTGCATGTTTCTCAAATGTAGATTTATTAAAATTTTAAAAGTACCATGCTCTTAAAAAAACTTCTAAGATTTATATGTGTTTATATGTAAGCTTCTGAAAGCAAAGCCATTTTAGAAATCAATCTTTGTGTTCTAAGATCTGCTTATAAACCTCTGATTCCATTTTACATTGATATTAAAACATTTTAACAGTGGTGACTGGGTGATTACTTAATTATACTCTTCTGACCCTATAGACAGCTGTTGTGGACCTCTGTTCAAAAGCACAGAAAAGAACAGAAGGCAGTGTCTTAGAAAGAACCAAAACTGATGAAAGTGAGCAAAGATCAGGGAAGAAGATAGAAAGCTGGAGTAGACTGGATTATATTTTTATCTTTAGAGCCTAGGTTACTAAAGAACTTTATTGTATTTTCACTTTATTTTTGATGACTGTCATGTACTAAACTGAGATTAATAGGTTACACATATTTAGTTTTTTTCTACAGAAAGTGTTGTTTTCAAGTTCTAATTGAAATTTCTAATTGAAATTTTTATATGTATATATATATATGTTAAGTATTTTGATGCAATGTGGGTTTTATTTATTCCTGATTAACAAAAGCTGTAACTGAAGCTCATTAAAGCAAAATCATATTCAAGTGTAGGCATAAACCCATATTTTAGTAAAATTATTTTTATATCATCAGCCACTTAGATTTAGCATGTCTCTGTTCCTTTTTACTAGTGAACATCGGAAGTTGTCTATGATTGATTCCCATATGGGGGACCTAGCATAAACAGTAGGAATTATTCAATGGTGTCATATTTCCTACTGATGTTAATCCTCTATACCTCTGCAGTTATCAAGAGAAATTGTAACATAGAGCACTTGCTTAGCAAGCATAAAATCCTGAGTTCAAACCCCAGTACTACCAAAAAAAAGGAAAAAAATTCTAACTATATTTTCTGAATTTTGGGACTTTTTAGCAAATGAAGCATTACTTGTAGGGTTAATCACTTGTAGGACTCAAAATTAAACAGACACAAGATTAACAGACTGTTCAAAGTAAGATTGTGACAGGAACTTGAGAGCAGTGTCGACTGAATGTATAAATTCTTATTGAAGAAAAGCCCTAGAACAATAAAAATGATACTCATGGTACATGGCTGAGGTTCTCAGAACTTCGATGTACATCGAAGGACCATAGATTGCTGGGCCCTACCCCTACAGCTTCTGATTCAGTAGTTCTGCGTTAGGGCCAGAGGAATTGCATTCCTAACAAGTTGCCAGCTCATGTGTGATTACACCTGAGGCCACATTTTCATTTCAGACATTTCTTCTCTTCTTGTATCATTTAGCGATACAAATTTCCCTGTGAAGATTGATTTAGCTATACTTCACACATTTTGATGTGTTGTGTTTTCATTTTCATTCAAGTAAAAATACTTCATTTCCTTTTTTATTTCTTCTTTGATTCAAGTTTATTTAGAAATGTGTCATCTAATTTCCAAATATTTGTAGACTTTTCCAGATTTCTCTTTGATATTGTTCCCTAATTTAATTCTATTGTGGTCAGAGAATATAATTTGTATGATTTGAATCATTTTAAATTTATTGAGATTTGTTTTATGGTCTAGAATATAGTTACACTTGGCAAATCCTTCATCTGTGCTTGGAAAGTATATGTATCCTGTATTGTTGGGTGGACCATTCTATAAATGTAACTAGGTTAAGTTGGTTGATAGTGTTGTTCAAATCTTCTATTTTTAACTCATTTTCTATCTACTTGATCTATCAATTATTGGGATAGAGATGTTGAAATCTCAGACTAAAATTTTGTATTTGTTTGTTCTTTCAGTTCTGTCAATTTGGGTTTTTTTTGGCAGTATGGAATTTGAACTCAGGGCTGTGTATTTGCTAGGTAGGTGCTCTACCACTTAAGTCATGCCACCAGCCCTCAGCTGTATCAAGTTTTTGCTTCATGTACTTTGAAGCTCTGTTGTTAGGTGCAGAAACTTTTAGGATTGTTAGGGTCTCTTGATGATTTGACTCTTTTATCATTATGAAATATTTTATCCATGTTAATGTTCTTTATTCTGAAATCTACTTTAGCTGGTGTTAATATAAACATTCTAGCTTTCTTTTGACCACCTTTACTTTTAACCTATTTGTTTTTATATTTAATCTGGTTTTCTTATGGGTATCCTAGTGTTGGGCCTTGCTTTTTTATGCATTTTGACAGTTTTTGCCTTTTAATGGGGATATTTAGACCATTCTCATTTATTATGGTTATTGATATGATTGATTTTAAATCTGCCATCTTGCTATTTGCTTTATATTTGTTCTTTATTAATTTTTTCCTCTTTTTTGTACCTCCTTTTGTATTGAGTATTGTTTATGATTCCATTTTATTTATTGATGTAATGTACAAGGTTTGAGCAACTCAGACCTCTGTCATCAACTCCTTCCTGTACAGTCCATTCTTCTGGACCTTGGCCCAGGCTCTCTTAAAGAAAGGTTTGCACACTAAGGTTCTACTAAGAGACAGCATAGATAAATGGGACATCATAAAGCTGAAAAGCTTCTATTCATCAAAAGAAATGGTCTCTAAACTGAAGAGAACACCCACAGAATGGGAGAAAATATTTGCCAGCTACACATCAGACAAAGGACTGATAACCAGAATATATAGGGAACTTAAAAAACTAAATTCTCCTAAAACTAATGAACCAATAAAGAATTGGGCAGGTGAACTAAACAGAACTTTCTCAAAAGAAAAAATTCAAATGGCCAAAAAACACATGAAAAAATGCTCACCATCTCTAGCAATAAAGGAAATGCAAATTAAAACCACACTAAGATTCCACCCTGTTAGAATAGCCATCATTAGCAACACCACCAACAACAGGTGTTGGCGAGGATGCAGGTAAAAGGAACCCTGTTACACTGTTGGAGGGAATGTAAACTAGTACAACCACTCTGGAAAAAAATTTGGAGGCTACTTAAAAAGCTAAACATTGATCTACCATTTGATCCAGCAATACCACTCTTGGGGATGTACCCAAAAGACTGTGACACAGGTTACTCCAGAGGCACCTGCACACCCATGTTTATTGCGGCACTATTCACAATAGCCAAGTTATGGAAACAGCCAAGATGCCCCACCACTGACACATGGATTAAGAAAATGTGGTATCTGTACACAATGGAATTCTATGCAGCCATGAAGAAGAACGAAATGTTATCATTCACTGGTAAATGGATGGAATTGGAGAACATCATTCTGAGTGAGGTTAGCCTGGCCCAAAAGATCAAAAATCGTATGTTCCTCATATGCGGACATTAGATCAAGGGCAAACACAACAAGGGGATTGGACTATGAGCACATGATAAAAGCGAGAGCACACAAGGGAGGGGTGAGGATAGGTAAGACGCCTAAAAAATTAGCTAGCATTTGTTGCCCTCAACACCGAGAAACTAAAGCAGATACCTTAAAAGCAACTGAGGACAATAGGAGAAGGGGACCAGGAACTAGAGAAAAGGTTAGATGAAGAAGAATTAACCTAGAAGGTAACACACATGCACAGGAAATTAATGTGAGTCAATCCCTGTATAACTATCCTTATCTCAACTAGCAAAAACCCTTGGTCCTTCCTATTATTGCTTATACTCTCTCTTCAACAAAATTAGAGATAAGGGCAAAATAGTTTCTGCCGGGTATTGAGGGGGTGGTGGGGAGAGGGAGGGGGTGGAGTGGGTGGTAAGGGAGGGGGTGGGGGCAGGGGGGAAAAATGACCCAAGCATTGTATGCACATGTGAAAAAAAAGGTTTAGTATAGCATTTGTATAACAGATATACTATAATAATAATAGCATGAGTATGTACATTTGTAGAATTCAATGCAAAATGGGATAGACTTGAAAAATAATTAATCCATCCCATAAAGCCATTATATACATTTCCATATTTTTGTAGTAATTTAATTATTTCTTCTCTTTGTCCACCATTATTTGTACTTCATGATAAACTTATATGGAACTGTTTATCTTATTAATCGATGGTTAATTAGATTTGGTTCTTCCTCAAGCCAGTCATTTTCCATTGATATCACTTCTTGAAGAAACTTTAATTTAATTTGCCAATACAGATGAATAGCTGCATTCTGTATCTTATTTAAGATAATTAAATCTTACCAGCAGTGCTAACTTTACACTATTTCATTCCATAAGTCAGTAAGAATTAGATAACTATTTATTATATACTCCCAAAATAATTGGCCCTTGATCATGTACCAGATGGTTTTATGGAAAGGTGATGTCACATTGACCAGGATTTGTTTATTTTCAGCTTCCAAGTTGGTATATTAGTTTGCTTGGGCTGTTATGATAAAATATATGATTGGGTAGCTTAACAACAGAAATCATGGTTCTGGAGGCTGGAAGTCCAAGACCAAAGTGTTGGCAGGTATTTTTGTTCGTTTGTTTGTTTGTTTGTTTTTTAACTGAGGCCTCTCTTTTCGACTTGACTTTTCACTATGCTCTCTCATGGTCTTTCTCCTGCACATATGTCCTTGGTGTCTCTTCATGTGTCTAAATTTTCACTTGTGATACCAGATTGAATTATGTTCTTCCTAATGACCTCATTTCAACTAAATCACCTCTTTAAAGGCTCTATCTCTAAATATAGTCACATTCTGAGGTACTGGGGATAAAGACTTCAACATATAAATTTTGGGATTGATACAATTGTTCCCATAACATATGGTGACAAAGCTAGTCATCTTACCCCAATTCACATGATTTTACTGAGACTATTTCCATTGTGTGCTGTTACATAGCAGGGCCTGTTTCTTATGGTAAGTATAAAGGTGTAACTCAGAATGGTTTCTGCTCTTACTAATTGTGTTACAGGGTACAACTTATTTTGTTCCATTCTTGGAGTGAGGGCAGGCAGTGCACATTAATGTAAATTGTTCTTACCTCCAGAGAAATTACAAGTTTACAGTTTCATAGAATTTCCAGAGGTATTGATGACAGGTCACTGCCTATGATGAAGGGTCATTACCTCATTTCTAGATCAGGGTCCATCTGTTTTAAAATAATCCAAGAGATTTAGGTTAGGGTACAAACCCTTTTCCAGCACCAAGTCCCAGTACTGGCCAACATTATTCAGTGAATCTGCATGGCCCAGATTGCTAAAGCCTCACCTTGATCTTTCCAAGTAGATTTCCATCCTTTTCCTTTCTTCTGGAAGAGTATCCCTTCTAATTGACTTATTCTACTTAACCCATCCTTTTCTTCTGAATGCTGTTCATTAAAGAGAATTCAGTTTGATCCAGCAATTCATACTACTGGGTATGAAATGAGATGAAATCAACATGTTAAAGAGACACCTGCACTCCCATGTTTACACAGCATTATTCACAATAGCCAAGAAATGGAAACAACCAAAGTGTCCATCAATGGATAAAGGAAACATAGTATAGCCGGGCACTGGGATGCCTCACACCTGTACTCCTAGCTATTTGGGAGGCTGAGATTGGGAGGATCACAGTTTGAGGCCAGTCCAGGCAAATAGTTCATGAGACCCGATCTCTAAAATAACCAGAGGAAAATGAACTGGAGATGTGCTTCAAGCAGTAGAGTGCCTGCTTTGCAAGTGCCTGTTTTGAAGTATGAAGCCTTGAGTTCAAACCCCAGTCCCACCCAAAAAAAAAAAATGAATTGGTGTTTGAGGAGTTAGATGTATTTAACCTGATTTAAACATTACATAATGTATATGTGTTCTGAAACATCACACAGTACCCCATTGATATTTATGATTTTTATGCTTTTATATATCAGTTAAAATAAATTTAAAGAGATGAAAAAAGATAATTGTCCTCTGATGCATCTATTTCTCACATAGCTCTCTTCCATCTTGTGGACCAATGTTTATTTAATCCACCAGGCATGTTACTAATTGCCTGAGTGCAATTAGGATACATGTTTTGTATCCAAAAAGTTGTGTCACCATGCTAAAGTTATGTGGATAGTAGTCACAGTTGTATGTAAGTTACTCTGAGTATGCCATAAAAGCCTCCCCTAGCCTCCCTTTTTTCAAGGTATAGTCATTTTACATGGGAATTTGAGTCCACCATGTAAGGCCTATTACCTGATTACCACCAGAAACCCATTTTTACTTAATACCTTCATACTCACAGAAACAAGGATTTGTATTTATACACAGCACACTTCAGCATCACAGGCATCAGTTATTACATTCTACTTATAATGGCCAAGAACCTTTTTAAGTATTTGGTGGTCAAAGTTCATAGTTACCCAGTGGTCAGTCTGTCAATTGTGTATTGCATAGTTTTATGATTTGGTAGGGAGTAATTTCTGGAAGTTCATTCCCAAATGATACCCTAATATTTTGTGTGTGGTGCTGGGGATCAAATCCAGAGCCTCACACATGCTAGGCAAGCATTCTATCACTGAGCCATGCCTCCAATCCTGTAACCTAAATTTTAAGAATAAAAAGATACCAGTGAATTTCTAGTGATCCATCATAGCACATGACTGGAATATCTCCCAGCATACCACTCAGGTTTGTAGGATTCCATTTAATTTCCAAGGTATAAAAGTGGGCGTGGTCTGGACAAATGTGGGACTTAACCTTAAAACATCTGCTGTAATTGTGCCAAGAGTATTATGCTCTTTCTCTGAGCCTCTCCTGAAGAACCAATGTAATGTTGGAGTTCCTTTATTGTATAGAGAGTCAATGTGGCTGAATAAGGTCCTCTGGTGTTCTCTCCTCACAGACACATCAAGGTGGGCAGCTATTCACACACCAAACTACCTTCATGAGAGCTAAGGAAATCAGGTGAGGAACCATAGTGCCTGTTTTTAGTATAACAAAATGAAAAACCATATCGAAGAGGCAGGAAGGAAGGAGTTTTTCACATCACTCCTCTCCAAATCCAAGCAGCTCTGCAAGGACAGAGTCACTTCCACTTTAGAGGAGGAAGAGGTGATCATTTATTTAATAATCCATCTATCCATTTTTTATTTCAGCCACTATTTTCCTCCTTTTGTTTGTCATTTATTTTATGCTTTTTTTTTCAGTGCTAATGATTGAACCCAAGGCCTTTTGCATGCTAGGCAAGTGCTACATCCCCGGTCCTGTCATTCATTTCCGCCTTTGGAAAGAATGTCAGATTCAGAGACTGCTGGCTGAGATTGATAGCAACAGCAATATGAGTCTAGTAAGTGCTTTCTTTTTGGTCCAGACTCACCTGTATGGATTTTCACAGATATAGAACTAGTGGGCTATCTTGGTCACTGGGCAATACAGCTGCAGTTATTGTTAATAACAACTTGCAAGCTAGAGTGAAAGTATAATGCATCCCAAAAGACCCTTACAGTTCTGACATAATAGTTTAATGGCATAATTACAGTAGTTTCCCCTTTATCCACACAGAATGAATTCCAAGAACCCCAGTGGATACCTGAAACTTGGATAATACCAAACTACAGATTCAATTTCTTTCCCACCTTAGCTAAGCACTTCTCATATTGTGCCTGTAAGTTTTCAGTTTGAGCTGCAAAACTGGCAAAAAAATTCTTTTCCTTCTTCATAATTCATGGATAGGGCTGGAGGCCTCGCTCAGGTGGTAGAGCAGCTGCCTAGCCTGTGAAAGGCCCTGAGTTCAAACCCCAGTTCCACCAAAAAAAAACCCAAAAAAAACCAAACCAATTTCTTGGATGGAAGATACGTAGATCTTAGCAACCTCACCATACAGATTTTTTTCCTTAAGTCCAAAACCTTTTCACTTAAAGGTAGTAGTTTATGGCTTCTGTTTGGCATATCCAAATTGCCAGTATCAGTAATCTTGTACTTTGTGGACATTATTAAATAAAATATGGAGTAATTGAACAAAAGCATTATGATACTGTGATAATTATGATACTGTGATAATCTGATGACAGAGATGGCTAATTAGTGACTAATAGGTGGGTAATATATACAATGTGCTTACTCTGGACAAAAGGATGATTTATATCCCAAGCAGGTCAAAGCAAAATAGTATGATATTTCATCACATAGTCATAACAGTACACAATTTATTTTTTGTGTCTGTAGTACTAGGGATAAAACCAAAGGCCTTGGGCACACTAGGCAAGCAATCTACCACTGAGCTATACCCCAGCACAAATGTAAGGATTTATGTTTCATTGCCCTATATGTATATCTTTATGCCAGTTTTGATTGCTGTGTCACTGTAGCAAGTTTTAACATCAGAAAGTTTGAATCCTCCTGTGTCATTCTTTTTCTTCATTGTTTTAGCTATTTGGGGGTCCCTTGCAACTCCTTATGAATTTAATGATTATCTTTTCCATTTCTGCAAAATGAGCCATTGGGATTTTTATAGGGATTACAATGAATCTGTAGGTCACTTTTGGTAATATTGACATCTTAAAACTAAGTTTTCCAATCCATGAACATGTGATGGCTTTCCATTTACTTACGTCTTCTTTAATGTTTTCCAGCAATGTTTTGTAATTTTCAGGATACAAGTATTATATTTCCTTGGTTTAATTTATTCCTAAATATTTTAATCTTTTTGATGGAATTAAAAATGGAATTTTATTCTTAATTTCCTTTTGGATTGTTCATTGCTAGTCTATAGAAATATCAGTGATTTTGTATGTTGATCTTGTATCCTGCAACTTTGCTGAATTAATTTATTAGTTTTAATGTTTTGTGTGTATTCTTTAGGATACTTGCAAAGCATTCATGCAAGACCATGTTGTCAGAATACAGAGATACTTTTACTTCTTCCTTTCCTTATTATGCATTTTTCCTTTTTTGCTTAATTACCATGACTAGATCTTCCATTATAATGTTGAATAAAAGTGATGAAAGCAGAAATCATTGTTTTGTTACTGTCTTAAGGAAAATAATTCCATCCTTCCACCACTGTATATCATTATAAAATGTACCTGTTTATTTCAATTAACTTTTTTGTTTCAAGTCTATTTGAGTTGATAATAGTGTAGTCAATCTAGTTTTCTTTTGGCTGTTGTTTCCATGATAAATATTTTTCAACCTTTTATTTTTTAAGCTGTTCTTATCTTTGAACCTAAACTATGTTTCCTATGGGCAGGATATAGTTGGATATTATTTTACCTATTCTAATAATATCTGACTTTTGATTTGATTGCTTAAACTTGCATTTAATATTATTGATATAGTTGGATTTATGCCTGCCATTTTTCTTTTCCATATGTCTTTCTTGTCCCTTTGCTCCCTTTTCCCACTTTCTCTTACATTAAGTGTTTTATATTATACTTTAATTTTCAAAATTCTTTATTTATTTTCTTATTGATTACTCTTGATTCTAGGGCATGACATATACAGATGTTCCTCAACTAATGATGAGTTTATGTTCTGAAAAGTCCCTTGTCACTTAAAAATATCGTAAGTTGAAAATGCATCTAATATGTCTAGAAACAAACATCATAACTTAGCAACACAGTTCACTGTAGAGTGTGGGTTCTTTATCCTTTTGGTCATGTGGCTGAGTGGGAGCTGTGGATCGTTGCCACTGCCCAGTGTAGTACGAGGGTATTTTACTGCATATTGCTATCCCGGGAAAGGTCAAAAATTCAAGGTCTGGTTTCTACTGAATGCATATCACTTTTCACCATTGTAAAGTTAAAAATTGTAAATCAAATCATCATAATTTGGGAATTGGCTGTACACCTCAACCTATCAGAATTTACTTTAGATTCTACTAGAGATAAGAAAAAATTGTTTTTCTTACTCTCACACATTCCCCACAACAGTTCTGATACCAAATGTAGGTGATTTCTCCCCACACACCAAGTAATCAATTCTTTGGTGGACATCAATGGAGTAGTCTCTAATTTCAGTTCAATTCTGACACTATCTTATCTGAAGATAGCATCAGATTCCACAGGTTAAGTGCTCAGTCCCTCAAGAGTGCCTTCTACCTTCCAGTTATAGTACTACTTCAAGCTCTATATTGTTTTATCTGTGTTTCTGACCAACAGATATAAATTGAGGGTTCCCAAGACCCCCTCCTTGGATTTGATTAATTTGCTAGACAGCTTACAGAACTCAGAGAAATATTTATGTTTACTGGTTTATTATAAAGAATACTCCAAAGAATATAGATGAACAGCCAGGTGGAAGAGATGCACAGGTCAAACTACATGTTAAGGGGTGTAGAACTTCCATGTCCAAGAACCCCAAAATGTCCTTTTGGGGAGTTACAGAGGCTTCATTACATTGACATGATTAATTACATCATTGTCCATTCATTGGTGACCACCTCAACCTTCAGTCCTTCTCCCCAGAGATCTGGTTGGGGGAGAGTGAGACTGAAAGTTTCAATACTCTAATCACAAAACTGTTTTCCCAAGAAATCGGCCTCCATCCCAAGGCTATCATAAATCATATACCTCAGTCATAAATCATCTTATTAGCATACAAAAAGATATTTATCACTGTAGAAATTCTAAGGACTTTAGGAGATGTATGTTAGGAACTAGGGGTAGAAGCCAAATATATATTTCTTTTTTTAAAATAAAAGTATATTAATGGCTAGGGAGAGACCATCGTGGGCCAGGTGGGAGCCGGAAGCAGAGAGTAAAACTTTTTGCTTTTTTGGCAGTACTGGGGTTTGAACTCAGGGCCTCACACTTGCTAGGTAGGTGCTCTACTGCTTGAGCCACTCCATCAAGCTATATATTTATTACATCACAGTATCATAGATTCATACTAAATTCTTATGACATAGCTCCTTCATAACTTTATTTCTTCTTTATCTTTGCACTATTATTGTTATATGTTAAATACTAAAATATATTATTACAATTGTTATTTTATATAATTCATGTCTTTAATGACTGCTATTTTTTTTTTGCAGTGCTAGGGTTTGAATGCAGGGCCTTGTACATGCTAGGCAAGTGCTCTACCACTAAGCTATACCTCCAGCCCAATTTTATGTCTTTTAAAGAACCTAAGTAAAGAAAGAAGAACAAGTTCATATTTACAGAATGTATTAGTCAGGTTTTCATTGCTGTAACAAAGTACCCGAGAAGATCATCCTAAAAGGAGGAAAGATTTATTTTGGCTCTTGGTTTCAGAGGTTTCAGTTCAAGGTCATGTGGCCCTGTTGCTTTGGACCTGTGATGGGGCAGAATATCATGGCAGGGAATGCATGGTGGAGTGAAGCTGCTTAACTCATGGTGGCCAGGAAAAGAGAGAGAGGAAGGAGCCAGAGCCAATGTCCCTTTTAAAGGCACACTTCCAATGACCTAACTTCCTTCTACTAGGCCACACCTCTTAAATGTTCCACCACCTCCCCCTAGTGCCATCAGTTTGGGACTAAGCCTTCAAACATGAGCCTTTGAGGGACATTCAAGATCCAAACCTTAACATCATTTTTGTCATATTACCCTTCTTATTTATATTGTACAACCATCACTAGCATCCATTTGCAAATGGAAACTATAAAGCAATAATTCCCCATTCTTCCTCCCACCAGCTCTTTCTAATTTCTTATCTCCATTCTGTCTGTATAAATTTGCATAGTCTGGATATTTTACATAAGTGTAATGATACAATATATGTCCTTTCATGTATGGTTTATTTTACTTAGTATACTTTTTTGGGGGGGTTATTTGTATTGAAGCATATATCAAAACTCCATTCTGTGGCTGAAATGATATTCTATTTTATATATATACCACACTTTGTTTATCCACTGATCTGTTGATGGACACTTGGGTTGTTCACACTTCCTTGCTATTTTGAAGACGGCTGCAATGAGCATTTATGCACAAGTTATCTGTTTGAATCCCTGTTTTCAATGTTTTGGATATATACATAGAAGTGGAATTACAGGATCATATGGAAGTTCTATATTTAATTTTTTGAGGAATTGCCAAACTGTTTTCCACAGTGACTGCACCATTTTACATTCCCAACAGCAATATGTAAGGGTACCAATCTCACTGCATCCCTTTAACACTTTTAGTGTTTTTAAAGTATGCATATCATAGCCTTTCTAGTATATGTGAAGTGGTATCTCATTGTGGTTTTAGTTTACATTTACCTGATGATTAATGACTGAGCATTTTTCATGTGTTTATTGTCCATTTATTTATCTTCTTTGGAGAAATGTTTATTGTATTCTTTTGCCCATTTTTAAGTTGGGTTGTCTGATATTCAGTTGTAGGAAATTTTTATATATTCTGAATATTAGATTCTTATCAGTTATTTGATTTGTAAATATTTTCTCCCATTCTATAGATTGTCTTTTCACTTTCTTGAAAAGAAATGCACAAAGCTTTTAAATTTGATGAAGTACAATTTATGTATCTTTTTAAATGTTGCTTGCACTTTTTGTATCATATGATACCAGTATCCATTGCCAAATCCAAGGTCATGAATATTTTCCCCATGTTTTCTTCTGCTATGGTTTATATGTTTTGTGGCCCAAAAGTTCATATGTTGGAAGATTGGTCTTCATTGTATTGATGTGAGAGGTGGTGAGACCTTTAAGTTGTGGGACTTAGTAGAAGGACGGTTTGGTCATTGGGGACACTACCCTCAGAAGGAATTAATACTGGTCTGATGGAATGACCTCATTTTTATAAGACTGAATTAATATAAAAGACCAATAAGAGCCCCTCCCCAGTTTCTGGTTTCCTGTCTTGCCATATGATCTCTTCCTCTGGCATTCTCTTCTTCTACTGTGGTGCCATCTGCCAAAAGCTTCTCACTAGCGCTGAACTGATGCCAATACCATGCCCTCAAATCTCTAGTATTGTGTGCTAAAGAAACCTCTTTTCTTTATAGAGTACCCTGTCACAAGTACTTTGTTATAATAGATAGAAATAATACATCTTCCAAAAGTTTTATGGTTGTAGCTTTATGTTTAGGTCTTTGATTTATTTTGAGTTAATTTTTTGTATATGGTAAAATGTAGGGGGTCCAACTTCATCCTTTTGTATGTGGATATTCAATTATACCAGTATCATCTGTTGAACAGAGTATTACTTTCTCACTGAATGGATTTGGTACCCTTGTGAAAAATCAATTGGCCATAAATATTTGGGCATATTTTGGTACCCTCATTTCTACAGACAATGGTTTATGTGTCTATGGGCCCATAGTATACTATCTTGATTACTATAGTTTATTAGTAAGGTTTGATGTTGAGAAATTTGAATCTTCTTAATTTGTTCTGTTTTTTCAAGATTATTTTGACAGGGACTAGGGTGGTATGGTTCAGTGGTAGAGTGCTTGCCTAGCATGTACAAAATCTTGGGTTTAGATCCATAGCACCACCTAAAAAAGACTATTTTGGCTATTTGTTGTCCCTTAAAATTACATATGAATTTGAGGATCAGTTTTTCCATATTTGTAGAAAAGGCTATTGAAGTATTGACAGAAATCACATTGAATCTGTGGAGTACTTTGGGAAGTATTGCCATGCTAACAATATTCTGTATCCATGAGCACTGGATGTCTCTCCATTTATTTATATTTTAACTTCTTTCAACAATGCTTTCTAGTTTTCAGTCTGTAAGTCTTTCACCTGCGTGATTATATTTAGATGGTATTGTAATTGGAATTATTCTATTTAGTTCCTTTTCAGATTATTGATTGCTGATTTATAGAAACAAAATTGATTCTTGCATATTGATCTTCTACTCTATAATTTTGCTAAAATCATGTTTTTGACAGTACTTGAGTTTGAACTCAGGGCCTCACACTTGCTAGGCAGGCACTCTGTTGCTTGGGCCACACCTCCAGCCCTTTTTGTTCTAGTTACTTTTGAGATATGGTCTCACTTTTTCCCCAGGCCAGCCTGGACTGCTGTCCTTCCATTTTTGCTTCCCACAGTAGCTGGGCTGACAGGCATGTACTATCATGCCCAGCTATTGGTTGAGATGGAAATCTCGAGAACTTTTTGCCAGGGCTAGCCTTAAATTATAATCCTCCTAATCTCTGCCTCCTGAGTAGCTAGGATTACAGGCATGATTCACTGGCACCCAGCAAAGTTGTTTATTAATGTAGCTGCTTTCTCATGGATTTCTTGGGATTTTTTTTATACATAGAATCTCATCTGTGAATAAGTTTGGGTTTCTTTTTTCACTTCTTCCCTTCAATGTGGATGCCTTTGCTTTTTTGTTCAATTGCTATGGCTTTCTAAATATCATCTATTTTTCCTTATGATTTCTTCTTTGACCATTGCTATTTAATAATGCATTGTTTAATTTCCACATAATTGTGAATTTCATGTTTTTTTTCTGTTATTTATTTTTAGTTTCATTACCTTGTGGTCCTTATTAGACTCCTTGGGCTACCAAGGTTTAAACAACAGGCATTTGTTTTCTCACAGTTCTAGGGGCTGGAAACCCATGATCAAGGTACCAGCGGGTACAGGCAGGGTTGGTTTTTGGTAATGCCTGTCTTCCTGGCTTGCAGACAACCACCTTCCTGCTGTGTGTCTTCCACCTCTTATAAGCACAGCAGTCCTATTGGATTAGGACTCTACTCTTATAACCTCATTTAACCTTAATTGTCTTCTTTTTTGTGATGCTGTGTATTAAACTCAGGTCCTTGTACACACTAAGCAAATGCTCTACCACTAAGCCACACCCCAACTCTTTTAATTAGTATTTTAAAGGTAATCTTTACTCATCTCCAAATACAGTCAGTTTGGGGGTTTAGGGCTTCAATTTATGAATTTCAGTGTGGCACAATTCATTCCATAGCATCAGGGTTTGCTGTTTTATTTTGTTTTGAAGGCTGTGGTAGTCCTTTGTTTAGTGACTTTTACAAACTATTTTTGTATAGCTTATATTCCTTGCTGCATGTGGTCAGTGAAGTCACTGTTTCTTTAGCTCATATTTAGCTAATATTTTGGCAGATTTTCTTGAATATCAGGAGCTTAAAAGTAAACCAAAAGCAAAATAAATATGAAAGAAAAACAACTCCCCTGACCCCAATAAAACACCTCTTCTAGTTTTTGCAGATTGGCTGGAACAATCCTTAACACTTACTAGGCTTGCACTGAGCCTAGGGACAAGCCCAACATGGAAGCTTAGATATTTTCAGGTCTTTTCTGAGTATGTAACTTCCCATGGACATGCACATGGTTTCTAAATTCCCCTATATGAATGAGTGTTTCTGAATATTTTAATTTTTCCAAGCAATTTCTCCAGCTTTTCCTACCAGGCTTCAGGCAGTCTATTATCTCAACTATCTTTTGCCCCAGGTATCTGTGGGTTATTATTTCTCCTTGCAGAATTTTTCAGCAATATCCATCACTTTTCCAGCCTGAGTTCTAGGTTTGTATGAACAGAGGTGAGTGAGCGCCTTGCAATCCTTCAGGTTGCCCTCAGACAAGATAACACAGGCATACACAGGAATCTGTGAATAGGTTCTATCCTGCTCTCTCTAGAATCGAAGACCAAGGTTGTACATTGGGAACATGGTCTGCTGCCATTTCAAGCCACAAAGCTTTCCTACCATTTCTAAGTGTCCTTTTCCTTGAATCAATGTTTGCTTGTTTGTTGTACACATGCAACTGTTCTAGATTTCTAACAAAGTTGGTCTTGACAGTTTCTGGGTTTTTTTTAATGTTTCTCTGGGGGACAAAACAATGTATATACATGTGAGTAAATGTAAAAACAATAAAATAAAAAAGAGATCTTGGAGTTGTCTAATCTTCAATTGTGTTGATATTACTCTTTCTTTTTGAAAGATAGTTTTTGCTGGATTTAATATTCTTGATTTTTTAAAGCAGTTTGAATATTTCATTCTACTATTTTCTTGCTTTTATTATTTCTGGTAAGAAATCAACTGTTATTTTCACTGAGATTGTCTTGTACATGATGAGTTATTTTTCTCTGCTACTTTCAAGATTTACTCTGATGTGTCTGGGTGTAGAGCTCTTTGCCTTTATCTTGCTTGGATTCTTGAAACTCTTATAGTTTAAAAATTATAGTTAAATTTGGGGAGTTTTCAGCCATAATTTCCTTGAATTTTTTTCCTTTGCTTCTCTTTTCTCCCTCAGGTATTTTTCTTTCTTTCTTTTTGAGTTTGTGTATTTATTTATTTTCCTATTATTGCTGTACTGGGGTCCAGTATTTCTATTCCAGGTATGTTAGTGCACTTAATGGTGACCCACATTTCCATGACTGTGTTCATCTTCCTTCATTCTTTTCCTTCTCCGTTCTGTCAGTTGCATAATCTCCATCATCTGCCTTCAAGTTTGCTGATTCTTTCACCTTCAGCTCAGATTTACTGTCAAGTACCTCAGTGAAACTTTCATTTCAATTTTTGTACTGTTCAAGTTTTCATTTTTTGTAATTTCTGTCTCTATTGATTTTCTTTATTTGGTGAGAAATTGTCATCATTCTTTTATTGCTTGAAGCATAGTTTTTGTTAGTTCTTTGAATTAATTTATTAAAGGTGCTTGGAAGTGTTTGTCTGCTATGTCTGACTTCTGGGACCTCTCAAAGGCAATTTCTGTTACCTGGTTTTCCTTTTTGTATTGCTCATACTTTTCTGTTTCTTATATGTTTAATATATTTTTTAAATTGAAAATTGGACATTTCAGATAATATATTGTAATGATTCTGGGCACTCCTCTCCTTGCATTTGCTTGTTTGGTTTATTAGTTATTTTTTAGTTTAGAAACTCATCTAGAATATTTTAGTGGTCTATTTCCACTGCAGTGTGAAGCATATGATGTCACTCTTCAGAAGATACAGCCTTGGGCATGCACACAGTCCCCATGGGAAGATGTAGCTTTAGCAGAATTCCTTTTGACTGTCTCTTTCCCTAGTCTTTCTGTTGAGCTGTCTGCCTCTGTAAGTATCATACCTAACAATTAGCCTCTACTGTTTGCTGGCTGATTGCTATATTTTAAAATCTATGACTTTGGTCATAAATTGTTCTATAATCTCATCTATTAAATTTGGGGATTTTTGCAGTACTCTTTGGCACATTTTTGTGGGGGTTGGGGATTAAACCCAGGGACTCACACACATACTGTACCACTGAGCCACACACCTCCAGTCCTAACAGAAGCCTTTGAAAGCCAGGCTATGAGTTGTTTCTACCACAGGAAGGCTTTTCTTCACTTTGTCTTTCCCTGGTTTTCTCTGTTAAATATCTGGCTGGCCTATGGTTTAGCTTGTTGCTCTAATGGAGCTATTGCCTCTTAATTGCTTCCCACCAAAATCTCCTTTGCTTTGTGGGTTGTGTGTGTGTGTGTTGCTGGGGATTGAAACTAGGCCCTTCACATATGCTAGGCAAGCACTCTACCACTAGCTAAGTCCCCAGCCCCTATGTTGCTTTTAAGAGTACTCATAAAGTGCCAGGCCTGGTGGCTCACACCTGTAATCCCACTTACTTGGGAGGTGGTGGTCCAAGAGGCCAGCCTGCTAAAAGATAGTGAGATAGATCTCAAAGAAGAAGCTTGGTGTGGTGTTGCACATCTGTAATCCCAGCTATGTGGTAGGCAGAGGTAGGAGGATTGTGGTCTGAGTCCAGCCCCAGGCAAAAACTAGATCTTATCTGGAAAAACAACAAAAGCAAAAAGGGCTGGGGGTGTGGCTCAAGTGGTAGAGTACTTGCATAGCAAGCAGAGGCCCTGCATACCCCAATACCCCAGTACCACCAAAAAGAGTACCCTGAAGCTTGAATTTCCCCCACTGTGTTCCAAATAAATTCTCTTCCCTTGAGGTGAGCTTTGAGCTATTTCTTCTTGTGGTCTGAAAAACATGTTGGGCAAAACATCAGAACTGTTCACAAGGACAGGGGCCTGCTTCTCTGGAGTGAAAGCTCTGCTTCACTCCAGAGAACCAGTTGGGAACCTGTTGGGGATAGTGGCCTCTGGTCTTCTCAGCTTTCCTCTCCTGCCACATAGCCTTTGCTGAATGAGCAGGATGAGGGAGGGTGACATTCTCAGTCTGCCTTGTCTGATGCAGAACTTCTTTCCCATGGTTATGGGCTGATAGGTGAAGACTCCCAAAATTCCAAGTAACTCTTGCCCAGGATAGAGCTTCTGCTACATGGATGTGAAGAGGTGAGGTGAAAAATGTCTTATGGCTTGCCTCTCCAGATCCGATATCTGAGCCTTCACTGTTAACTGCAGGAGTAGGGAGGGAGCCTTGTATTCCTGGCCACACCCACATGGGGCAAAGCTTAGATCTTGCTGAGCTGGTGGGGATGGTGCAAATGGAAGGAGTAGGCTGAGTTTTAAATGCTAAGGATTCTCATTGTACATAGTGAGCAATTTAGTAGTTTCTGGAAGTATTGTTTCTTCATTTGCTGTATGCACTAAGAACAATTTTCAAATTTTCAAATTTCAAATGACTGTTTTAAAAGTAATTTTCACTAGTTATGGTTCTTTTGCTGGGGAGAGTGTCTTCAGAGCTACTCACAAAACCATTCTGCAATTAATCTCCTTTGGCCATTGTTTCTTCGAAGTATTTTTCTCTCTTCCCCTTGGACCATAATTACACTTACATTAAGCAACATGAATATGTTACGCAGCTCATAGATTGTTCTTTCTGATCCTTTCTTCTGTTTAATTTTAGATAGCTTTAGAACTATCTAAACTTGCTTTATGGTAAAGTTCACTGGTCACTTTTCTGCAATGTCTGTTCATCTGTTAATACTGTCTAGCATGTTTTTTCATTTTTTTAACCTAGACATTCAGTATTTTATCCTTCATATTTCTCCTCAACACGTTTATATTTTCTTCTATCTTTTTAAACAATGGAATACAATTTTAAAAACCATTTTAGTATTTTTCTACAAATTGTTTTATCTATCACTTCTGGGTCTGATTTTGCTGATTGATTTTTCTTTTCGTTATTGGTTGTATTTTACAGCTCATTTGAACACCTGGTAATTTTTATTGGATGCCAGGTGTTGTGAATTTCACCATGTTTGGTGCTAGATATTTTGTTACCATTAATATTCTTGAGTTTTGTTCTGGGACACAGTAAAAGTATTTGTTAATAATTTGTTCTTTATAAGATTTGTTTTTCAGGTTTGCTGGGCAGATGCAGAGGACCTTTGTCTATGAATAAGTTTTCCTTCTACTCACTATGTAAAATCCTTGTGAATATTCTAGCCCTTCATCTATGAATTACCAGGATTTTCCACTCTGGAGGCAAAATGAACTATTTTCTAGGCCTCTGAGAGAGGGATTGTTTTTCCTGCTTCTTTTGGGTGGTTATCTGGGGTTCCCACTTTGAGAATCACTGCCATGTAGTATTAAATCATACACAATTAAAAAGAGCTATTAAAACTTTAGGCATGTTACAACTTCCAAGATCCAATAAATGACAAGGAGTTATCTAGTAAAACCAAGTATAATGCCTATAATATAAAATTCTTTTTAAAAAAAAAACAATTTCTGACATTTAAAACCAATGTTAGTGTCACCAAATATAACACTGACATGAGCTAAGGATTCCAAGAGCTGTCATCTTAAAATTTCCTTTAATTTGATGAAAAACATTTGGTCCCCTGTTGTTTGAGAACTTTATATAGTACCTGCTGAGTACACAGCCCATCTCTGATATCCTTAGCAACGACCATGCTGCTGCTTATCCAACTGCTCCAAAGCCTCAGGTAATGAGATGGAGGATCATAGAAATAGTAAGTTCTCAAAATATAACACTCAGTAATAGGCTTTGTATTAATTGGTAACTTGTAGCTCAGTTTGATAATGTAGCACAGGGTCACATCCAAGTGTACTCATTTGATTTGATGATTATACAAAGATGGAACACAATTTAAGGTAGGAATTCTTGTGTGTGTATATGTGAGTATGTGTTGCTGGGGATGGAGCCCTGGGCCTCACACATGCTAACCATAGCTCTACCACTGATCTATACCCTGGATCCCAAGGTAGAAATTGATAACTAGTGTATGTAAATGTATTTCAGTCTCTTGAAACCTTCAGAAATTGTAAAACTGTGTGTATGTTTGCATGCACATGTATTTTTATGTGGAGTGTGTTCGTGGCTTTTTTCCAGGTTCTGAAAGGGGTGCATAACCAAACTGAAGTTTAAGGCAACCCAAAATGATTTCAAACACTGTCCCTCTCTTCTTCCCTCATACTCTCCTTTCCTTCTTACCAACAATTTTCACAAAGATTATGGCTTTTTTGTTAGTACTGAGGTTTGAACTCAAAGCTTTGCACTTGCTAGGGAGGCGTTGTACCACTTGAGCCACACTCCAGCCCTTTTTGTGTTGGTTATTTTTGAGATAGGGTCTTGCTTTATTATGCCCAGGCCAACATGGACCACGATCCTCCTATTTGTGTTTTTCCACATTGACAGGTGTGCCCCACCACGTCCAGCCATTGGTTAAGATGGGGTCTTGTGAATTTCTTGCCTGGTCTGGCCTCTAACCAAGATCCTCTTGATCTCTTCCTCCTGAGTAGCTAGGATTATAGATGTGAGCCACCATGCCCAGCAACAAAGATAACTTTTGGTAGTTCAAATTATTATTATAAACAAGTAGATTTAAAGGATACTTTGGGCAGCACTAGAAAGATTCCATATAATCAAAACATTTTAAATTGGTCAACTAGGATTGTAATGCCTGTACCCTTTGAAAAAAGTCATATGAATGAAAAATTGTTTCTAGTGACTGGCGGAGCTGAGGTTATCCAAAACTCTCAGGTAAATAAGAGGGAGAAAACTTAATAAATTCATGACAAATAAAAGTATTTAAAATTAATGTTTAGAAATAAGTGCTTCAGCTGGGCATGGTAGCTCATTCCTATAAGCCCAGCATTTGCCAGTCCAATTCAGAAGGATCACTTGAGCTCAGGAATTGGAAGTCAGCCTGGCCAATGTAGTAATGAGACACAAAGACTCCATCTCAAAAACAAAAAATGAAAACAAAAGAAATAGGTGCTCCAGGTGGTTCCATTAAGATAGTCAGACAGAGACAATGATACAGTGATTGCAAATCTGAAGTTGTTTCTGGATCACTCAACTAATAAGAGGTAAAGTAATTTTACCCTCAACAAAACTTTGTTTTTGGCAATACTGGGGTTTGAACTCAGGGTCTTGCACTTGCTAGGCAGATGCTGTACCATTTGAGACATGCCCCAAGCCCTGAAACTTCATATTTCTTTGAAACCTGGTTTCTCTATGTAGCCTAAGCTGGGCTCCATCTAGTGATCCTCCTGCTTTGACCAACCAAGGGCTGGAATGACGCATGAACCACCATGCCTGGCTAAAATTATAATTTTCATAGCTTGACAATACTTAGTTAGAAAATTGGACTGGAGGTGTGTCTCAAGTGGTAGAGTGCCTGCTTTGCAAGCACAAAGCCCTGAATTCAAACTCCAGTCCCACCAAAGACAAACAAACAAAACCCCACAATTACATAGCTGGTGGAGTAGCTAGGCGGAGCACCTGCCTAGCAAGTGTGAAGCCCTGAGTTCAAACCCTACTACTGCAAAAACAAAATAAAAAAGAACAAAAAACAAAACAAGAAATACAGAGTGTCTGTTTCTAGTTAGTTTGGCCTAGAGGAGTGGCTTAAGTGGTAGAGTGCCTGCTTTGCAAGCATGAAGTTGAGTTCAAATCCCAGTTCCACCGGAAAAAACTAAAACAAAAACAAAAAACACCTCAGATCTTCATAAAGATCATGTCTTTTTTAGCCAAAAAAAGAAAGAAAATGAAAAACTTAAAAAAAAAGAAAATAAAGGTCAGCAGAATTACATGTATATGACAAAGTAAAAAAAAAAGAAAATAGAAGTCGCACAATTTAAAGGAAATGAGAATCAAGTGGAAAAGCGGTTAAAAATGCTGATGTTTCCTATCTCATCTAGGCTTATTTCCCCAGTATTCCCCCTTGATATTTTTACATCTCTAAGGACCCTGGACTCTCAGAATCTGGTAACCGCCTTGCCACACACAGATTCTTTGTGATTCAGAAGAAACATCAGGTTTGCATTTGTATTGGGTCTCTGGCACCACTTATCTAATAAGTGCTTTCTAACTGTCCAGGTTAGTTTATGTATGGTATGAGGGTGGAATGGTAGTGTAACTTAATGACATTTTTGACGAATTGGTCACTTATACTCATGAATATTCCAACAGCAAAACTTTTGCTTTCCTTCCACAATGAATTATTTTATTTTCATTGAAATTCTTATCTGCTATAGTTTGACTTATTTTAGAGTTTGCCAACATTGTCACAATCTGAGTCTGATACTGTGCTAATTTATAAAATTGAGTTGAGGACTTTAAGATTTGTGAGGAAAATTTCTTTCAAAACTATAAACATATTCAAATATTTTCTTTAAAAGTTTGCTTAAAACATACTTTTTCTATCCCAAAATTTCAATGCCTCTAGAGTTGGTAGTCTAAACACTGAAACATGCTACATGAGTATTTTAATATTCAAAGAGAAACTGGCTATTTTTTCAGTGTCACTGAATATAGTAAGAAAATAGATTTTAAAAATTCTGTTGCTTATCACATGAAGAAAATGCATTCAATATGTTTACATGTTCCTATTTAAAGCATTTTATTTATCTTTATTTATACTTATATCTATAAAGTTTCCTTTTACATTTATATGCCTTAAATTTACTTTCGTAACCTTAACTCAAGATTCTTGTATAAAGGCTTCTTTTATCTAGAAAGAAAATAGTTATCCTTTTTTTCTAGTATAGGATTGTGATGCAAATTTAAGCTGTTTCAAGATGATGCACTGGAATAAGTGAAATAGGATGTTTTGCAGAGATATTTGAGGTCTGTTTGATAAGCTTACCTGGAACGAAATACTTCTTTCTGGTTTTGTGTTATCTGACCCCTATAAGTTGGGCCTCTCCCAAGTGATTCAAGTTCTCTCTCCATTATTATTTAGTCAGATGGTCACCAATGGCTGTTCTAATCTCCAGCTTTGAATGCTCTTGCATATCCAATGATTTCTGCCTTCTTGGTTGGCTAAGGGAGGGGTGGGGAAGGAAGGGGTTGTTTCCATTTTTCTGTAAAGGATCTTTTTGTGCAAATGATGCATCTGTTGAAGAAAACCATATTTGGGGCTTACTTAATGAGGGTCTCTTCAAATATATTTCTCTAAGGGTGATGTAAGATTTATGAGAAAGTGGGTTACTATGTTCTTTTCTCAGGACCAACTGTATTGTTTTTTCAGTGACATGCTTTTGGAGACTAATAAACAGTTTTCAGCATAAGAGAAAGCAAACCAGATTTCATATCACCTTGAGACACATAAAACAAATTTCTTCTTCACTTATCACAATGGCAAAGTGAAAGACAAAAGACATGTGAGGCTGAGCAGAGGCTGAACATGATTCATTGCCATTAGACTGGTCAAATAGCCATTGCTGTCAAATTCCCCTCTTATATTCATGGAGGAACATAAGAGAAATACTGAACATGTGTGTGTGTGTGTGGTGTGGGTGTTCAGAAGATGAGATATTACAGAAAAGTCTACATACCAATCAACCTGGGAGTGAATAAACTATTCTGCCCCATGAAATGTGATATACCAAAACTTTCTTAGGAGTGGTCTAAACTTTAGACTTTGCCAACATTGTTTAAGAAAATCATAATACAGAAAAGAAACAACAATTAGTTTTATGCATATACTTTTAATAAAGGACATAGGAAGATAAAGCTGGCCAGCATTTTTCAGTATTTCTGCAGCAAAACACATGGTTTTAAGAATACTATATACAATCACTTTGAGCACATTGATGGAAAAAAAGGATTTGTAGCAAATTGGCAACTTGAGCTTAACTCCTGAGGTCCCCAGTGCCTTTCTTTTTCTGGCTCTCCAATACATTTCATATATTACCAAGACCCAGTCCCAGCTTTCCCGCTGCATTCCTTTGCTGATTTAGCCAGCAGGGTGAAAGTAATTATTTCTTGAATGCATCATATCTTACTGTTTTTCTTTTTCATTTAACACCACTCCCTACTAAGAATCTATTTCCTGATATATTGAATTCATTGTCTGTTTTAACTCATTCTGCTGATAGCTGTGTACCAAGCTGCTCTCCAGAACATTTAATGATTTTGAACACTGCGCACGACACAGCCCTAGCCCTTTTTGGGGAAGTAAACAAGTCACGGGTTACATGCTATTAGGAGCCACCCATTCATTATTATACTATATAACACCCACATGCAAAAGGCTACAATATAATATGATACATTACAGCTATGATTAAAGAAATGCAGATGTACCATACATTGTCAACCTTTTCCTACTGATTGGATGGAACTCATGAATACTCAGAACACAGGACTTGTGGAAGGGTCTGATGATCTTGTTAGATGACCTCTGTGCTTCTGCACGGAACATGTCTTTTGAACCAACTAAGTTTCTTAGCCACTCTGACAGCAGAGATTTTAGAAAGTATAGATGGATGTTCTTTGCTTGCTGTGATTGTTGGACTTTTTTTTTAAAGGAGAGGAGAATCATTCCTTTAAAATATTTGTTCTGATGACCTAGCAGCCTACTTTGGGAGACATGTTTGTGTGGGGGGGGGGGGGGAGGTGTCCATGTGCATATGCACGTGTGTGTGTAGATATGTGTGATGAGACGTGAAAGGAATAAGATTGTTACATTCTTTGAGTTGAGGCCTTATTAAATTTCAGATGCACATTACAACAGCATATCCTCAACATTCTTAAAACATATCTGCTAGAATTGTGCTTTAATCTCTCTTAACCTCAATGCCTATCCTTTGTGCAATTTAGCATAAACATGGGGAAGCATATTCTTTTTCCTTGCAAAAACAGCTCTGAGATTGGACTCTATCAGTGCTGCAGGAGATTATGGCACTGGCTGATGCCATATCATGTGAAATGTATGTGTCACATGGGGCCAATGGAGGACATGCTGCATTATAAAATAAGAGTTGTATAAATTGCATACATTTATACAATTGTATAAATTGTTCAAGACTTTGAACAATGCAAGACTCTTTTGAAATATGATCATGTCCTAATTGCTCTCGGTGTTCTAAACTGCTTCATGGTAATTCCAGTACTAGGAAGCCAAGTTGCTCAGTTTACTGCATGCAGTAACTGTGAATACATCTCTATACTTTTGTAGGGCACATTGTCTCTTTTATCCTTATTTTTCCAGTTGTATCAAGGGAAAAATAATTTCTCTTTCCAAAACATCATTGGAACAAATGGAAGAACATTTAACAAAGTACTATGAATTCTACAAGAAAACAAATCAGCAATGAGGGTATGGAAGAAGGAATGGAGGGAGCATTATTACTTTGCTTAGAAATACTGTTCTGGTTAAACTTTTCATTCCAGTCCGGCAATTAAAGACATATAAGAGCACTAAGGAGTTACGTAGCACCTTTCAGCTTTAGGACCTTGACAATAAGTATCTTCATTTTGCAGGTGGGGAAGAAGAGTACTAATAATTGGGGAATGAGATCCCATATAGCTTATCGGGCAGGGCTCCAAGGACAAGAAAGCAAAAAAGCCAGGTCAAGGTGTGAAAACCTCTCTGTCTTCTTGATTGAGAAGCAACCAGTTAGATGCTGGTTATGTACAGTAGTAAATACTCGAATGATGTATGGATAGGGATACTATCAGAGTTTACAAACTAGTGGGATCAAGGTACTAAGATAGGAATAGGGTTTCTTTTTTCTCCAAGCTCCCAGGTAAAACCCTGATTTATTTGGCCTTTTGAAGACAGTGCAAGTTTATAAAACACTAAACAATCAGCATTCCATTATAGCTCCCCTGAGCGTTATCCTTATAGTGCTTCCCTGTCGCTTACTGACACTGTCTTTTGTGACCTGATTTCTATGAGAGCTAAATGCTGATGCACTTTATTGCATCAGAGAAGTTCTTGATGTCTTCCTGACTTTGAATCATACATAGCAGCTGCTCTTCCTAAACTCTTGGGAAATGATAGAGAGGAAAGGGGAAAGATTGCTTTGATGCCTACTGACTGTGGAATAAGTAATGACTCCCCTATTTAGAGAAAGATGCATTTGTATAGGAATAGAAGGCAAAAATTGTCCATCATAAAACCATGTGGATGGCCAAATACACTTTCAAGGGAAACCTAACCAAGAGAAGTGTTTTAGGAGAGCAGAAAGGGAAAAATCTTCCCATCTGAACATATAAGATTTCATCATGAAATCCACTGTGCATAGTCTTCTAGGCTGTTCCTTAACTTCTGAGTTTGAGGAACAGCCCCTGTCCCTGGGCCCTAATAGATTTAGTCATGTCCAGTGTTCTCTCAAATGACATGTTTATGACAATATATTTACTTTATGTTAAATGTCTCACGTGGTCAAAATTACCTAGGGGGTCCAAATGAATAGGTTTTGTTGTTGCTTTAAGTAGCTAGATTGCTCACCTTCTTGATTGTACTAGACCCCCGATACTGTTTTATTTGTGGCAGGCAACTCATTTTTGCCCAAAGGGATTTTAGGAAGGATAATTTAGTAAACCTAACCATCCCTCTAGCAGCTCAATTCCTTGATATCTGTAAGATCACTCTAACTCCCACTGATCTCTGTAAGAGTTGGGGCTTTTATTGTCAGCAGCTGCCCTGGTTGAAAAATGAAAAACATCAATACTCTTAGGTATTATTATTATTATAAAGAAGCAGCATTAGTGTCCATATTCATTGATTCAGGCACTAGGACTGAAAGAAAGGTTGATTATAAATAAATGGGGAAATGGATGTAAACTATCTTAATGGCTGAGATACCACTGAAGCTTAAAAAAAAGGCGGGGGTGGTGGTGCTGGCATATTACTGTTCAGTTTTCACTAGCTGTACATTAACCCCTGCTATGAAAACACAGATCCATAGCTAATGTCAGTTATGAAACTTTACCTTTTGAAGAATATTATAATTAAACCTGAAAATAATTTTAAAAACCCTTTACAAAACTGATGGTCCATAACTTAGGCTTATGGCATCTCTTTCATCATAAACATAATTTATGAAAAGCTAGATAGCAGAGAAATTAATAACAATAATTGGAGAATTTTACCATAGCCTGGCATTAGAAGTCTTTAAGACATTAATTGTTATGATTAATAAAGTAGAAATCTGATCTGATCTGATCTGGTCTTCTCTGTTGGCTGTGGTGCTTTCAGGAACCTTTGTGATAGAGAACAGGTTTTACATTGTTGTTCAACTCTCAATTTGAGGATCTTGGTCACAGTGAATTGACTTTATCTCTCAAATTTTAGATACCTGATATAGGGATGTTTCAAAGCTCATCAAATATTTAAATATCTATTTAGGGAAACAGCATGATTAAATAAAAGCCTCGGTTTTTAAAATCTTGATTTTCATGACATTACAGCAGAATTTTATATAGATATGCTGCAAACATACATGTTTATGAATGCACATGCATATAAGCAGTGAATGTATGCCGATTCCCCTCATTACCAAAAAGACCCTGTATATATGACTATATGATTTCTGGGGGAATTAAAGACTCTAAGGTAGTCTTATGAGTTCCTTTTTTTACCTGACAAGATGAATATAAAGATATATATTTTACATTTAGGCTTTCATGATTTGGGTAGGATAAGAAAGAAAGAAAAACTGACTTGAAGTAATTGTTACCAAAGTGGAGTTCAGTCAGTAAATTAAATAATTTGTAAAGTCCTGAAACATCTGCACAGCACATATTTGATGGAACACTTTCAAATTGTGAAGCTTTCAGTCCAACTTGGTGTCTTATTTTGAGGATTAGAATGGTTTCAAACATTGAACTCTGTAAGCCTCATGGGAAATGGTGGGTTCTGGAAATGAAAAGAAGAAATTCACAGGTGAGCTGATCAACTGCAAATATTCACATGGTAACAGCCATTTGACAATAATATATAACTGTTTGAATTATGGCTATGAAGAATATGGAAATATTGCAAATATTAAGTGAAAAGGGCAGGATACAACCCAAAAGTTGTATGTGGAACAAAAGACAAGAAATTGACTAAACTGTTGAAAGTAGTGGGCTCACAAGTAATCTATTTTCATTTTTGTTACTTTCTATTTGTATTTTCTTAAGTAAACATATAATAATCTGATAGTTAAAAGTATTTATTTTTGAAGTCTACATGAAAATAAACATGAGCTTTGAAATCCAGCAATTCTGAACTCGAATTCTACCTTTGCCACTTGCTATCTCAGTGATTCCTTTTTTTTCTACTCAGAAGTTTGTATTTGAATGACTTTGGTTTATCTTGAGAATAAATGTGACTATTTATCCCATTGTTAATGAAAGTCACTACAATAATGTCTATAGCTATAGAAAATAGCTCCGCATCAAAGTGTGGAACATGTCACTTGCTTTCAATGGACAAAAATAGAGTATTAGGCAAATAATTTAGATTTGATTTATAAAATCTTGAAGTAGCAGGGTATGGAAATTTATCTAGGAAACAGAAGTGCAGCAATGTTTTTGGTTTATCTTAGGAGATATGGGTTCAAATCTAGACTCCGCTATTCACCATACTTCCTGCACATGACATTGCACAAGATATGTCTTTGACACTTGATTTCTTTCCTAATGAGGATAAATAGAAACAATGTTCTGTCTGGCTTTTGGGAGGTTGTAAGGTTTAATCAGAAACCATAGAATTATAAGTTGATACTATTTCTCCCTAAATTTACAGTAAAATAATACCAATGAGAGCCAGCTGAGTGCAAGGAATTACCTAAAATAGGCAACAACAACCTCATGTTACAGATGCAGAAACTAACAGAGGGTAAATTGGTTGAGTCAAAGTCATGTTGGTACTAAGTAGTAATACAGGGATGTCATATCAAGTCTTTTGGTTCAATGTCCCATTCCTCTTTCTCTTAAACCAATTAGGAAAAAAATTCACAGTATGACTTGTAATTCATTTCATTAGAAGATTGGCATTCATGCATCTGTCATTAGCATCCACTGACAAAGTATTGGAGGCCTTCAGAATGGTTTGGTTTCTTCTCTTATCCATTGACATTAGCTTATTTTCAACTGCTTTGCATACTGTTTTCTCTTAGAGTTCCTGGATTAACATGAATAAGTGAGTGAGTGAATGAATGAATGCCCCTCATTTTGGCTATCATAAATTATTTGAGAGCTGGCCAGTATTTCTGCTCTCATAAGGAAGACTGTATAGACTTCAATAGTAATTTTCTAAAACATTTGAAAAATACCCAAATAAAAGCTTAGGAGTGTTGGTTGGTTTACTCAGCATTGTCTCCAAGGAAACTCTTTCTTTCTTTTTTCTTTTATTCATAAGTGCATACAATGTTTGGGTCATTTCTCCCTCCTTCCCCCTATCTCAGTGATTCTTGGCAAATAACTTCAATGGAACTTAGTTTTCTCATCTGTAAAATAGGCATAATAAAATCTACCAAACAGAATAGAATATAGTAAGTTCTCAAGTAGCTATTAATAGTATAAACATTCTGGAAAACAATTTAGCCATGTATATTGAGTCTTTAAAGTTGATAATAGTAATTTTGCTTTTAGGATTCTATACTACAAAAATGATTATAAATAAGGGTAGACATTTCTGTTCAATGATACTATTCACAGCTTTATTTATAATAGTGAAAAATGAGATAAAATCTTAATGTTGAACAGCAAAGGAATAGCTAAATAAACAACAGCTTCTTGATATAATGGAAGTTACTTTCGATGTTACTGAAAAAAGCAGAATTCAAAACAGAACATAATATGGTCTCAATGTTTAAACTATGTATTCATAAAAAATATTGAAAAGGATGGAAGAATGTTAATAAGTAATCCTTAGGTTGTAGGATTATGAGAGATTTTAATTTCTTCATTTTTTTTCTCTTTTTCTATTTTGAGTATGCTTAATATATTTTTTGTAGACAGGGTCTTGCAGCATAGCCAAGGTTGGCCTTGAACTCACAATCCTCCTGCCTCTCAGCTTCCTCTGTGCTGAGATTATAGATATCTTAATATACTTTTAAAATTAATTCTAATATATTATTTCCTGATCATAAAAGCAATAAATGTCAACACAGAATACTTGAAAAATACAGAAAGGGATAAAGAAAAATAATGATCTATTATCTCACATATTGTTTTCCATCTCCCTTCCTTGTCATTCATCCACAAAATATTTATTGAATACTTACCAAATGTCAGGCACTGTGCTAGGGGTGGGTACCAAAATGTGAACAACACATAATTATTGCCTTCAAGGAGCTTGCAATCCAGTGTGGGAGACAGACAAATAAATAGACTATTACAACACAGAATAAAAGTATCTTGCAATAGTATTATGATAGTACACAGAGGGACATGTAACTCAGTTGTGATTGTTAAGTCAGTTATACCATAATGAACAGGTGATGTGGAATGTAAAGCCTGGAGGATAAATATTATCCAGATAGCTGAGGGGGTGTGGAGTGGAGGAGTGAGGTTGCTGAGGAAACATCCCTGTCATGGGAAAGAGCAGAGGCATGTTTGATAGACTGAAAATAGAGTGTGGTTCAAACACAGAATGGGGATAGGACTGATGAAGAGGAAACTTCAGAATTAAGAATAATGAGATGAGCCTAGAGAGATGAGTAAGGGCTGGGTCATGAAAGGACTTGCAAACCATGTTAAAGAGCTCACAATGTTCTGAGAAGAATGGGGCATTATTCATTTTAGTTGCAGTATGGAGAGTGGACTGGAAGGAGGACAAAATTGGAGACAGGGAGACCTGCTAAGAGGTTATTTGCAGTAATACAGGTGATACATGATTAGAGAAAAGTGCATAGCTTGCACAGATATTTGGGAATTATAATCAACACACCTTGGCAATTAATTAGATGGGGTTGAGGGTGAAGGAGAGTGGAAAACGCGAAATGGATTGGTTTTTTGAGAGTAAAATTGAAAGGCACTTGATTGGTTATTCAGGTGTGGAGCAGAGGAGAGAGTTCTGGGCTGGAGATGCACACTCAGTAATTACCAGCATATGTATGGTCTTTAGCCAAGAAATGGACAGATTCTCTGAGGAAGAACTAGATTTATGAGATGGTCAGGAGAAAACCTAGCAAAGTTTGGGAAGGCACTGTAAGGAGACTTCTGGTGTAGAGGGGAGGAATGTGGGTATAAGAAGTTTGAGAGAGACATGAAAAGGGTTTTCCTTTTTTGCTTTCATTTTTAACTTTAAATTTTAGATGTAGTAAAATTACGTTTGCTTGGTATACAGTTCTGTGAGCTTTTACACGTGCATAGAATCATAACTGTCATCACAGATAGAATGCAGAACTTTCCCTCACTCCTAACCCTGGCAACTACTAATGTGTTTTCTCTCCCTATGTTTTTGCCTTTTCCAAAATGTCATACCAATGGAATCATACAATATGTAGCCATTCAAGATGGGGTTTTCTTCACTTAACATAATGCATGTTGTTACAAGCATCGATAGTTCATTCTTTTTTTTTTATTGCTGAGTAATTTTATTTAACCAGTGTGGTAAGACTAGTCCTCTGAATCCTAGCTAGAGTAATTTGTATTGCAACAAGCCACCATTTAGCTATTCCATGTGCCAGACTACAGCAGAACAAGCCATACTTCCCACAGTTGGACTCTTTGCTGAGAACAGTAGAATCTCTGATAAGAACAAGGTTGGAGTATGCATAAACATATAACTTTCCCAGAGTCTGCTTTTGTCTATGTTATGTTATTTGAGCCTACAATTACTTTTGCTGTTTAGGTGTTTACTCTAAGCTGAGGTTTCTGCTATAGACTTACAGCAATACGAAAAAAGAACTTGGTTGGTGGGGCCCTGGCAACTTTGGTGACTTTGGGTAGATGTAGCCCTCCATAGTCCACTGCTCAGTAAGCAGTCCCTATTAAACTCATTTTACTCATCAAGCTGGACTTGAATCATTCTCTGGGCTGTCAGTGCCATCCCAGTTTGGGATACAGTATTCTTTTATGCATCCCTAAGCAACACCCATTCACTCATTGAAGAATATTTGTTTTGTTTTCCATATTTAGGCTATTATGAATAGAGCTGCTATATATATTAATACACAAATTTTTGTATGAATGCAGGTTTTCATTTCTCTAGGAGAAATACTCAGTAATAGACTTTCTGAGTCTTATAGTAGGTTTTAACTTTATAAGAGACTGACAAACCGATTTTCAGAGTATCTTTACTATTTTGCATTCCCGATAGAAATGTATAAAAGTTTCATTTGTTCTGGATCCTTGTTAGCACTTGATATTTTCATAATTTTTAAATTTTACTCATTCTAGTATGGGTATATTGAATCTCCTAACAGTTTTAATTTGTATTTTTCATAATAGCTAGTGATGCTGAGCATCCTTTCTTGTGTTTATTTGCCATTTGTATATCTTCTTTGATGAACTGTACATTCAAGCCCTTTGAGCATTTAAAAAAATGTGTTGGATTTTTTTCTTATTTTTGAGCTTTTAGAGCATTTAACATATTATGGATATAAGTCCTTTATCAGATATGTGTTTTGCAGATATTTTCTCCCAACCGGTGGCTTATCATTTTATGCCCTTAACAGGGTTCTTCCTAGAACAAACATTTTTAATTTTGTTGAAGTCCAATTCATAATTTTTTCTTTTAGTGTCTTGCTTTTGATGTCATATCTAACAACTTTTGCCTAATTCAAGATGATGAAGATTTTCTTCTGAGAGTTTTACTTCGTGGATGCCACAATGTACTCCCATCCAGCACAACATTAAAAACATAAAATAAACAAAGCTTTATAGATTTACATTTAAGTCTATCATCCATTTTAAGTTAGTTTTTGTATATATTGTGAGATATATTTGGTGTGAGGATGTCCAGTTGTCCCAGCACCATTTTTTCCATTGAATTGACATTACACCTTTGTGTGAAAACAATCAATCATCTTTATGTGGGACCATTTCTGTATTTTGCATTTTATTCTGTTTAATTGGTTTAGGGCCTATCTATCCTTTTGCAAATATTACACTGTCTTGAATCCTATAGCATTATACTATGTCTTAAAATTGGATAGTTTGAGTCCTCTGACTTTGGCTTTCTTTTATACAATTGTTTGGCCATTCTAATTTTTACTTTCCCATATAAATTTTAGAATCAGCTTGTCTATGTCTACAAAAAGTCTTACTGGGATTTTCATTAGGATTGAATTAAGTCTGTATATCAATTTGGAGAGAATTGATTTTTTGAGACAAGGTCTCACTATGCTGCACAGGCAGGTCTTAAACTCATGCATTCCAGCAATCCTCCCACTTCAGCCTCCCAAGTGCTGGAACTACAGGCACATGCCACCATGCCTGATGGTGAGACCTGATATCTTAATTATATCATGTTTTCTAAGCCATGAATTTGATATGTCTTTCCATTTATTTAGGTCTCTTTTATCAGTGTTTTGTAGATTTCAGCATGTAGGTCTTGTATATGATTTGTTATATTTATACTAAGCTCTTTAACTTTTTGGAGTTATTGTAAATGGTAGGTTTTAATTTTAGATTTACAAATGTACATTGCTAGTATATAAAAACACAACAGATATTTGTTGATCTTGTTGCTATGAATTTGCTAAACTCACTTATTAGTTCTAGTAGTTTTTGTAGCTTCTTTGGATTATCTATCTATCTATCTATACATTCATGTCATGTAAAATAGGGGAGTAGTTTTATTTCTTCCTTTCCCATTAGAACACCTTTTGCTTCTTTTTCTAGCCTTATTATATATTAGGACTTTCAATATGATATGGGATAGGAGTGATAGGAAAAAAAAGTATGAAGGTGTGACTAATGAAGGAAAGAAGTACGAGTAAAGTTGGTAAGTAATGAAGAAAGACTTGTCAGGTTAGTTGAGGCTGGAGACCACAGATCTGTAATTTCAGTCATGTCATTTGTAATAAGTAGTAATAGGTATTTATAAGCCATTTTGTAATATTTGTAGTATTTCTCAGCACCCTGTATGTAGAAGTGGAAAAGGTAGACAGTTGGAGTAAATCTGGAATTTGGGTTTTTGCTGGCTAGGGAAATGTAGGTAGTGAGATGAGAATATTGGCAAAAGAGAAGTTAAAGTGTCTTGGGTGAACAGAGAAATAAAATTTTTATGTTTAGTTATATTTTGGCATATTTCTTTTCAATGTTTTTCTATATATATCTTAATGCTTAAAAGTTTTAAATTAAAGTATAATTTTATGTTTTCAAGGTTCATTTGAGTTGCAACATGTATCTTTTTGTTGTTGACTAAAACTACATTGTGTGGATATATGGCATTTTATTTATATGTTCATCAGTAGATGGACACTTGGGTTTTTCCCATTTTTTGCCATTATGGAAATGCTATGTACAAACTTTTGTGTGGACATGTGTTTTCATTTCTCTTGTTTATATACCTAGGAGTAAAATTGTTGAGTCACATGCTAATTCTATGTTTAATGTCTTGAGGAACTGCCAAACTATTTTCCAAAGTGACTGCATCATTTTTACATTCCCACAAGCAATATATGAGGGTTCTGATTTCTCCCATCCTCACCAACACCCATTATTATATCTTTTGGATTACAGCCATCCTAGCAGATGTTAAATGATATTTCACTGTGATTTTCATTTTCATTTCCCTAATGACTAATGAGATCGAACATCTTTTCATGTGTTTGGTGGTCATTTGTATATCTTCTTTGGCAAAATGTCTGTAGATTATTTGCCCATTAAAAAAATTCGATTATTTCTGTTTTCATTATTGAATTGTAAGAGTCCTTTATATATTCTGCATATAAATCTCTTATCAGATATTTGACTTACAAATGTTTTCTCCCCAAAGACTGCCTATTATATGATTCCATTTATATGAAATGTTCAGAATAGGTAGATCCATAGTGCTAAAAAGTAGATTAGTGAGATAGGAATGGTGGCACATGTCTGTAATCCTAGCACTTGGGAGGCTAAGACAGGAGGATTCCAAGTTCAAGGCCAGTCTAGTTTATATAGCAAGATCCTGTCTCAAAAAACCAAAACTTCCCAAAAAGTAAATTAGTGATTACCTAAATATGCGAGTGGGAGGAATAGAATACGACTGATTATATATATGGGGCTTATATTGGGGGGAATGAAAATATTCTAAAATTGATTTTAGTGATGGTTGCACAGCTCTGTGAATATACTAAAAGCCAAAGAATTTCATGTAGTCAAATTATATAATACGTGAATTGCATCTCAAAAGAGCTGACAAAAATGTACTTTTAATTTTAGAGCTAGGGGTCTAGCACTCTACAGTGGTTGTCTAGTACTCAAGAGGCCTTAGGTTTAATTTCCAGAACCACAAAAAAATTAAAATTAACATGGATTCATATAGCCTTTTCACATAATTCTATTAATTATTCTTCAAAATAATTATTTTTAATATTTGTATAATATTTCATCCTAATGATATAGCCATTTATTTCACCAATCTCCTATTGGTAGATATTTAGTTTTGGTTCAAATTTTCTGACAATATAATAAACCTATGATAAATAGTTTACCAACAATAGTTTATCAAATAGTTAACAATCTCTGATTGTTTCATTAACAAGTATTCCTAAAATGCAGTTTTAGGATTGTTCATACAGTCAGATAAAATTGTATGAACATTTTAAGGCTTTTATACATTTCACCAAATTGTCCTAAAAAAACAATGCATGGATTTAAACTTAATCAGCAATGCATAAGAACACCTAATTGAACACATTACCAACAGTAAGTCTGTAATTTGTAAAAATTGGCTGATTTAATAGACACAAATTGGTATTTTACATTATTTTAATTCATATTTCTTTACAGTGAAGTTGAGCAATTTTCATGTTTATTCTCCATTTTAATTTTATTGATTATGTTGTCACATCCTTTGCCCATTTTCTAACTGTTAGTTTTTCTTTTGCTTACTGATTTGCAAAAGCTTCCAAAATTAAGGATGTTAAATTTTGTATGGTGTATATCTTGTAAATGTCTTTTCCAAGTTTGTCTTTTCATTTTGAAGTAAATATCATTTAGAATCAGTATATTTTTATGTAAAAATTATGGAAATAATTTCTTTTTATATATAAAAATTTGAGACAAAATGAAAAAATGTCAGCATGTGTTAATTCTAAGTTATAAACATATGGGTATTCATTTTATCCATCATCTTTTTCTTTAATTAAGAAGCTTTTCAAATGACATTATGTATAACATATATAATAATTTGGACATATATAAATTACTCAATTATTCTCTTATTGATATATTCAAATTGTTTTCAGTTTGGAGATTTTACAAATATCACTGTAGTGATTATCTGAATATGTTTAAAAAGTCTTCATCTCTTGATATGATGTAAAATATTTCTCTGACTCTTCTCTCCTGTGTTCCCAAACATTCTTACTTTATTATCAGAACATGGCTTTGTTATTCCCACAAAGCTAATCAGCTAATTTATTTGGACAGTGTGCTCTGGAAAAGTCATTACTTAAAGGCACTTTTGCTTATTTAGGGAAACACATAAAATGTTTTTCATGGTTCAATATTCATTCAAGATGCTCTAAAAAAGGCAAGTTACATGGTCATTCATACACTAAGGACAACTCCCTAAGTTTATCCACCAAACAACTTTTTTCCTTTAACGTTGTTAACATGTCAAAATACTAGTGTTTCAGAGAATATCCTTGGCAAAATGCTAATGAGCAATGAGCACCATAGATCATTGAAATCTAGATATTACTATTATACAAGCTGTCTTATGTAAATATTAAACATTTCATCGAAGTATTAGATAAGAAAACAGACTTAATTCTTCCCTTTTTAAAACTTTGATTATAACTGAAGCTGCATATTAAATAGGTTATTTTTTACACTTTGTGCCACAGTGGAAATATCATGATTTGAAGTCAGACAGCCCTAGCTTGTAATCCTAGGTTTGCCGCTTACTAGCTGTGTAACCTCAGATAAGTGGTTTACACCTCTCTGGAGTTCAGTTTTTTTATAATTGGGAATAGTATCATTTACCTCACAGAGTTGATGTGAGAATTAAATGAGATAACACACTCCAAGTCCATAGCAAAATGCTGGCCTACACAAAGTCTCATACAGTATGTATACGTGTACACAGCACATAATAGAAGTCTTGTAAGGGAAAGAATTAAGACCTGAGAACCCACAAACAAACTGGTAGGCTTCTGGATAATTGCTAGCTTTCTCATGGTAAAGGAATTGGAAGTCTTACTAGATGAAAGCTTTGAGCTCCATGGTATTTCTAAAGTAAAAAAAAAAATCACCCTTTAGTATTGAAGGGTTTGTTCAATTGGGTTTGTTTACTTGTAAGTGTTGAAAAGAGAAGGCCATTCAGCTTTTCACTAGGTGAAAGAGAATCCCACGTGTAAAACTGCTTGTCACTGATTGCAAATTAGTAGCATTTTAGGAGTGTTGGAGTGTTGGGACGGTGTGTTTTGCTTGTTAGTGGTAAGAGTAGGTTATTAAGTGACATAATGGAGTCAGGCAAAAAGAACTTATTTAAAATCTGTATTATTTTAGAGACCTGGAATGCACCATGGCAAGGTTTATCATTCACAGTATGAAAGTAAATAACCTGAACAGAATGTTTGGCTGTTTCTGGATTCCTGGGGGTCTTTTAGCACAAGTGATGCAAATGTGAGTTTAGAAGGAATAAAGACATTTTTTTCAGTACATTGCACAGGGAAATTATGTATAGAACTTTTGCTTATGTGTGCAATGAGAGTGAAGAATGTGATACCTCGTTCACCAGAATGAGAACTTACTCCTTTTCTATTTCTGCTCCCAAGGCTGCAATCTACGTGTTACTGAATGCACCCCCCCCATCAGAATACTGACCTGTCTGAGAGATGCAGGAAATATGAAAACTGCTACGTTTCTGTTTCCACAGCAAGAGATGATGAGACTTCTGGATAATCTGTAAGATTGAAAAGTGAAAGTGATTGCTATGGTTTGGATATGGTTTGAGCATGTCACCTAAATGTTGATGTGCTGGAAGCTTGGTACTCAGTGTGGTGGTGTTGAGGTGGTAGAACTTTTAAGAGGAGGGGCCTAGTGAAAGGTGATTAGATTGTTGGGGGTTCTGCCCTCATAAGGGGATAATGTAGTTCTTGTGGAACCTTGGCTAATTCTTTTAAGAGCAGGTTCTTGTAAAGCAAGGCCACTCCAGGTGCTTGGATCCTTCTAACATGGCCATTTCTCTACCATGTTGTAATAGAGCTAGAGGGCCTTTGCCATGTCACTGGCACCATACTGTTTATGACATTCTAGCCACCAGAATTGGGAGCCAAACAAACCACTTTAATTTATAAAGTACCTACCCTCAGGTAATTTGTTACAGTAACAGAAAATGGACTAAGATGGTGATCAAATGCTTCTGTGTCTTATGTGGGTAACTATTCATTTAGTGGCATTTTTCCTTCTTGTCCAATCCCTGGAGGAAGGCAGATATCTACAAATCTCTAAAAACTGGTGTGCTACATGGAGGCATTTACAAACAGCTCAGACATTTACATTCTAAGAGCAATAGGCCTGCTATACTATGAATAGAATTATTCCATTTATCAGCATTATCTGATCCATAATATTGGCTGGTATTTGACTTAAATAGCTGTGATGGCAGCTCAACATCATCTGGCTTTAATGGAATGTTTTGGGTCTTGCTACTCACAAAATTACCCTGTCTTGCTGTTATTTCACTGGACATAATTGAGATAGCTATTATAGTATTTTAGGTGTTGGTGTATTTCTAAAAAGAAATGAGGTATCTAGAAAATAAAAGGCTTTGGGATTAACAAGCCACATCATTTGTGGTACAAATGTTTTATTTCTGACTTCCAGCTTTTTGGAAAAGCAAAGTGCACTCTAAGTCAGCTTACTCAATGTGCAGATAATCACTTTCCTCACACTCCCAACATAATAATGTACTTGGCACTTTGAGATAAGAAAGTTGACAGTGGTCATCCCCTATAATTTCTGCCTCGTACATTTCTTTTATGAAACCACTGTGCCATTTAGAGTGCTCCCAAAAGTATGAGGTCTCTGAAAACTAAGGCCAACCAGCCAGGGTGGGTTACCTTTGCAACACCCAGGCTGGAAAACTCTCATGCCAGAGTTGACTAAACAAATTCCAGACACAAAGCTGCTTTATTCCAGGAACAGTGGAAAAAGTAAAAGTGCTGGGAATGGCTGTCTTTGTAATTATGGCCCTATGATGGACACAGGATTCTGTTTTGTCTAGAATCTCAGCCTTAGAGTATTCTTGCTGTTGAGCCTGAACAGAAATCAGCAGTAGTCAGGTCTTTGGTGAGAGATAATAGAGTAACTCATGTTTGTCAGACAACGAGAAAAAGAAGCAGCAGGTACTTAAGAAAATATCTTACCCAACCTATCCATAATTTCTGCCAAGAAGGCAATTGACCGAGGGAAAGACAATTCTGGAAGTACAATAAACTTCTTTGCCTTGCTGCTCCTGAGAAGTAATGCTCAGTCTTTTGATGCTCACTCCTCACTCATGGTTGGCTCTCAAGTTTTTTAGGTGTGGTTTGGCAGTGAGACTGTCCAAAAGTTGACATTTAGGATTCCTGCTAAGTGGGTTTCTTTTACTTTTTTTCCCACTGTGACTCATACTCTTATTTGGCACAGAATACTTCTGTGAAGCAATTATTTGAATTAAAATTATATTCTTGCAGACATGATGGCTGAAATGAAAAACCTGATTACCAATTTCCTTATGGTTTCATTCCTAGGGTGAGAATAAGCTAAGGCTGCATGCGTAGGCTCACCTGGTGAGGAATGAATTGAAAAAAATGCAGAGAACCTACATTAGGCTCTGCATAAAAGAAGGCAAAGGTAGAATTTTGTCAGTTAATTCACCTTCTACCATCTGCATCTATACTGCTTCCCCCATCCCATCTGCTCTCATTGCTTATGAAATAATGGTTTCACGATTATTCAGTGGATGTCTACTTGAACCAAAAATGATGTCATTTTAGTTGTAGTGTATGCTAGCTGGCTCAGCTGTGATTTTCTTCCTGTCTTGTCTAAGATCTCCTTTCTTTTAAAATTCTCGGTTCCCACATAAACCCTTGATACTATGTAAAGTGACTATGGCAGGATATATACACTGTCTAGCCACTTTCTCAGAGATTAGGAAGAGTAGAGAAAAGAGTATAATGTGGAATCTAGAAGAACTTAAGTTGAGTCATGACTGTTTTGTGACCTGACATAAGTCACATTACCACACCACCACCCCTGCCTTGGCCTGTAAAATAGGGACAATGCTGTCTCAGTCACAGTATTTTTGTATCTTCTCCCCTGAACTATGAGTGTTTTCTGATGTTTGATCCCTGGCCTTCTGACTTTTCTCTTTCACCATTCCTTTCCTTGTCCATGTGGATGCATATCAACACTGTTAATGTGATTCCAAATTCTACATATTTATCTCCTTTATCTAGTTTTATTCTCTCCCTTAATTATTTCCTCCACTTTTCATGGGTTTAATGGTTCCCAGATCTCTCTAGTCAGTGGGACTATTTCTGGTTAATTTAAACTGTATCTTGGTTTTGATCTGTCCTGACTATTCTGTACAGTTACTGCCACTTATGAACCCATTATGACACATACCCAGCTTTCTGTTTTTCTTTCCAGTTTTTTATCTCTTCAAATATAATTTGCGTCTGCATATAAGTACTTGAGTAATCTTTCTAAAATTTGTCCTTTATTATGTAAATGTTAACTCAATACTATAATATTAATAGTTATTTCCTATTATATCAAGTGTGCAAAGTTATATTTTACCTCTCTTAGCACTACTGCCCACAACCACAATGTCCATCCACCCTATGCTTCAGAATGGGTGGCCCCCTTAGTCTTCTTATAACATTCAGACTGTACCTCTTGCTGGGTGCTGGTGGCTCACACCTGTAATCCTAGCTACTCAGGAAGCAGAGATCAGGAGGACTGTGGTTTGATGCCAGCCCAGCAAATAGTTCCCAAGACCCTATCTCAAAAAAACCCAAGATAAAAAAGGGATAGTGGAGTGGCTCAAGGTGTAGGCCCTGAGTTTAAGCCCCAGTATCACAAAAAACAAATAGACCATACCTTTATCTGAATGCTATTTCCTTCCTCTGAGAATCTATATTCATGTTATCCATCCTTAATAGCATCTAGCTTAAGTCCTGCCTCTTCCTCACAACTCTCACTAGTATAACCTACACACACCCCCCTTTTGTTTTTATACTCAGTGGTTAAAGATCACTAATAATCACATGTTTACCATGTATATCACATAGTCCTGAATACATGGTAAAGCCTACATTAAGTATGTAATTGCTACAATCACTTTTATTGCAATATGCATATAATCTCTTGTGTTAGACTTACATACTCTTCCTGTCTTTCCCTGCAATTGTGAATTCTTTGAGGACAGGGATCCCCTTTTATTTGTCTTTATAGACTTCCACTGTACCATGTTTTAGGTACTGTCTGAATTGAACTCGTTGATTGAAGACTTGCATTATTTCAGGAACACATACTAATTCAAAGCTCAGAGTTGGACAATATACATAAAGCAGTAAAATGAACATCCATGATATTATTGCATGCGGTAAGTTCTTCAAGAGCTGAGGCCATGAATACTCCCTTCTTATCTAGAAACACGGGGAAAAATTCATTCACAGATTGCCTAGCTACTCAAAGGAGGAGGGCTTCCTTAACCAAGTATTTTATGTTTGATGCTTTCAGAGTTAAGACCTAGGATTTCTACTTTTTTTTGGCAGCACTGGGGTTTAAACTCAGGGTCTCACACTTACTAAACAGGTGCTTTTATTACTTGAGCCACTATGATAGCTCTGGATTTCTAGTAGAAATCTTGAGGAAAGTCAAATGACAAGTGCAACCACGAGTTGTTTATAGGCCAGTGGCCAAGATGCTAGGTAGAGGTGATAAGGAGAACATTATGTATGTATAGAGAGAATACATGAGTAAATAAATTTGGTTCCAGAATGCAGAAAGTAGATTAATAATATGTTTATAGTGGCCTTTAGTATATGCTATCATTCTTTTTAAACATAAATAAATAAATAAATAAAAGGAAAGGAACTATTTGGTGAAAAATATCAGGCTGTGGTTATTCAGCTTGACTTCTGACCACTCAGTATTAGAAGGGCTCATAAAACATCAGAACCTTAATTTGTTGCCCTTAATGCAGAGAAACTAAAGCAGATACCTTAAAGCAACTGAGGCCAATAGGAAAAGGGGACCAGGAACTAGAGAAAAGGTTAGATTAAAAAGAATTAACCTAGAAGGTAACACACACGCACAGGAAATCAATGTGAGTCAATGCCCTGTATAGCTATCCTTATCTCAACCAGCAAAACCCCTTGTTCCTTCCTATTATTGCTTATACTCTCTCTACAACAAAATTAGAGATAAGGGCAAAATAGTTTCTGCTGGGTATTGAGGGGGGGAGCGGGAGGGGGTGGAGTGGGTGGTAAGGGAGGGGGTGGGGGCAGGGGGGAGAAATAAACCAAGCCTTGTATGCACATATGAATAATAAAAGAAAAATGAAAAAAAAAAAGACATCAGAACCTTAGAGCTGAAGATAGCTTGGAGATCATGGAATTGAAACTGAGGTCCAGAGAGAAGATCTCCAAAGTCACATGTATAATTTAGTGGCAGAGCTGGGAAGTATTTCCCATGCTAGAGTTCTCCACGTTTTTCCATTCTTCTATTTCTGGTGAATAAGGCATGGATATTGAGATGATTTTCTTTCAAATGGATCTTAAAAAGGTCTATAAACTGAAAAGAAAATAAGAGCAAAGAACAGCAACTGGGTGGAACAGTGATTAAGGGTTTGGACTTTGGAGCCAGGATCAGGATCTATCACTTACTAAGCTGTGTGAGTTTGAGTTTCCTTTTCTATAAAATGGAGTTATTTACCTTTACAACTTAAAACATGATATGATATATGATCCAGCAATACCACTCTTGGGGATATACACAAAAGAATGTGACTCAGGTTACTCCAGAGGCACCTGCACACCCATGTTTATTGCAGCACTATTCACAATAGCCAAGTTATGGAAACAGCCAAGATGCCCCACCAGTGACGAATGGATTAAGAAAATGTGGTATTTATACACAATGGAGTTTTATGCAGCCATGAAGAAGAACGAAATCTTATCATTCACAAGTAAATGGATAGAACTGGAGAACATCATTCTGAGTGAGGTTAGCCTGGCCCAAAAGACCAAAAATCATATGTTCTCCCTCATATGCAGACATTAGCTGAAGGGCAAGCACAACAAGGAGATTGGACTTTGATCCCATGATAAAAGTGAGAGCACACAAGGGAGATATGAAGATAGGTAAGACACCCAAAAAACTAGATTGCATTTGTTGCCCTCAATGCAGAGAAACTAATGCAGATACTTTAAAGCAACTGAGGCTAATAGGAGAAGGGGACAAGAAACTAGAGAAAAGGTCAGTTCGAGAAGAATTAACTTAGAAGGTAACACACATGTACAGGAAATCAATGCGAGTCAACTCCCTGTATAGCTATCCTTATCTCAACTAGCAAAAACCCTTGGTCCTTCCTATTCCGGCTAATACTCTCTCTACAACAAAATTAGAGAGAAGGGAAAAATAGTTTCTGCCTGGTAGCGAGGGGTAAGGGGGGGTAAAGGAAGGAGGGGGGAAGGGTAAGGGAGGGGGCGGGGGGAAGGGGGGAGAAATGACCCAAACATTGTATGCACATATGAATAAAAGAAAAAAAGTGATATGATAATTAAATGTGACAAAGCCTGTAAATCACCTGGCACGTAATATGAATTCAACAGATATTAGTCGTGCTCTTTGATTGATTCAACAATTGTTTGTGTGTGTGTGTGTGTATGTGTGTGCACAACAATATTTTGCTAGGGTTTCAGGAAAAAAATGAAGGTGATAAGGTCTCTGACTTCAGTGAGTTCCCATGTGGTCCCTTATTGCCCAAACTCTTTATTGGAGTTAGGCTGTTTTCTGTTCCCCTCACTTAGTTTGGGGTCTTGTAATTATAGTTGTGCCTCTTCTTTCCTTGCCACCAGTCTAGGTCCTAGCTAATCTTTAGGGCCCCAATCCTACCAACTATATGAAGCCTTTCTTGACCAGCCTAGACCACAGGCAATCATTCTTTCCTTTGGATTCCTATAACACAAACCTTATATTCATTTGGTCAGCAGCATACTTTGTATTGTGATTTGTTAGGCAGCTTTTCATGTATATGTTTTTTCAAACAAATGTGGAGTTTCTCCTTCCTTCTCCTTTCCTATTATAGTTTTGGTCAGCTAATCAGACATCCTAGTCCAGAATGGTACTACCTCCCACATATGGGAATAAGAGAGAAAATAGCCTGTTGGAAAAGATCCACTTACTTCATTGCCTTGAATGTCTAATTATAAGTACAAGACTCATGGGAAGACCAGTTTGGAAGGTGTTAGTATAGGTCAATTATGGAAAGCTGGCAAAAAATTGACTTAGACTAAGGAGTTTTCCGTAGCTGTCCCTTCCTATTCCCAATATACACGGGAACAAATAGGTCAATTTGGTGTCCCTGAAGAAGTATATTTTTGAGGTAGAAAGCATGAATTTAACTTAGGACCACAATGTCTAAGTCCTCAGGCATAATCACACAGGTATGGCTAAACATGAAGAACTAAGTAAGATTCAGTGGCCATCTCTGAGAAATGGTTGCACAGAATCTCACCCGGAGAGGCTTCTAAACAGCAAAGCTCTTGATGTAAAAGGCCTCTCATCTCTGAACCAGAGCTCTTGTATATAGGATGTACTTGGAGAGTTTGAGTTGTGATAAAGAGAAGGGCTCTCATCAATCCCCTCCAAAGGTCCAGGGATTAGAGCCATTTTGCCATATATTGAAAGTATGCTTTGATAGATATATCATTTCATCATGTAAAAACATTTCCCTCACATCACCCACCTGTTCAAAAACTCCATCATCCACAAAAAATAAAGTTCTTGTTCTTGTGTCTTCAGTCCCATCCATTTTGATACTAATTAACTCACTGAATCAGCCTAACAATCTATTCATTTGGTCACAAATATAACCATATTATGTTTTGTTGGGCAACTTTTCATGTATGTGTACTATCTCCCCAAATTCATCATGTATGTATACTATTTTGAGTTCAAAGACTATATTGCTTAATCCCACTATAGGTCCAATATCATAAGTTTAATATGCTCTCAATAAATGCCAGTTTATTACTTCTGTTATTCTAACAGGTGACTTATCACGACCGCAGAAACTAACAGATTAAAAATAAGTCAGAAACGTATTCTACCTTGAGCAATACTAATGGTATCACATAAAGAAAGTTTTATCCAAATAAAGGAGTAGGAAATCAGACTATATATAAAACAGTTCATATACTAGGAGACGAGGTCAATATTTTTCTGGATAATTGTTTAGCATTTGATAGGAAGGAGATTAATTCCTCCAAGCTCTGTAATCATTATTAACATCAGAAGGTTGTGTTAACAAATTCAAGCAATTTTCTGGTTTTACATTATGGACTTTACTTGATAAAATATTCCCTCTGGGATACTCTATTAAAATTATCAAAAGAAATTAAAAGGTTTATTTCCAGTCTCATTAATTAAAGCTAAGAGAAGTTTTGGCTAGTTAAGGAAAGTTCAGTTCTAATTACTGAATTCTTTTGAAATGTTAGTACACTGATATAGACCATGCAGAAAGGCTGTGCCTAATTATCATGTACCCTGGGACTGATCCTGACTTGGAGTTCTCTACTAGATTCTCAAACCAAGCTGGTGGAAGAGCTGGGCGAGAAAGAGGAAGGGAGCAGCTTTAATTTCTTTACTAGGAAATAAAAGAAAAATGCCTAATGGATAGAGGTCATAGAATTACACTTGGTAAATTCTAACCTTGTACTAATATCAAAGCAAAAATTGAGTTCAGTTCCTGTCAGATAGCCACAAACTAGGTATTCTTGACAATCTTTTTGAAGACTCAAATTTGTGGGTCCAGGCAAGAGAATCATTGAAAGGTCAATTATTGCGAGTTCAGGTTTGTTTTAGAAAAACGAATAACTGGGAAGTTCCCTGTAAACTCTGGGACAACTTTTCTCTGGAAAAGTTCTGACTCTATCAGTTAAGCCTAGACTCTTAAGAAGCCTTGTGGCTACCATTCAAAGCTCAGGTGACTTGTTTCTGGTAACCTGGGCAAATCTACACCTAAGATAGCAACTTTATGGAGGAGTGATAAGGAAGATGTTGACTGGCCAATCATAATATACATATTCAATTTAGGCTTCTCTGTGGGAGGATCCCAACTTTAAAACAAACTTCTTATGTCTCTTTGGTAAGATCTTCAGAGCAAAGTTTCCTAACAAGTGGGTTGTATTCCTATTTATCTTAAAATATTTCTGACTAAGAACATCTCTAGAATCATTTAAAATGATTATTTAATCATGGATGTAGATAAAAAAAAGTTACTTCCAGGTGACATTAGATGGTGGAATAAGTGACAGCCCAGCTTTCCTTCCTCCTATAAAAAGTAACAATCTGGAACCTATACATGCATGAAAATAATGCTGAAAGAACTCAGATGTCCACTTAAAAAGCTGCAGTCATACAGTGGAAGAAAAGACCCAAGAATAATCACAAAAAAGAGGTAGGAAGGACAATTTCATTTTGTCTGCATCATCCCATCCCCTAAGCTGGCATGACTCAGCAAAGACAGAGAATTGATTTGATCAAGGGGCTTCAAGATATGTATGCTAAAGGTTTTAAAACAATGATGTAAGAAGTTGAAGAAGATACAAACAAATGGAAAGATAGTCTGTGTTTATGGATTAGAACCAATATTTTCAAAATGTCCACTTTATCTAAAACAATTAACACATTCAATGCAATCCCCATCAAAATTCTAATGGCATTTTTCACAAATAGAAAAAAGCAATAATAAATTTTGTAAGGAACTACAAAAGATCCTGCATAGCCAAAGCAATCCTGAGAAAGAAAACATTTATATCAAACAAAAGCAGTAATAGAACAGACCTTTCTAGATCACTTTCAAAAAGCTAAAATGTAACCCTAAGTCTCTCAAAGGCATCACTCTACCTGATTTCAAATTGTTTTTACAAACCTATAGCAAGAAAAACAGAATGGAACATAAAAGCAGATGCATAGAACAATGGGACAGGATGGAGAGCCCTTCTGGGGCAAGTCTATGCATATACTGTCAATCTTTGACAAGGGTGACATTAATATGCAATGTGAAAAGGATGGTCTCTTCAATAAATGGTGTTGGGATACCTGGATATCCACATGCAAATAAATGAAATAATGCCATACACAAAAATCAATTCAAAATGAATAAAAAGCCTAAACCTAAGACCTGAAACTGTAAAGCTCTTAGAAGAAAACACAGGGGAAAGGCCTCTTGACATTGGTCTTGGGATAAGTTTTTTGGATGTGACACCAAAAGCACAAGCGATGAAAGCAAAAATAGGGCTGGCAGAGTGGCTCAAGTAGTACAGCACCTGCCTAGCAAGCATGAGGCCCTGAGTTCAAGCACCAGTGCCCAAGAAAAGCAAAAATGAACAAATGAGACAATATCAAACTAAAAAAGCTTCTATATGGCAAAGGAAACAATCAATAAAATGGAAAGGTAACCTACAGAATGAGAGAAAATGTTTGCAAACCATGTATCTGATAAGGGGATAATGACAAATTATATCAAGAAACTCGCACAACTCAGTAGCAAAAAACTAAAAAAAAAACTGGATTAAAAATGGACAAAGAACCTAAATAGACATTTTTTTCAAGACACAAAAATGGTCAACAGATATATGAAAAAGTGCTCAAGTTCCTAATCACCAGGGAAATGCAAATCAAAATCACATATCACCTTCTATCTGTTATGATGGCTATTCTCAAAAAGTCAAAAGATAACAAGTGCTAGGAATGTAAATTGGTACAGCCCTTACAGAAAACAGTACATAGGTTTTTCAAAAAATTTAGAATAGAACTACCATATGATCTAGCATTTCTTCTTCTAGGTATATGCTTATTGCAGCATTGTTCCCAATAACCAAATATAGAAGCAAACAAAGTGTCTATCTGTGGATGGATATATGGATAAAGAAATTGTGAGATACACACACACATATGCACTGGATTATTATTTATATTTTAAAAATAAGGAAATTCTGTCAAGGACATTATGTTCAGTTAAAATAAGCCAAACACAAAAAAGAAAACAACTATATGATCTCTCTTATGTGAAGAATCTAAAAAAGGAGTCAAATACATAGAAATAAAATAGAACAGTACTTAGTAGCGGCAGGCATGTGGTAGGGAGGAATGGGAAGCTTTAGGACAAAGTACACAAAGCAGCAATTATATAGGACGAATAAGTCTAGAGATCTAAAGGGCAGCATGGGGACTTTATGTAATAGCATTGTATTATATACTAAGAATTTTCTAAGAGAATAGATTTTAAGTGCTCTTAGCACAAAAAGATAACTGTGAGCTGATGTATATGTCAAATTGCTCACCTGTAGCAATCACTTCATTATATATATGAACATTATATTATACATTTTAAATTTTGATAATAAAAAATGAAGAAGTATAAACTATATATAAGCTATAGTTTGGATCTTAGAACTTTTTTTTTTCTGGCAGCACTGGGGTTTGAACTCAGGGCCTTGTGCTTGCTAGACAGGCACTTTTGCCGCTTGAGCCACTCCACCAGCCCACTATGGATCTTAAATGTCCTTGAAAGGCCCATATGTTGAAGACTTGGTCCCCATGGTGGCACTATTTGGGAAGTGGGTGCAACTTTTAAGAGATGAGGCCTAATTGGAAGACTTTAGGTCATTGGGGGTGTACCCTTGAGGTGATTGTGGGATCACAGTCTTTTCCTCTTTCTTTTGCTTTCTGGCTATGAAGTGAGCAATTTTGTACTATAACAATTCCTGTCATGACATACTCCCTTGTCAAAGGCCTAAACCAATGGGGCCAACCAATTATGGACAGTACTCTCCAAAGCTGTGAACTAAAATAAACATTTTCTCTTTATAAGTTGATTATCTCAGGTATTTTGTTATAGTGACAGAAAGCTAACCCATCTCACAAATGGAAAAAGCCATTACTGTCCTGCTGGAGTTATGTCAATGTCTTTAAGGTTAGGTTCACTGTCTAAGGAACAGTGTGGTTACTTCCTCTGGACTGCCAGGGATGCTGAATACCTCAAATAAATATTCATGATCAAAGAGTTCAGCAACTAATTTGAAAGGGGTCATTGTTGGAAAATGGTATAGGCTTTGTTACTTACTGAAACAATAAAGGGACAAAGAACATTCAGAAAGGTATAAGAACCATAAAGAAGAAAATTCTGAGAAATCAGTTCTATAAGAAAATATTAAGAGACTAGAATTATTCCTACTGAGAAGGTTGAGGGAGAGTTTTATTTTTTTAATAGGATTCACATAGAAGTAGATGTTGGCTCACAGCAGTTTGCATTTAAGAATCTCCCCAACAGTCATATGCACTTTATTATTCATGACACAATATGCTATAGATGCCACCCATCCAATTTGGAGGAAATACATTCCAATTTTGAGATTAGTATAAAGACTTATATTGTAATTTCTGGGTTTTTTTTTAGGACTGGGATTTGAACAAGGATCTCAATGCTTTCTAGGCAGGCACTCTACCACTTGAGCCACTCCAGCAGCCTTGCAATTTCTAATTTTTAAAATGTAAGCTACAGAAAAATTTATAATGTGCAAGAGCAGTAATAGAACAAATATTTCTGGATCACTTCCTCAAAAAGCTAAAGTATAACTCCAAATCCTTCAAAAGTCTTTAAAAAGATATCTTTTAAATTTCCACAGAAAACTACATGGTTATATTTGTGCATTTTCTATGCATTTGTACATTAATTAAATACCTTATTTTTAAAAATCCACATCAGAGAAGCCTATTTAAATTCCTTGGTTTCATAAATGTGTGTTTCTTTACTTTCCTGTATTAAAATAAGATAGGGAAGTTAAAGAGTTTATATAGTTTCTAACTGTCATATCATATTTTTACTTAACAGGTCACTGTTGTCATGTTGTATTGTCTTCTATACATTTTAGAATTTTTTTATTATTCATTTATTCACATGTGCATATATTGTTTGGGTCAGTTCTCCCCCCTGCCCCTCTCTCTCACCCTCTCCCCTCTTCCCCGCTCAGTTCCAGGTAGGTCCTGTTCTGCCTTTATCAATAGTTTTGTTGAAGAAAAGAGACAAGCATAATAAGGAAGACAAAGTGTTTTTGCTAGTTGAGTTAATATAGAATGTTTTACATTATACAATGAACAAGTACATAATTCATAGTAAACTGAATATTATATTTTTCACTGAGTTAGTCCCTAACATCATTTCTAAAAGAAATTAAATTCAACCCACATAATTTTAACTTACATCTCCTTTCTCGGGAATCTAAGTGGTTAACTGCATAGATTGTGTGACTATGACCAGCTATGCACAGAAAATGGGAGCAACTAAAATAACACAGAATAAATTGGACTAATAGTACAGCCTGATGACTCATGTTAGAGAAAAGCACCATTTTCTAATAAAATTGTTAGATACTTGAGTGGGCTAAACAAACATAAAAAATGACTCCATGTAACATGGCATAATGGTCTTGATAAAGCTAAAAGTGGCTGATAATTTATGATTTTATGACTTAGCAATTGGACGCTTCAGATGGCACCAAATCACAGTGATATATCTCATATGTATTTGTCCAAAGGAGAGACATAACATCATATTGTAAAAAACTCAGAATTTGGAATTAGAATACCTTTTTCTTGCTATGTGAACTTGGATATGTTACTTAGCATATCCTAATCTCAGTTTTCAAAATGGGGGTGGTGTTAATAATAATGCCTACCTGACATGATAGTTGTGAGGGTCAAAGAATGGAAAACGCATTTGAAAGTACTTTATAAAATGTAAAAATTTATACAAGATTTTTATGCTTTAATGTTTTTGGAAAAGTCTGGACTTGGAGACTGCTTCAAAAAAGTAACCTGTTTATGATATGGTGCTACATCTATACCTAAAGTGTTTTGCTTGCTAACATAAGGCTCAGATATGAATAGTTTTTCCCATTGTGGAATTATTTCAAACCAAGTTGAGACTCCTGAGTCTCTGATTTTTATTACATTCTGGGTTTCTTAATGCCAAAATAAGAGTTTTTATCACTTGTGACTGCTATAAGTAAAAGTCTATTCAGAAAGACTGAAGTTAGAAGGACAGTAGGTCAAAACACAGTCAATTTTCCAGTAGACAGCAGGAGGAGGCAAGGGTGTTCGTTATGTTGGAAATTCTTTAAATTGTACAATTTCTTATCTTTTCTCTCTCTTTCTCTCTCTCTCTCTCTCTCTCTCTCTTTCTTTTCTTGTTTTCTGATGGAACTGGGGTTTGAACTCAGGGCTTCCTACATGCAAAGTAGGCTCTCTGATGCTTAAGCCACACCCACAGTCCATTTTGCTCTGGTTATTTTTTGGAGATGGGATCTTGCAAGCTATTTGCCTGGGCTGGCCTTGAACTGTGATCCTCCCTATCTCAGCCTCTCAAGTAGCTAGGATTACAGGTGTGGGCCACTGGTGCCTGGAACAAAAATTTTCTTTTTTAATATGGATTTGGGGCTATTTTGCCTTCCTTGATCCTTGAAACATGCTTTTCTTTAAGGCTAGACTTCCAGGAGAGAACCTGGGCCTAGATAATCTAACTGTATGACAATTTAGAAAGGCTTATTTTCCACTTTCACTCCCCACCTCAATGCTTTTCATGTCCTCATTAATACCCATTCACCCCAGGTACAGCTTGTGATAAGTATTACAAGTCTACTCAAAATTGCTGCCAGTTACTGCTTTATTTGGAACAGTAGCTAAAAACTACTCTCTGGTGGCTGGTATCAGCAACATAAGCAAACATGGCTGCACAGAAGTAGGCATGGTAACAGGTGGAGACAAAGAATAGAGTTAGTAATGGGGATATATGACATGACAACCTAACTTTCAATTCTTCACACAAAATCTTAAGATGACTCATTGACCTGGTGGAAGAAAGCTGGAAAGGTAAAAAAAAGGGCTTCCTTATTTTTCCTTTGCCCCTACTACATGCATATGCAGGTTTCCCACAGATGCCTCTTACTTTCTTGTGTATTTAAACTATTCCAAAAGGTAATGTATGTAAGACTTTAAAGAAAATTTAACTAATATGAATGAAGAAGGGTAGAAAAAAAGTGAACTGCTGCTCTTTGAATTAAAGCTTTCTACTCGAGCAAAACATGAGCGACCACCTAGCAGGATTGTTTACAAACATGCATAACAGTATTTATTATGTTTCTTGATTTATCTGACTAGTTATAAATCATGGTATCACAAAGCTGGTAAGGAGCCTCTTAAGCTTCCATCTAATGCTACCTAAGCTACCTGTGTTTGCTAAACAAATCTGGCCAGTCTGGCTATGCTTCCTCTCCTCCACCCAGAGGTCACTTAAGAGTGCGGCATGCTTATAAAATATCTCTGGACATTATTTGCTCACCACCCATTACATTGGTTATATTAACGTAGATCTTTTAGTTCTTGGTCTGCTGAGCATAGAAAAGACTTTCTTCTGAGACAACTCACCTCGATTGTCATCCTCATTGTCTTCCCAGGGTTCTTCATTTGCTAGCAGTGGATTCTGTGACTCATTCATAGACCTCATGGGGAAGGAGTGTCCATCACCAGGGCTGTGAGAAAGAAAGGCAGTGAGATTTTGGAGCAAAAATAGGCTTCTTTTGAGACAGAGTCTCACTATGTACCTCGGCTGTCCTCAAACTCTTAATCTTCCTGCCTCTGCCTCCCAAGTGCTGGGACTAACATGTCTATCTCTGACATAGACTTTGTGAAGGTAATAATCCTCTTAGAAACAGGATGTAATTATGTATTGGGGCTATTTTGTCTTGGGAGTTCTTAGGAATAATTAGGCTTCTTGTCTAAAGCCATCATGAAATAAGCTCTTACAATAGCATCATCTAGTTACTGTTTGCTCACAATTTCCATATCTTGTTTATCTGCATCAGTATTAACCATTCTTGTTTGTAAGAAACTCTTTAACTTAATTTCCACAATGCAATATGCACAGATGGGAAGTTTCAGAAATTTAATTATGGTGATCTCAATTTATATTCCATTAAATTATTGCTTTGATTCTAAATTTTTAAGGAAGATGAGTAGACTCAGAATCATTTAATACAGTGGAGAAAAGTTGCTGTAAATTGGTGATAGATAATGCCCTAGTATCCTGTTATTTATTTGGTTATTAGGAACTCCAGGAAAGAGTCATAATAAGGTATCTCTGGAGTGCAGGTTTTGGAGCAATTTTCTACACATGGGTTTACTTTGTGGCTATCTCTGGTAGGATAGGGTCACCTCCCTATCCTGGTCATTATCAGATTGGATGAATTAGAACAAGTTACAGTTTGAATGCTTGAGTCTAATATCTGAATTCATTCCAAATTTAAATCTCAGTGACTTTTGGATTATTCATATGCTATTATCTATGACTTTTCTCCTGTTCATGAATGTGGTTAATTAAAAGTTTACAGGTTTTTCTCCTAAAATTAATGAACCAATAAAGAACTGGGCAAGTGAACTAAACAGAACTTTCTCAAAAGAAGAAATTCAAATGGCCAAAAAACACATGAAAAAATGCTCACCATCTCTAGTAATAAAGGAAATGCAAATTAAAACCACACTAAGATCCACCTCACCCCTGTTAGAATAGCCATCATCAGCAGCACCACCAACAACAGGTGTTGGAGAGGATGAGGGGAAAAAGGAACCCTAGTCTACTGCTGGTGGGAATGCAAGCTGGTGCAACTATTCTGGAAAAAAATTTGGAGACTTCTTAAAAATCTAAACATAGACCTGCTATATGATCCAGCAATCCCACTCCTGGGGATATACCCAAAGGAATGAGACACAGGTTATTCCAGAGGCACCTGCACACCCATGTTTATTGCAGCGCTATTCACAACAGCCAAGTTATGGAAACAGCCAAGATGCCCCACTATCGATGAATGGATTAAGAAAATGTGGTATTTATATACAATGGAATACTACTCAGCTATGAAGAAGAATGAAATCTTATCATTTGCAGGTAAATGGATGGAACTGGAGAACATCATCCTGAGTCAGGTTAGCCAGGCCCAGAAGACCAAAAATTGTATGTTCTCCCTCATATGCGGACATTAGATCAAGGGCAAACACAACAAGGGGATTGGACTTTGATCACATGATGAGGCAAGAGCACACAAGGGAGGTATGAGGATAGGCAAGAAACCAAAAAAAAAAAAAAAACCAACAAGATAGCATTTGATGTCCTCAATGCAAAGGAACTAATGCAGAAACTTTAAAGCGACAGAGGCCAATAGGAGAAGGGGACCAGGAACTAGAGAAAAGGTTAGTTCAAGAAGAATTAATTTGGAAGGTAACACATATGTACAGGAAAGCAATGTGAGTCAACTCCCTGTATAGCTATCCGTATCTCAACTAGCAAAAACTCTTGGTCTTTCCTATTAATGCTTATACTCTCTCTTCAACAAAATTAGAGATAAGGGCAAAATAGTTTCTGCCTGGTAGCAAGGTGGTAGTGGGGGAGAGGGAGGGGATGGGGAAAAGGGAGGGGGCAGAGGGAAGGGGGGAGAAATGACCCAAACATTATATGCACATATGAATAAAAGAAATTTTTAAAAAGTTTACAGGTTTTATTTGTAGTACTGTATAGAGAATGTAAGTATACTGATTATAAGTGAATAGACTATGACTTTTGTTTTTTTTTTTCATGCCAGTGAAGACTCATTTTAGACTTCCCTTTGATGTGATGATGGTGTTTGGGAGTGTGTGTGTGTGTGTGTGTGTTACTAATTACTAGTAACAGTTTTTAATTAACATTACCCACTGACAAATTTTGTCTTGTGAGTTTCAGCCAGGAGAATTGAATATATCACATCTTAAACAAGCCTGGGAAACACTTAACTACTATAGAGGAAGTATCAGGGCAATAAGTGAAGGGGAGGAGAAAAATTTCCTTAATTACCACCTGATCAGAATAAAGTTTCCTCAAATAAGTGAATATGAATATCTCCCTGTCTGAGGAGTGGACCTAAAGAGAGATGCAAAAAGGGCTGTAAATGAGCTGCATTCTAGAACTAGTTTAGTTGAAGATGGTTTAATCTGGTTCAACAAAGTCACTTTGGTGCTACATGTTTCTTATTCACTGTTCCACTTACATTCTTGTTGCAGTCCTAAGAATTACTACAATCTCTAAATCAATCTCTGTTCTTGCTTTTTATTTTAATTTTTCCTCCATAAAAATAATATTAGTATTTCAGTCCAAATATGAAAAATAGAGAAAAGAAAAATAATTTCTAAGACTATTGCTCTAACAACTTTTATAGCATTTTTGGCATATTTTTCTTCTGTTGTTTTTATTATACATATGTATTCGCTATACTATTTTGGATTTTACAATTTTCATTTAAAATATAGTAAGCATTTTCCCTTTTGTGACATAAACATTATAGCCATTACTTTTGACTATATAATTTTCCATCTGGTAGATATACAAATATGTTCCGTATTATCTGGTATTCAGGCTTTTTAGAACTATTGGCTGTAAAGAATGCTGTGGTTAACATTTTAAAAGCTTGTTTTAGAAAAAAAGAAGACAGAGGAAGGTGAGAGTTGAAAAGCAGCATCCCCCAAGAAGTATGATGGCTCATTTTCAGACAATGATATAAAAGATGCTTTCTCTCCATGATTCCTGACTGAACACCAACAACTAAGCTACCCTGTGCAGAGAGTCCAAAATTTCAGAAGCTAAAATATTTGACAAAACTAACCTAAATCTAATAATACTAAAGTTTGGCTTCTGTATCCTTTACCCCTTGGATCTACAAAGCATGTCAGTGGTAGTAGATTAGAACATCTCTATCTTTTGGTAGCAGTTTAAAATATGAATTAGTTTTCACAACCCCTATCCTTTAGAGGTTGTACTAGATGTCCACATTTAATATTTAAGAATGTTAGTAAGAGTAAATTACCATCAAAGGAAGAACAGGTACACAAGTATCATCATGAAATTGGATTTGTGGTTATGTGAAATGAGAACACAAAGTGAACAGGCTCAGTGTATGAAATTGAAGTAAATAGATTGCCAAGGGGGAAAATCTTGTTTTAATATTATTATTATTATTGTTTGGACTCAAACTTACCATTCTCCTGCCTCAGGCTCCTGAGTGCTTGGATTACAGGCATGAAACAGTATGCACAGCCTGTGATAAACATTTTTGTGCATAGTTTGTCTCTATCTTTAGGACAGATTCCTAGAAATGTAATCACTGGGACATCAGACATATAGATTCTTATGGTTTTTGACACATATTACAAAGTCCATTTATAAAAGATTGGTGCCAGTTTACCCTGCCATAAACAAAGCATGAGAATGTCTATCTTATACTTTCACCTCATGATTTATCTTTACAAACCTAAAAATGAAAAATATGGGAAATAGGGTCTCATATTGGACTAACATCAGCTGAATACTGTAATCACAATTGAATTTGCTACTTTACGGCATGGTCCAGCATCAGTCTCTTTTAGTGGTAATTATTACCTACCTGGACCCTATAGGTATTAACCAGAACTTCTTATTATCTCCAAACACTTGCTGGATATTCTTGATGAAGCCAAGATTGAACCCATTTTTCTCTGGGCCACTTGTAAACACTGGAGTGCAGAAGGCCTCTAGGACAGGATAGGGGAGTTGAAGAAGCGAGGAAGAAAGAAATAAAGGAACAAATTTCAGCAGTCTTGATTTTACATTTCTTTAAGATTGTGACTTGGTTCTATGATATCTTTTTGCTATGTTAGCATAGTCCCTTTATTCTTAGTTTTTGCTAAATTACTCAGTAAAAATCAGTTTAATTACTTAACAAAAGGCAAGCTTGTTATCTTTTTACTCAATATAAAGAATTAACACTTTTAATTTTAAAAAGGCAGGAAAACACATGATGGTAGAAATAATAAGCAGCCATGGGGGTATTTGTAATTCTGGATTTAAGGAGCAAAGGAACAGATCCGATAGCATTTTATTTGAATCTAAGTGGCAACAACAGCCAAATGGTATCCATCTGTAGAGCTGAGACCAAAGTAATGACAAATAAAGAGCTAGTATTTCAGAAATGAAGATGTTCAAGCTCAAGACTGCAATATAAGAAATCAAGTTCTACTACAGATAAAATGTCCATGGGTGAACTATAATCACCTCAAAGACTATGAGGAATTGAACCAGGTTAGTGCACACTAGTTTTTGATACACATTTATCCTATTAAGCAAACTCTTTCACTGTTGGGTTCTGGCTGCATATGACTATTTCCCATGTGTCCTTTGTTTTCAGACCCATTATCATGAAGCTTTTAGTACTTTTCCTCTTTGTTGCTGATCTCTAAGCCAAATATGATACTTTACCTCCCTAACAACAATGTACTACATATATATTTGATTTAGAAAATGGGTACAAGTACTTTCTTAACTGTTAGTGTTATTAGCAAATGAATTCCCAAAATGTAGTGGCTTTAGGAATAAACTTTCCTAGCTAAACATTCAACATTTGAAAACTTTCTCCTCACTCCTTGTGTATATAGACCATGTAAATATTTGCTTCACCATAAATGAAAAAATTATTGCACTAGAATCCATCAGAAATATAGTTCTCCATATAATAATAAGTTTAAAGTATTGAGTGGCAGCAAAAAACATTCATTTCTTTTACTTATTTTCTAAAGGCTCCCTTGTTCAATATGTTTATCTCATTCCCATGGTTCCTACACAGCTCCTTGATTATTTTAGATGTTCAATTATTTGATTCTTTTTCAAGAGTTTTGGCATTCTTGTTATTGGTTTGAATTTTTTGAGACTGTTTTGGGATGTGCTCAATAAGTGAGATTCTTCTACCATTATTGACTCTTTACCTCCTCCTTCTGATGTTTCTTTCTATACTGATCCTTTCTTTCATTCCTTCATGTGAACACCTTTTAGAAATCTCCTGAGCTGTGAATCTGGGGAGCTATTACCCAATATGTACTATAAAGAACTAGGGAAATTTTTGGTTTTGTGTGGGATTTCACTCACTAATGTTCTCTTTGATCTATAAACTTTGTTCATGATGGTTCTCCAGTTTGGTATAATATATTTTCATCTGTTTCAGCTTGGAGGCAGACGGATGCCATTACAACTAAAATACTCATTGTAAGGCTTTCCCTTCCTTGGGAATAATCTATAGGTCATTTTTTTATTGTTTTATTATTCATATGTGCATACAAGGCTTGGGTCATTTCTCCCCCCTGCCCCCACCCCCTCCCTTACCACCCACTCCGCCCCCTCCCTCTCCCCCCCTTCCCCTCAATACCAGGCAGGATCTATAGGTCATTTTGATATACATTAATATGTTTTTTCCTAGTCTTAATATTCAATCTTACCTAAGGTAGTTTTGTTTCTGCTGACAAGCCAACAATGGTAACCAAACAGAATCACAAGGCTGACAAAAAACATGCAGGCCACAAAAAGGAGAAAAAGGACATGGAACTTAGAGCGAACACTGGGTAATTCCCCCTAGAAAAGAAACAATGAACAAATAAAACAAAAGATTAAAGTGGTAAAGGTTGGCACATTTTCCATATAGATTAGTAGTTTTTCACATATATAAAAATCTAGCTATAATTTTAGAAAACAGATTTTGTAATTTTAACAAATTGCTCTTTCTATTGATGATCATGCCTCATTATGGATATGGTCTTAACCTACAAAGCCTAAAATAGATCATTGCTTTAGTGCAGTTTAGTGTAAAATAGAATATATAATGTACCAATTAGAAAAGTGTAATGTGAAAAGAGTATAGTCAGGTCATAATTGGCATGAAGCTCATATTCCATATGGTTCATCCTCTTGTCTCAAGATGGGCTATTCTGGAATTCTGTATATGTCATGTTTTCTTGGACATATATGTGTTAAAAATGTTACAGTGATGAGCATAAGAAATTAAAATGATGCAGAATTTTTAAATGTCTTACCTAAAGTCATGACCTAATTTTGAAGATGCTGTAAATTTTATGTGATTATTTTTTAAAGCTAAAGAATGTGCTGTGGAACATACATCCAGTGGAATAGCTTTTTAGACAGTAAAAATCAAGCAGGATTTTATAAACAATTGCAAAGGTAGGTGGCTAAAGATTTTTATAGTTATCTGGTATATCTTATTTTACATGTGGCACCATTTTTTACATGCGATTCTAGATTAGAGTGAATGTTCTAAAGTTCAATAACATGCATAGGTATGTAGCATTTTGCTTTCTGAAGCAGTTTTGGAGTATAGAGTTAGAAAAATGACTTACTTATTTCCTTCTTAAGTGAAGTAGACCTTAACTTCCAAATGATCCTATTCCAGTTTTAGAGGAGAAAGTTAAACATTGGCAATACTTGGTAAGTTTAAGCAGTACAGATTTTTTTCTTTTCAAAGAAGATATTCATTTTTTAGGAAGAGGATATTGGGAATCTTCCAAGGTATATGTATTTGAAGGATGAAGATAAGAGGAACTAAGCATATCAGATACTTTCATCTGAGGGGAGGTGTGGGTGAAATTTTCATAGGAGCAGAGCAGCCCAGAAAGTAGCTACTTCAAGGACTTCAACCATTAGGAACCTTTATTGGAAACTCTACTTTATTAAATGATGTCTCCACAAAATCTTGGCCTAAGCACACAAATTGGATTGGATTGGTTTTGTTTGTTTGATTTGGAATTCACAGTAAGATGCCAGATATCACTTTGTTAGTGTTTTTTTTTTGTCTTCACTGAGATTTTTGCTTTCATATTCTACATCAGTATGTTTTCTACAGCATTTAAAGCTTCTAAATTTTACTTCTAAATTTTTTCACATTTATTTATGTATTTATTTATTGGTGGTTTGAACTCAGGGCCTCACACTTGCTAAGCAAGTACTCTATAGCTTGAGCTACCTCTCCAGCCCCTTTTTGTTTTGGGTATTTTCGAGATAGGGTCTCATGAACTATTGCCTGGACTGGCTTTGAACCGCAATCCTCCTTACCTCTGCCTCCCAAGTAACTAGGATTACAAGCATGAGCCACTGGCACTTGGCTCATTTTTCACATTTTAGTATTTTTTTAAAAAAATTGTTGTGCTGGGTGTACATTGTGGCATTTATAAAAGTTCTTCCAATATATCAAATATATCATAGTTGAATTCACCCCCTCCATCATTCTCCTTTATCCCCCCTACCTCCATTAATATTTCAATGGGCAATAAGAAATGACTGAGCAAATAAGACTGATATAAATTCAGTTCACTACTTGGATAGCTGAGGTAGAAGCTGCAACCTCCCCCAACTACTCTTTCAGAACTCATCTGCTAAAGCATACCTATTTGATAGAGTTCTTAATATCAAATGAATTTTTTTGTTCACAGAGGCTGACAATCCAATGTTCAAAACTACCTTCTCAGGAGATAACCAATCCAAATAACTCAAAGCAATAATCATGACAGTTCAGAGGAATAATGCAAAATGATGCTATTATTATGTTTCTAAAATAACTCATAGGTTTTGTGAGGAAATTCATGGCTCAGTGTGGGAGGTGTGTACTACTACATTTGCATAAGGCAAAGATCAATCTCCTATAGAAGTAGTTTAAGTTAATAGTGACAGGAGAGGAAATAATATGATGGTCTTCTGAATTCTTTATTCCAAAAGAGTTAAAGCTTCTCCATAGCTGAATCATAATGAGCAGTGGGACAGGGTACAGTTTATAAGATCACTGGTCCTTGGGTCAGCCTTATGTTCAAGTTCACTCTTTAAAATTTATAAGCTAGATGATCTTGGGCAAATCACTTAACTACTATGAACCTCTCAGTTTTATCACCTTTGAAAGAAATTAATTCTTGCTTTGCCTACTTCATAGGATTGTGGTGAGAATCAGATGAAATAATGGATATGAAAGTGCTTCCAAAACTGTAAAGTACCTTATAAATACAGTTTGCTGTTCTTAGAAGCACAGCTTATCTCCTTAATACATGGCTTTAAAAATACATGGAAGTGTTTATTTTAAGGAGAGACTCAATTTACACTGAGAAAGCCATCCCTAAATCACACTAAAGTGCTCTCTCAATGGAGAGAATGCACAGAAGGATTTCCTTGAACTGTCAATGCCCTTTTCATTATGAGGGCAAGCCAAGACAGGTTTCCTCACCTCTCGTATGTCAGGCATGAGCTAGCCTATTGTGGAGGAAAAACAATGAAACAATAGGAAAAGGACACGGCTATGTTCACTTGTGGTATTGCTTGTGAATACTGTAATATTTCTGGTGATTTATTCCTACTCAACTCTCATCTTTCAAGAGTGGAAAAAAAAGCACACAGCACCTGTCTTGCATTCTGGTATTTGATTAGTGGCTGACTAGGAGAGCTAAAGGCAGGATGTGTGTAATACAATATTGTTTACTTTGTTATAATGGTTGGTTCTTAAATAGTAGCTTACTGTGTTAAGGACCAAGAGAGGTCTGTAGTGAAGATCAAGGCTTATACTTCCCTGGTGATTGGATGCAGCAGAGTTTTTTCACATTTAGAGTAGTTGCCAAGCATGTAGATGGAATACCAGACAAATCATGGAAACCTAAGCAATAGATCTTGTGCTCTAGAAAGGGGCCAAAGAAGAAAAGGTAAGATGTGTAACTTGGTGAAATATTTCCTATTTGGAGAAAATTTATGTGAAAACTGTCATTTTTGCTTATAGTTTTCTTTGTGTCTCTGAATTGAAGATTTTGAAGTCTACTGTATAACTCCTAATTCTTAAAGTTATTAAATATCTGAGTTAATTAATAAATATAATTTTCTACACCACTAGGAATAAAAGCACTACTCTATAATTTAAATATTCTCAGTTATTTAGCTTCTTACTGCTTTGTCTTTTTCTTATTTCCTCCAGATTTAAAATTTATATTCTAACCATAGGATTCATGTTCTTTCCCTACTGCTTTACCTTTCCAGCTAAGTGGAGATATTCCTGGTATACAGGCTGTTGTACAACTAGTAAAGTAATAAGTAATAGCTCTGCCCACATTTATCTTTTGCTATTTAGGTTTATACAGTCCTCAGTATGGATATCTTAGTAATTGTTTTGTACGGGTGGTACTGGGGTTTCAACTCAGAGCTTTACACTTATAAGGCAGGCACTCTACTGCTCAAGCCATACCTCCATCCCTATCTTAGTAATTGTTCTGGAGTTTGGAAGTTTGGAATTGGAATGAAATTTAAAGAGAACATACTTCACTGTTTCTGCCAATCCCTGTACACATACGTAAATGGAAAATATGCCTTAACTTTTTAGAAATAGATTATGAGTGATATTTCCAAGTAGGAGAAAGATGAAAGAAAATTTTTGAGATTTCATTATAATTATGATAATCACATTTTTGAAAGGTACTTTCAACATCTGTTTCATTTGATCTTGGCAATGAGATAGTGAAGCAAGTAACAGAAGCAGCATTAAATCATGGTTCTACTAATTCCCAACCCATTGTTTGTTATACGAAATTGTAAAAAGACTCCCCATTTCATTGGTCCTATGTGAAGGTGAGTCAGTGTATTTTTCTATCCAACAGAAATTTTGTAACTTTAGACATGGAATTAGAAAGTATTTTCTAGTAACAGAGTACTTTACTAACCTTTTTCTTAGAAATAAGGAAGTTAGAATTAGTTTCAACATTTTTCAAATACATAACTGGTAAGAAGTGGGTTTTTACAATTCAACTGAACGACATTTTAAAGAATCAGTAGGAGTCAAAATGTTAGGTTTCTGAGGGCCTTGGCAAGATTGTCATAACAGAAACTTGTTTAGCTAGATTCTTTAAATAAAAGTGTCTTAAATCTTCAAGTATTTAACATGGAAGACTTGTTTTTAGTGTCTTCCCTTTTGGATACTTCTGTATTAACTATTTCAAAATGTAAAAGGGCATATGGTGAACAGTGTTATAGATTGGAGTATGTGCACATTTATTCTGGGGGGACCCTTCAGGATTTAAAAAAACTTACCCTCCAATATTTGATGAAGTAACTGAAAACTGTTGTAGCAATGTACAGGCAGTAGAGAACAGAATAAGCTAAGAACTGAAGGAAGAATTTGTAGTTGGAAAATCCAATGCAGTTATTAACCCTAAAAAAGAAAAAGAAAAAGAAAAACTAATTTGAAATCAGGACTTATTGATTGAGAATACACTGATATACAAGTGGACAAAGGAATGAAAGCATGTTACTCCTGCTGCTTCATTATGTGCCATGTAGAAACTCAACAAAGATAGATGTTCCTTAATAGGAACAGACTGGAAAAAACACATTCATATCTCACTTGTTTCTCCTTTCATCTATAGGCACAGAAAATGGATTTTGATACACCCAAGCAAACCTGGGTCTTGGTTACTAAAAACCTATTAATGTCTTAGAAGCTATACTTTCTACAGTTGTGGCATGCTCTCTATAATCAGATGACTTCAGACTGGTTCTCTAGGTCTCATATACAAAATTCATAGAATTGAGTAGCAATCTATAATATTTCAGAATCAGGCTTCTAGAAATAGAATTGAATTGCATAATGATGAAGATGAGAAATACCTGTGTTATAGTTAATTACTATGCACAATTGCTAAAATGAATGGCCAGGAGACCATTACCTTTGGTGGTATATTTATCTTACTTTAAAATATTACCCCTCCCCTATCCCACACAGAAAGCACAGTGACTCGGCAGCAGAAATAGGTGTATTACAATTATGCTTAGGAAAGTGGGCATATTGAGCAACTTTGACCCTTTTAGAGAGAGAAATTAATTGAAGGGACATACCAAGGGCAGTGATGGTCCATTTTTAAAACACACCTACAAAAGGAACAAAATACAGTGTGATAAATGAGGCTATGGAAGTGAAGCAACACCTCAAAATTGAACTCAAAGTCTCACCAATATTTTACATGCTTCCAATACACCTATTCAGATTTCTACTGTACTGACTCCAAAACTATTGTATCCTTAGTTATTCCTAGGATGGGTCAATCACAACAACACATTATAAGATTATGCTGGCAGCAAGTTATGTGCCTAGATGTCCAAACTTTAAAAGGGATTGGGAACCTCAGGATATTGATGTGTAGAAAAGGTCTAGGATGTCTCCTCTAGTTTTGCTTAGTACTCAGTTTAATAAAATATAGAAGAAAACATACAACTACAGGCTGAATTTGAATCAAAGGTAAGAAAAATATGGGTGGAATTATCACTCAAAAAGAAAGGCATGAAAATTGTATGTATTTACATTTAAATTGTGTTTTAAAAACTGGAACAATTTGAGCCACAAAATAAATAAATATTGGGTTATAGTGCAAAATGGAAACTGAATATCTATGCCTCTTTATTGACATAAATAAGTGATTGAATAAATAATTAAATAAATAAATAAAAGGGAGGAAGGAAAGGCAAATATTCCATGAAGGAAGAATTCCAAATAACTTATACAGGCACTCCAACTTCAAGGACATTGACCGTAAGTTCCCATCCTTTAGTGTGGGCAGTGCATAGTGATTTTCTTCTGAAGAGTACAATATAAAAGGAAATGGGGAGAATAATTTTACAGTGGAGAAATCTAACAGTGGAGACCACTGCCTGAGCTAACGTAGGACTATCTGTACCCTTGATATAAGAATGTACTTCACCTCTATGGTCTTCCTCCCCAGATCACATTACACCAGACAAATGATCATGAGAAAAGATAAAACAAATTTCAATTGGCCCTTGATCCTGAAAATTTGTCACAGCTTACAGGAACTAAGGAAATTCGACTACTAAATGTAATGTGGTATTCCAGATGGAATCCTGGCATAAATAAGGACATTAGGGGGAAACTAATGAGGATAATTAAAGTATAGACCAGTTAAAAATAAGGTATCAATATTGGTTTACTAATTGTAACAAATGTGCCATGTTAATGGAATGTGCTAATAATAGGAAAAAGTGAGTGTCAGATATATAAGAACTATCTTCACAATAAATCCATAAATCTAGAACTGTTCTAAAATAAAATGTTTATTTTTAAAATGTGGTTTTAGTTCTCTTTCTATCTTTAGAATACTTTGACTCCTCATCAAATCTGTGAGGGTGTTTGGCATGTGCTCATTATGACTGAAAGGAAATGCTCTTATCTAGGCATGGTTGCATATTAGAATCAGTCATTTTGTTGTCTAGGCAACTATCAGTGGCCAAGCTCAGCATGGGGAAAATACGGCTGTCACTTACACGGCACAGACAGAACAGTGGTGGCAGCGATCTGGCTTGATCAGATGGCACCTGTCACAGAATCGTACAGCTATATAAAGGAAAAATACGATGGTTAGTACTTGTTATGGGTCAACGTAAGACCTTACGTTATACACTGACTACAGATAGTCAAACTCATCTCAAGTTGCCAAACAAAAGGCAATCACATAGTAGAATTGTGGTAGGTCTATTCCTTATTGGATCAGTATGGAAAACACCTTTGAGGGAATGAAAAGAAGGGGAAATGTTTCATATTTGGATAACTGACATAGATTTTGACTACTATAAGCTGCTTGAGTGATCTTGGGAAATTGTTTAGCCTCAGTTTACTTGAACAATCCTATCTGAAAACAAGGATCCACAATTTATCTCCTGTCTCCAGGGGTTAGGCTGTTTAAGATGGATAAAACTCCTACAACATGGTAAAGAGAGTGGTTCTTAGAATAAAAATTTGGAGGAGAGACACAGCAAGATGGAGGATTAGACATATCCTTTGAATGAAAGACAAATATTGCATGTTTTGTATTGCATGTTTCGTTCATAGAAAACATGAATCTACACCTAAAATAAAATAATAATATGACATTATTTTAAATGAGAAACTGTTTGGAGGGAATCAGTGGAGAGGGGGAAAGGAGAGGGTAACGGGAAGTGAATATTATAGAAGCACATTACATACATGTATGAAAACAGCACAAAGAAGCCTACCAAAACTGTTAAAAATGATAGGGGAGTAGAAAGGGTGGTTAAGAAAGAGTAACATAGATGGGGTGAATTTGATCAAATTATATTATATGCATGTTGTAAATGGCATAATGAAACCCCTTTGTACAATTAATTTATACTCATAAATGTCCTCTGTTTGACTTTGTGAATGAGAAGAGAGAGTCATAGTAATGAAGGAAGGACTATATTCTGAAGAGAGAAAGAGAAGAACATTGAAAAATCACAAAGGAGGTGATAGTACACCTGAAAAACATGGAGAACAGAAAGACAACAGAGAAAATTAGAGCACAGTTTGCATCTTCCCTGGGGGATGAAGAGGGTAGCCAAAGTCATAACTATGATGTAAGCCAGATGGTCCTTGCAAGAGACTGGCAATTCTACCTGGGCTTATCCTCAGGCCCACACTTCCAGCAAACCTTAAACCCACTGCAGGAATTTGGTGTAACAGTGACTGCTCCTGTATGGTAGGCTAGCCTGAAAGAAGAAAGACATTTTGTCATTCCCCTTAGCTTGTAGAGCTATAGCAAGGCACCATCTTTAAAGGGGCCTACTGTTTGAGACTGAGAGACTCTGGGGACTTCAAAGCCAGGAACAATTACAGCACAGGGATTCTGATGACACCCTGCCATAGAGTCTGGGTGGGAGATGGCCATGAGAGGTGGTCATGAATAGGAACAGGGTCTGACATAGAGAAGATTAAACAGTGGGGAGCTTGACCAGTGTAGAGTGTGGTGCTCAGTGGCCTTGCCTTCCCTGACAAGGAGTGACTTCCATCACCTAAGGATCACTGTGGAAACAGAAACAGAGCATCAGTCCCATGGCTGACATAGTTCTCAGCCTCCAGGAACTGCCTCCCAGATACATTTCATCTCACAGAGACTTAGATCACTGAACCCAGGTCCCATGAATCACATGATTTCCCTAGTTCCCCCCTTCCCACAGGGTAATGAATTGCTGAGTGGGGTCTGTAAGCACTGAGACTGTCCTTTGTGAGCTATCTCTTGGCAACATATGTTTGCTGCCAGGTAGGACTAAGAGCTCTCGGCCCAGGATACACAGATCACATGACTTCCTCCAGCCTCCTCCTGCCCACAATAAGTACAAAGGGAATATGCAAGACCTCTAAGACACCATTAGAAGACCAAAACTACAAATCATGGGCACAGAAAACATTTTCAATAAAGTAACAGCAAACAAGTTCCAAAATCTTGAGAAAGAGATGGTTATCCAAATACAGGGGGCATTTAGGACTCCAAAAAAAAAAAAGACCAGAATAGACTCATTTCATATTATAGTTAAAACATTAAGAATATAGACAAGAAAAGAATATTAAAATATGCAAAAGACAAATGCCAAGAGATATATAAAGGAAAACTCATCAAAATAACAGTATATTTCTCACAAGAAACTCTAAAAGCAAGGAGGGCATGAAAAGATGTATTTCAAGTCCTAAAAGAAAACAACTACAAACCTAGATCAAATGTATCAAGCAAAGCTATCCTTTGTAATTGAAGAAGAAATAAAAACCTTCCAGAAGGTCTAGAGGAGTGGCTCAAGTGGTAAAGTGGCTGCCTAGCAAGTGTGACACCCTGAGTTCAAATTCCAGTACTACCAAAAAAAAAACAAAACCTACAGTAAGAAACAAAAACCAAAGCAATTCATGACCACTAAGCCAGCACTACATAAGATACTTAAAGGAACCCTACACATAGAAGAGAAATGGACCCACAAAAATAAAGGAAAAATAAGTCCTATAAGATGAGTAGGTAAGCAAATGAAGAATAGGGAAGAATCAAACACTACAAAACAAAAAAGACAGCAATTTCTATTTACCTTTCAGTAGTAACTGAATGTTCATGGTCTCAATTTCAATTCAAAGACAGACTGGCAGATTGGATTTAAAAAAAAAAAAAAAAGACCCAACCATTTGTTGACTACAAGAGAAGCACCTCACTAGCAAAGACAAATACAGGCTTAAAGTGAAATAATGGAAAAAGATATTCCAAGCAAATGGAGCCTGAAAGCAAGTATAAGTAGTTACACTCATGTCTGACAAAGCAGATTTCAAAACAAAATTATGCATAAGAGACAAAGAAGGCCACTTCATGTTGATAAAAGGCAGAACCCGGCAAGAGGGTATAATAATTATAAATCTATACTAACTAAAATCAGTGCATGTAATTTCATAATACAAACATTACTGGACATAGAGCACAAATAGACCCCAACACAATAATAGTGGGTGATTTTAACACCTCACTCTCACCAACAGATAGTTCATGCAGACAAAAAATCAATGAAGAAACATCAGAATTAAATGACACTGTTGATGTGAGCTTAACAAACATCTACAGAATATTCTACCCAACAGCCACAAATTTTTCTTAGCAGCCTCTTGAACTGTCTCCAAAATAGGTCATATTTTAGGACATAAAACAAGTCTTAACAAATTCAAGAAAACTGAAATTACTTCTTGTGTTTTTATCAGACCACAATGGAATAAACTTAGAAATCAACAAGAGATACTACAGAAAATATTCAAGCACATGGAGATGAAAAGGACACTTTTGAATGAAGGAAAAAAGGGAGAATAAAAAATTTCTAGAATTGGATGAAAATGAAAACATAATTTACCAGAACCTTTGAGACACAGCAAAGACAGTGCTAAAAGGAAAGTTCAAAAATCAGAAGGATCACAAATAAATAACCTAATGGTGCACATGGTTCTTAGAAAAACATGAACAAACCAAACCCAAAAGCAGTAGACTGAAAGAAATAATAAAGATTGGGGCAGAAATTAATGAAATGGAGACTAAAAAATAATGAGGGGAATCAACACAAAAGTTGGTTCTTTGAAAAGATAAATTAATAAACCCTTAGCCAAACTAACTAAAAAAATGATGGAGAAGACCCAAATTAATAAAATTGGAGATGAAAAAGAAGATACAACAACTAATACCAATAAAATTCACAGGATCATTAAGGAACATTTTGAAAACTTATAATCTAATAAACTGGAAAATCTAGAAGACATGAATAAATTTCTAGATGTATATGATCTACCAAAATTGAACCAACAGAATATAAAACACTAACATGAAATAGAATTGAAGCAATAATAAAGAATCTCCCCCCACACAAAAAAATAAAACACAGGATTGGTCAGATTCACAGCTGAATTCTACCAGACCTTAAAGAAGAACTAACACCAATGTTTCCCAAACCATTCCATAAAATAGGAAGGGAAGGAACGCTACCAAACTCATTCTATAAAGCAAGTATTATCCAGATACCAAAACCAGGTAATGATATACCGATAAAGAAAATTACAGACCAATTTTCTTGATGAATATACATGCAAAAATTCTCAATAAAACACCAGCAAACCAGATTCAACAATGTATTGAAAGATCACACACCATGATGAAGTTGACCATTTCAGGGATGCACGGATAGTTCAACACATGCAAATCAATAAACAAAATGCACCACATAAACAGACATGATTGTCTAATAGAGTCAGAAAATGACTTTGACAAAATTAAACTACCTTTCATGATAAAATCTCTGAAGAAACTAGGATACAAGAAGAGTGTATCAAAATAATAAAGGATATGTATAGTAAGCCTCTAGCCAACATCATAGTAAATGGGGAAGAAAATGAACCATTTCCTCTAAAGTCAGGGATGAAACAAGGGTTCCCACTCTTTCTTCTCTTATTCAATTTAGTGCTTTAATTCTTTGCCAGAGCAATAAGGCAAGAGAAGGAAATAAAAGGATACAAATAGGAAAGGAAGAAGTCAAATTGTCCTTCTTTGCAGATGATATGATCCTATACTTAAAAGACCCTAAAGATTCCACCAAAAAATCTCTTAAACCTGATGAATACTTTTGACAAAGTAGCAGTATACAAAACCAACATACAAAATTAAGTAGATTTAAAAAAATAATGAATAGGTTGAGGAAGAAATCAGGAATATAATCCAATTCACAATAGTCTTAAAAATACCTAGTAATGTACCTAAGGATGTGAAAGATCTCTACAGTGAAAGCTATAAAATATTGAAAAAGAAATATAAGAATACACTAGAAGATGAAAAGACCTCCCATGTTCATGGATCAGCAGAATTAATATTACAAAAATGGCTATAATACTGAAAGCAAACTACAAGATTCAGTGAAATTCTCATCAAAATTCCAATGTCATTCTTCACAGAAATAAAAAAAATCAATCCTAAAATATATATAGAAGCATAAAAGACTCAGAAAAGCCAAAGTAACCCTGAGCAAAGAGGGCAATGCTGGTATCTCAATAACTGACATTAAATTATATTACAGAGCCACAGTAACAAAAAACAGCATGTCATTAGCACAAAAGACACATAGACAAATGGAAAAGAATAGAAGACCCAGAAATAAACCCACAGAGCTACAGCCATCTGATCTTTGATGAAAGTGCCAAAAACGTGTGGGAAAAAAAACAGCCTCTTCAATAAATGGTGTCGAAGAAACTGGACATCTACATGTAGAAGACTTAAACTAAATTCTTATCTGTCACCCAGTACTAAAATCATTTCAAAGTGGATGAAAGATCTTAATATAAGACCTGAAACTTTGAAACTACTACAGTAGATATAGGCAACTTTCTTAATAGGACTTCAATTACTTAGGTAATAAGAGAAAGAATTGACTAATGGAATTGTATCAAATTAAAAAGCTACTGCACAGAAAAGGAAACAATTACCAGAATCCAAAGAAAACATACAAAATGGGGAAAAAATCTTTGCCAGCTATTCATAAGAGAAAGAATATTCAGAATATATAATCAGTCAAAAAGTTAAACACCAAAAGAACAAATAATCTAATTAATAAATGGGCAAACATATTAACAGTTAGCAAAAGAAGTATAAACATGAAATAAATACCAGAAGAAATGTTCAATATCTTTAGCCATAAGGAAAATGCACATGAAACAACATTGGGATTCCATCTCATTCAAGTCATAATGGCTATCTATCATCAAGAAAACAAATGTTGGTGAGGATATGGGGAAAAGGAAACCTTATGCATTCTTAGTGGAAATATAAATTAATGCAGATACTATGGAAATCAGTATGGAGCTTCCTCGAGAAACTAAAAATAGAACAAACATATGCTATACCAGTGCTGGGAATATGTCTAAAAGAATGTAAATCAGCACACAATAGAGATTCCTGTACACTCATGTTTAGAGTAGCAGTATTCACAATAGCCAACCTATCAAAACAGCTTAGGTGTCCGTTAACCAATAAATGTACAAAGAAAATGTGGTATATATACGCAATGGGTTATTCTTCAGCCAAAAAGAAGAATGAAATTATATTGTTTGCAGGAAAATGGATGGAACTGAAGACTATCATCTTAAGAAAGACAAATACTGTGTTTTCTCTGTTATGCAGAACCTAGACCTATGAAATATAACATGAACATAAAAGGGGTACTGGCTGGTGAGGGGAACCACTGGAAGTGGGGAGGGCAAAATGAGAGGGTGTTAGGGGGTGAATATGATCAAAGTTCTTCACATGAATGCATGAAAAAAGAATAAGGAAACCCATTAAAATTATAAAAAATAGGGAAGGGGGATAAGAAAGAGTAATAGAGGGGGTGAATTTGATGAAAGTACATTATATGCATGTATGGAAATATCATAATGAAACCCCTTTGTGCAATTCATACACACTAGTATAAATGTATAAAATTTGGAAAAATAGAAACGACATTCTATTTTTTTTCATTTTTCTTTTATTATTCATATGTGCATACAAGGCTTGGTTCATTTCTCCCCCCTGCCCCCACCCCCTCCCTTACCACCCACTCCGCCCCCTCCCTCTCCCCCCCTCAATACCCAGCAGAAACTATTTTGCCCTTATTTCTAATTTTGTTGTAGAGAGAGTATAAGCAATAATAGGAAGGAACAAGGGTTTTTGCTGGTTGAGATAAGGATAGCTATACAGGGCATTGACTCACATTGATTTCCTGTGCGTGGGTGTTACCTTCTAGGTTAATTCTTTTTGATCTAACCTTTAGAAACGACATTCTAGAACAATTAGTTCAATCAATCATTTCACAGATAAGGAAGACCTGGGCCATATCAAATGCTTTGCTCAAGGTCACACAGCAAATGAGTGGCAGGGCTTTGACCTGTACAGTTTATGTGACTTCTTAGTTCAGGATTGTAGTCACCCTATAATATGTGTGACCTAAAAAAAATCCCTCATTGCCATCTCTTATCTTTCTTTTTCTTCCTTCCTTCCTTCCTTCTTTCCTTCCTCCCCCCTCCTTCTTTCTTTCTTTCTCTTAGATTATAGGCATTTTCCATTCCTTCTCATTTTCTCCATATTCCCTGATACAGTATGGCTATTTATAATGTGATTATTATCAAGTATAGAAACTAAAATTATAGGTAATTTGAGCTGTATAATAATTCTGCTTAAAGTGTAAATTAAGCACAAATAATTGATTTAACACAATAGACCGCTAGTTCAACAATGTTCTGTGGTCATTTGTACCTGTGTGTGTGTGTGTGCGTGTGTGTGTGTGTGTGTGTGTGTGTGAGAGAGAGAGAGAGAGAGAGAGAGAGAGAGGGAGAAATCATAAAGCTATAGATATAATTGAGTCAAGAAGGAAGAAAGAAGGACTTGCATGTTTGGGTCTTTAGCATTTTTTTTTATTTATTTATTTTCACAGACTAAGGTTTGAATTTAGGGCCTCGTGCTTGCTAGGTAGACATTTTCTCATTTCACATGGTAATGACATATTTCCACAGAATATTTCACATGTAACTCAGCTCGTTTCTCTCATAGGTCACCTATTATACTGAGTAGCTAAGTGGTCTATTAAAATATAAATTAAATAATATTACTATCTACTTACAGCTCTCAATGGTTTCCAATACCCTTAGATTAAAATCCAAACTACTAACCATGGCCTTCATTATCTGGCCTCTGCCTAGCTTTTCAGTCTTCCCTTGTACCATTTTCTACCTACCTGTTCAGTGACATTGGCTACCTCTCTGCCCTTGTAACACTGCAAGCTTCCTCCTGTCTTAGGGCCTTTTGCAGTTCCATATACCTAGAGTGATCCTCCCTGATTTTTTTTTTTTGGTGGTGTTGGGGTTTGAACTCAGGGCTATGCTAGGGAAGCACTTTACTACTTGAGCTATGGCTCCAGTCCCCACCCCCTGCCATTTTTTGCTATAGGTTATTTTTCAGATAGGGCCTTGTTTTTGCCTGGACCATGATCCTCCTGTCTAGGCCTCCCATGTAGCTATGATTAAAGGAATGCATCACCACACCTGTTTTTTGTTTTTGTTGTTGTTGAGAAGGATTCTCACTAACTTTTACCTGGGCTGACAATGAACTGCAATCCTCCCAATCTCTGCCTCCTAAGTAGTTAAGATTACAGGCATGAGCCACCATGTCTGGCCATCTCCCTCTGCTCTTTGAATGCTGTGATGGGTAATTTTAGGTGTTAACTGGGTCACAAGGTACCCAGATATTTGGGTAAATATATCTGGGTGTGTCTACAAGGGTGTTTCCAGAGGAAAGCAACATTTAAAACACTTTTAGAAAACTAACAAATACAATGAGGTTGGCTGGCTACTCAACATCACTGGAAAAATGCTGAAAGAAAAGCATAAGCTCAGAGATCCAAATTCTTGCTCAAGTGCCACATAAATGACCTTAAAGAATCTATGTGTCTCCTGAAGGAGATGCTTATCTCCTGTAGACATAAAATATAGATTGCTGAAAATCAAAGAGAATTTCATCCTGGGATTAGCTAAATTATAATATAAATTGAGGGCTTATAGGCTGTCTACTGTTAAAGTGAGAGCACTGATTAGGTGCTGTAAGTTAGGATGGGGATGTGAGAAGACCCTACTGAAGAGAGGGAAACTGCTAAATTCTGATAACTCTTGGCCAGAAGAGATCTTCCCACCACTAGTGGAAGCAGCCTCTTCCATCACCAGTCATATTTATTGACTTGTTTATTGATCTAATAAACAAGTTCTAGGTCAAATAAATGAGAACATATTCTGAATCATAAGAACAGTTATAGCCCCATTGACCAATTCCTGGACATGAGCCAGTTTACAGATCCAGAGTCCCTTGAATGAAGGGGAGACATGGGTTCCCTTGAGAAAGGACCCCAGAATAACTATCAAAACATTATGTCATTAATATTTCCCCAACCTTTTTCTAAGGATCCTCTGACCTTTTACCAAGGTAACTTTGCATTAGGAAAAAGGAAATAAGTAGCCCTTTTCAGTACTGGACACTTTCTCTGAACTGACACTAATTCCAGGAGACCCAAAACGTCCTCATGGTTTACTAGTAAGATTTAGAGGTCATGGAGGTCAGGTAATCAACGGGTTTTAGGTTAGGTCCAACTCACAGTGGACAAAGTTTTAAAAGACACATTGAATGGATAAAGAAAATGTGGCATATATACATAATGAAATGTTATTAGTCATAAAATGAATGAAATCCTGTCATTTGTGGAAACATGGATGGAACTAAAGGTCATTATGTTAAGTGAAATAAGCCAGGCACAGAAAGGCAAATACTACATGTTCTTACTTATATGTGGAAACTAAAAAAAGTTGATTTCATAGAAGTAGTGCGTAGAGCAGTGGTCACTGGAAGTCAGGAAGGCTACTGAGGTGGAAGATAGAAAGAGGTCGGATAATGGGTATCAAAATTCAGTCATAGAGGAGGAATAAGTTCTGATGTTGTATATAGCACAGCAGGGTAAGCATACATTGCAATTTATTATATATTTTATAAAGAACTACAAGAACGGAGTTTGAAGGTTCCCAACACAAAAAATGATGAATGTTTAAGGAGGCAGAAGTTATAACTATCCTGATTTGATATTACACATTGTATAAGTGCATTGAACATCACACTGGGCCCCATAAATATGCACACTCATTTCATGTTGATAATAAAGAGACAAAGACACATTAGATATCAAACAAAATATATCTCTGAGCCCAATGCATCCCATGTGCATCTAGTTCATATTCTCTGCTCCACCATAGTATTTTGCTTATAACTGCCTGAAATTATATAATTTCCTGACTGCTGATTTTCATCAGAACTTAAACTCCAAAAGAGACCTTACCTCTCTGTCCAACTTGGTATTCCCAATATTTGGAATAGTGCCTCACACACATTAGTCACTTAAAAAATTAGTAGTATGGAAATTTTCAACATCCACTAAAAATAGAATAGTATAAATGAACTCCATGCATAATCACTCAGCTTCAACAATTATAAATTGTGTCATTTTTGTTAAATCTGTTTCTTCCACTGGTTTTTCACTTGAGCATTTGAAGCAAATCGCAGACATTGTATCATTTCCAATCACTAGCTGTACAGTATGCACAAAGACTTTTTTTGTTACTACTGGGGTTTGAACTAAGGGCCCTGTGCTGGTTAAGCAGGTACTCTAACACTTGAGTTACACCCCAGCCCTTTTTTACTTGAGTTATGTTTGGGATAGGGGCTTGCTTTTTTTTACCCAAGTCAGCCTGGACCATGATCCTTCCATTTATGTTTCCTGTGTAACTGAGATGACAGGTGTGCACCACCATGCCCAGCTATTAGTTGACATGGGATCTTGCTAACTTTTTGAATGGACTGGCCTTGAACTGTTATCTTCCTGATCTCTGCCTCCTGAGTAGCTAGGATTAGCATAAGCTACCACATCCAGCCAGAAAGACTTTTAAAATACTTTTTGAGATTCATTCATACAATTGTGTTTTTCACAATGCTGTCACATTACTGCTCTAACAAAATAGCAATAAATGCTTGATGTTATCTAATACCCAGACCACACTAAATTTCTCCACTTGTCACATGGTATCTTAATAAATATTTGTTGAATAAATAAATGATGAACAAATGAACATAAGTGTCTGACAGTATGCTTTCTAAAAGCCTTGAAACATAGTCTTCCTTATTAGGAATATTAGGATGATTTGGCAGAAGAGTCTTAGTTTTCAAATTTTAAAAGGTGGAAAGTTAGTTCAACAAGTACTGTGTTAGTCATGCAGATAAAACCTGAGTAAAACTTTACAGTGGGTATTTACCAAAGAAAAAATGAAGACTTGTATAAGGATGTTCATAGCAGATTGTCTCATACTAGCTAAGCACTGGAAACCACACAAATATGTATCAATCAGGGAATGGATAAACAACCTGTGACATGTTCATAAAATATGATACTAGTCATTAATACAAAGAATGAAATACACAACATGAATGAATCTCAAAAACATTATGCTGAATAAAAGAAGTAATATGCAAGACTACACACTTCATGATTCCAATAATATAAAATTTTAGAGCCTGCAAAACTATTCTATAGTAGAAACTATCAGAATAATGATTGTCTGGGGGGGGACTGACTGGGAATGGGCGTGGAAGAACTTTTTGGAGTGGTGATAATGTTTATAGAGGTTTTGGTTACACAAGTGTGTTCATTTTTCAAAAGCACTAAATGGTACACTTAAGATTTGTGTGAATTTTACAAAAAAAAGAATGAAAAATATTTAGGTGGATGGATACTGATATCTGCTCTTTGCTTTGAAATGAATCAGAAAAATAAGATGGCTTGATAAATGATGGATAGAAGGATGAATATATGAACAGATATGTGATTTTAAAATATAGTGAAATGTTAGTGGTAGAATCCAGAGTTGGATATTAAGATGTTTACAATTCTCCCAACTTTGATATGTGCTTGAAAAGTTTTATATAAGATGTTGAGAAAAAAATCCCATAGTGGTTTTCAGAAGATGGGAGGAAAAGACAGTAGCCTGACAACATAGATGACTTAGTCTTTCTGAGATTCTTGCTGAGCTGCCTCTTTAGATGACTCTGGATGAACTGACCTCCACTCCCGGTTCTTGTGTACACAGGCAGCTTCTTGGCCATATCAACAAGCATCTGCTTCTGGACCTCAGGTCTCTCTTCATTTTCATAGCGCTCCTTGTCTGTGTAGGACAAGTGGAACTGGAAGCAGAAGTGATAGGTAAGACTTCATTTTCTAAGCTTCACAGGAAAGATTAAAAACAATAATAACTACCCAAAATAAAATATCTGCTACCTACCCTTGAAACCCAGGTATCAGTTCAGCTTATAAGTTTCTATGGTTAATTATCTCAATCATCTTACCTGGCTTTTATCTCAATCTTTATAACTTTTTAAGATAGGTGGTACTGTCTTATAAATAAATAAAAATAAAACTTACAGAGATTAAGCATCTTGTCCAAGGTTGTACTCACTCAATTAATAAGTAGCAAACAAAGCTGGGCCCCAATCTGATTTCACCTAACTTCAAGACTTGTGCTGTTTCCATTCCATTATACCATAATATTATGTTGCATACAGATATGCAATATACTGCTGCCAGGATTCTGCTGATGGGTAACAACTAGGCTTACTACTTTCCAAGTGCTTTTCATAGGTGACACTGATGACAACCTTGGAGAACATGGATGAGACTGCTTGTGACATAGACTGCATATTCTAATTTGCAAATGAGTACAAATGTGATTAAGAATGTTTAGTTTGGTATGGACCTTGTTGCTATGTTATTGCTACACTTTGCTAATCTTGCAAAAGATATGCCAATGATTTCCTAAAGTAATACAGATTTGATTACTAAAGATACTTCCTTTAGTATACACCAAAGGTGTAAAGGTGAAAAAGCGAAGGGCCCATGGTCAGAATTTTGGAGTTTAAACCCCATCCCTGTCACTTTATAGTTAGGAAATCACTTTGGAAAATTAGATGCTCTTAACCTTGTTTCTCATCTGTAAAATAGAGGAAATAATACCTATTTCACAAGATTGATGCCCAAGTGCTAGATAATAACAAGTAATTTGAAGATTCATTTAGTAGTCTAATTATTGAATCATTTAAAAAATTTGACACTGCTAATCATTATAATTTTACCTCTTCTAGTTGGTGTGTATCAATATTTTATTTAGCATTTCTTTTTTTTATTGTTTTATTATTCATATGTGCATACAAGGCTTGGGTCATTTCTCCCCCCTGCCTCTACCTCCTCCCTTACCACCTACTCCGCCCCCTCCCTCTCCTCCCCACCCCCTCAATACCCGGCAGAAACTATTTTGCCCTTATCTCTAATTTTGTTGAAGAGAGAGTATAAGCAATAATAGGAAGGAACAAGGGGTTTTGCTGGTTGAGATAAGGATAGCTATACAGGGCATTGACTCACATTGATTTCCTGTGCGTGTGTGTTACCTTCTAGGTTAATTCTTTTTGATCTAACCTTTTCTCTAGTTCCTGGTCCCCTTCTCCTATTGGCCCCAGTTGCTTTTAAGGTATCTGCTTTAGTTTCTCTGCGTTAAGGGCAACAAATGCTAGCTAATTTTTTAGGTGTCTTACCTATCCTCACCCCTCCCTTGTGTGCTCTCGCTTTTATCATGTGCTCAAAGTCCAATCCCCTTGTTGTGTTTGCCCTTGATCTAATGCACACCCATGTTTATTGCAGCACTATTCACAATAGCCAAGTTATGGAAACAGCCAAGATGCCCCACTATTGACGAATGGATCAAGAAAATGTAGTATCTATACACAATGGAATTTTATGCAGCCATGAAGAAGAACGCAATGTTATCATTCGCTGGTAAATGGATGGAATTGGAGAACATCATTCTGAGTGAGTTTAGCCTGGCCCAAAAGACCAAAAATCGTATGTTCTCCCTCATATGTGGACATTATTTAGCATTTCCCTAATTATTAATGACGTCAAACACCTTTTCATGATTTTACTGGCCATTTGGTTATCCTCTTGTGAAAAGCCTATTCAAGTCTTGTCTGTTAAAAAAGAATTGTGTTGCTATTCTCTTTGTATTGCAATTTTTCATATATGGTGAATTTCACTCTTTTGTTGAATACTTTCCTACCAGTCTGTAATTTTCCTTTTCACTTCCTTTATGGGACAGTTTGATGAACAGAAGATCTTGGAGAGAGTGTAGATTTATATAATCATTTTGAAAAACTTTGACATTATCTGTTTATGCTAAATATATGCCTGCACTATGACCCAGCAATTATATAACCAAGAGGAATGAATATGTGTTTGTATATATGTGTGATGTTAAATTTACATATGTATGTCAAAAACAAGTACAATAATGTTGACAGCAGTTTTGTTCATAATAGAAAAAATGGTAACAACGCAAGTGTCCTTCAGTAGGTGAATGGATAAACCAACTGTGATAAAAGGGAATACCTATCAGCAATAAAAGGGAAATGTCTACTGAAATAGGCATCAGCATGGATACATCTGAAAAACACTATGTTGAAAGAGTTATGTAGAATATTGCATACTGATTCCTTTTTTATGAGGTTCAAAAACAGACAAAATCAAACTGTGGTGATAGAAGTCAGATCAGTAGTTACCCCTGAGAGAAGGTTTATTGGGAAAGGTCATGCAGATTTCTGAGTAGCTAGATCTTATCCTGAACAGTGATTCCATGGGAGTATGTGGACCCATGTATAAAAATTCATCAAATTGTACTTCTTACAACTTAATTCTTAGAGTATGTATGCCATACCTCAATAAAATAGCAAAACAAATAAATTAATAAAATATTGAGAACCTTAAAATATATCTCACTTTAAAATGGAAATGTATAGAATTAATCTATGTTAAGAACCATACCCAGTGGTACATTTTTATGGTGTCATGTCATTCTCAAGCAGAATGAGAATTAAGTGCCCTCCTGGCAGTATGTGAAAATGTGTAGGGGGTCACTTTGGGATGTTATGTAAATGTGGTATGTTATAAGCATTTCATTCTTAGCCCAGGATTCTGCAATGAACTGGACAGATGTACACAAGTATGAATTTTTCCAACCAAGAGGCTATAAATCAATGTTATAAAACAGTAACAAATGCTGTAAATTAATATAAAAACAATTTGATTGTTCTGTTTCCTTAGAAGGACAATTATACTGAATAATGCGTATAAGGTTTAAAATTTTTTCTTTTTAATTTTGATAATTAAAATAGCACCTTGTGTTAGTTCAATTTTTGAGATGTTCTTGTGAATGTAACTTTCTTATGGTACACTGCACATATTTTAAGGGCATAGGCAGAATTGTTTTTACTTGTATGTGATGAACATCTTGTGGTCATTTAACAAGTTGGCTTTGGTTTGGGACAAACAAGTTGACATGGATGTTTGGTTAGTGCCTTTGAGGCACTAATACAAATTTAAAATGGTAAAGATGTAGTCTTAAATGTTAGATGTTTGTAGTGTTTGACTAAGTTTTGTCATTATCTCACCCAGTTTAGGCCTATAAAACTCCAAACCACCTAGCCCTTCTACTCTCCTACAAGCTTCACAAATAATATGAAGGGGAAATTATTTATTGAACTGAAATTCACATAACATAAAATTCAATTTTCAAGGGTGCATTTTATAGTACACAATTCAGTGGCATTTAGAACATTCACAATGTGAAAATATCACCAATATTTAGTTTCAGGAAATTTCATTACCCCAAAAGAAAGTCCCTTATTCAGTACTCATTCAGCTATCATTCTTATTCCTATTTCCTCTCTATGCTCAGACTCTGCCAACCACTAATCTGCCAACTTTCTGTCTCTATGGATTTGCCTTTCTAGATAGTTCATGTAAATGTAATGAAAATGGTGTGGCCTTTTGTGTCTTGTATCTTTTAGCTAGCACAAAGTTTTCAGGGTTCATCCATGTTGTAGCATATGTCAGTACTGCATTCCTTTTTATGGCTGAATAATATTCCTCTGTGTGAACAGACCATATTTTCTTCATCCATTTTTCCATTTATGATGGTTCCATCTTTGTCTATGTTGATTAGTGCTTCTGGGAATAGTCACAAATAAGTATTTATTTGAATACTTGCTTTCAATTCTTTTGAGTGTATGCCTAAGGTTAGAATTTCCAAGTCACATGACAACTCTATATTTAACTTTACAAGGAACTGCACAGCTGTTTTCTATACCATTTGCACCATTTTATATTCTACATGTTTCATATAATAAATGCCTGGTATGCTTATAAGTCCTTTCATGAACTCTTACAAATATTACATGAAACACATGGATTCAAGAGAATACTGCTCAGTTATTGATTTAACTATTGTACTTTTTCTCAGAGTTGTCTTCCAGAGCTTTGCTGGGTACTAAAAAAAGTTTCATAGAATTGAACTAAATGAGATCTCTGTGGATTGTTGTTTTTTTCTAACTTAGTCAACATTGCAGGTATAGTGGCTTCCTAGTCATAAAAATGCCCAGGACTGGTGATATCAGAAACTCCTTCAATAGCTTATCCTACCCTAATTCACCTTTGTCACTGAGTCCTTCTTAGTTTCTACTGATCAGGCCCGGTGATGTATGACTGCAGTCACAGTTAATTGGGAGGGATAAGTAGGAGGATCACTTGAGCCTAGGAGTTTGAGGCCAGCCTGGGCAACATAGTGAGACCTTGTGTCAAAAAAAATTACCTAATTTTCCTTTGTAATAGAAAGTTATTTGCTTTTCTTTTTGTTCTCGTATTGCTTTATTAACCTCTCTACTTTCCTCTGTTCTTAGCCTTTGTGAAGTTACCAATATTCTTACCTTCTGGTTTGGCTGCTGTGGTAGTGTAAAGATAGACTTCCAGTAGGTCCAGGCAAAGAACACAAAGATGGCATGGTAGAGTATGAGGTAGATAACTGAAATAAACAAACAGTGTTTATGATTTTTATCCCTTCTTAAGAGTTCAAAAAGACTCAATGACAAATCTCTATCTTGTTTTCCAATTACCAAGTATTCTATAGTACTATTATGAAATGTTAATTGTTACTATTTTCTCATGCAGTGACAGAAATAAATCATAATACCAAATTCTGAACCAGATACTGTCTGGAAGTTGTATTCTTTAAAAGTTGCCATGAGATTCTTTGAGTAAAGTGAGGAAATGTCCTTTATGACAATATAGTAAAAGCTAATTTAACTAATTGTCATTATCTTTGCCATTGTTGGTGCTGAAAGGTGATGGTGCTTTAATTTACATAGCAAATTTACAACATGCTTTCATAATATATTTATCTCATTTTATTTTCTCAATAACATTGTGATATAGGTAACAGTTAAGGTAGTTGATTATTAGGGGTGGTTGATTAACCAAAGTCATAGTTAGTCTATAATGTAGTCAGGTTTTAAATACAGAACTTCCAAGTATAAATACCAAGACCTTTTCAGTAGCCCCATACACAACAGTTCTGAAGAGTGAGCTGCACCTTGAAACAGATGTATAAGTGACTCTCCACTGCCCTTTTTTCATACTCTTTGCCTCTTAGCTTTTCTGATATGGGGAATTTTGGTATTCTCCACAGAGAGGGTTATGACTGAAGGTCACTTTACTGTTTCATTGTGAGTCCTTGAATGGCATGGTCTTATTACTTCAATCCATCAGAAAGACTCAAGGGAATTATGTGACTCAAGACCAAGTTAACAAATGTTGCTGGGAAAAGTGGTTATCCATCTCCAAGAAACTAAAACTAGATCCATGTCTATCACCCTGTACTAGTATCAATTCAAAGTGGATCAAGGACCTAAATATCAGACCCGAAACTCTGAAGTTACTACAGGAAGGAGCAGGAAACACTCTGGAACTAATAGGTATAGGCAAGGACTTCCTCAATAGAACCCCAGCAGCCCAGCAACTAAGAGAAAGGATGAATAAATGGGACTTCATAAAATTAAAAAGCTTCTGCACAACAAAAGAAATGGTTTCTAAACTGAAGAGATCACCCACAGAAAATATTTGCCAGCTATACATCAGACAAGGGACGGATAACCAGAATATACAGGGAACTTAAGGAACTAAACTCTCCTAAAATCAATGAACCAATTTAAAAATGGGCAACTGAACTTAATAGAACTTTCTTAAAAGAAGAAATTCAAATGGCAAAAAAGCACATGAAAAAATGCTCACCATCTCTAGCCATAAAGGAAATGCAAATCAAAACCACACTAAGATTCCACCTCACCCTGCTAGAATAGCCATCATCAAAAACACCACCAACAACATGTGTTGGCGAGGATGCGGGGAAAAAGGAACCCTAATCCACTGCTGGTCGGAATGCAAGCTGGTACAACCACTCTGGAAAAAAATTTGGAGGCTTCTTAAAAATCTAAACAGAGACCTGCCATATGATCCAGCAATCCCGTTCCTGGTGATATACCCAAAAATGCAACACAGGTTACTCCAGAGGCACCTGCACACCCATGTTTATTGCAGCGCTATTCACAATACCCAAGTTATGGAAACAACCAAGATGCCCCATTATTGATGAATGGATCAAGAAAATGTGGTAGTTGTACACAATGGAATTTTACTCAGCCATGAAGAAGAATGAAATCTTATCATTTGCAGGTAAATGGATGGAACTAGAGAACATCATTCTGAGCGAGGTCAGCCAAGCTCAGAAGACCAAAAATCATATGTTCTCCCTCATATGCTGACTTTAGATCTAGGGTAAATGAAGCAATGTGGTTGGACTGGGACCACATGACAAGGGGAGAGCATATATGGGTGATATAGAAATAGGTAGAAAACCCAAAACATGAAAGCATTTGATGTCCCCACTCCAGAGGAAGTAATACAGAAACCTTAAAGCAACAGAGGTTATCATGAGAAGGGGATCAGTAACTAGGGTAAAGATCAATTAGAGATGAATCAACATGGGTCATAACACGTGTACACAAAAGCAATGCTAGGAATATTTCTGTATAGCTATCCTCAACTCAACTAGCAAAACACTTTGTCTTCCTTATTAGGCTTGTCTCTTTTCTTCAACAAAACTAGTATAAAGGCAGAACAGGACCTGCCTGGGACTGAGGGAGGAAGGAGGAAAAGGGTGGGGGAGGGAGCAGGGGGGAGAAATGACCCAAACAATGTATGCACATGTGAATAAGTGAATAATAAAATAAAAAAAAGACCAAGTTAACAGGGCTGAACCTCTCATATGTTTATGGCTGAACTGAAAAAAAGCCTTACTCTTCTGGGCCAGTACCCCAGTCCCACAATACAAGACCTTTTATATGTGTTTGATTTCTGTAATTATCAAATATAACTTTAAAATTCAAGTAATATAAAGTAAAAATAAATGTTCATCCCAAGTATACATCTAACTTGCTACCTAAGGCACAACAGCTTCTTGGCATTGGCTGTGTATCATTCTAGATCATCTCATTTAAATGCATATATATACAAAACATGGAATTTTATATTTAAAATTTTCATTACATTTCTTTTGAAAAGTAATACATTCATAAGTTCAAAATTTGAAAGTATAGAAAGGTATATAAGTGAATTTTCTCTGAGTTTTGTCCATCAGTCACCCAGATCCCTTCTCTGGAAGCAACTAATGTCAGAAGGCCAGGACTATTTTGTGTATCCTTTCAGATTTTATATTTATAAAATCACCCAAATAGTGTGTTCTGTCACATAAACAATAGTATTCTGTGCATAGTGGTTTTATACTATATTTCTTTTCTGCTTATTTTAAATTGGAGATTATTTCACTTAATATAACTTGGAAAGAATTGAGCTTCCTCATTCTCCTTTTGGAAGGCTGAATGGCCATTACATAAATGTACTATAATTTACTATCAGACTGTCTTTGATGGAAAGTAATTTTCCCCTGCTATTGCTAATACAAATAATATTTCAATGAATAATTTGTATATATGTTTTCAGCACATGTATGAAGAACATCTATAGGCTCAATTCCCTGAAGTAGAAATTCCAGGCCTAAAGATAGGCCTTTTGGTGGAAATTGCTAAATAGCCAATAAGAAAAGTTGTATATGATTTACCTTATTACCATCAATAAAAGAGTGCTTCTTCCTGCATGACCAAATAGCAAAGAAAAATCCAACTAAGCATTAAGTTGTTCTACATTTAATCACTGCATTGTAATGTGAATGGCCCATTATAAGAATAGCTTCTGAAATTAGAATGACTCAAGCTCTTTCCCTAAAATAATGATTCATAAACATCTTGATAAAAAATTACAAAATCTTAAATTACATAGTGTAAGTAGCTTGAAGTTGCATCTTTGAATAGCACACTGCCTTTTTTTAGGTATTCCCAAGGACCAGTGGGAAATGTGTGTGTATGTGTATACATGTGATGCTTGCATTCACATTCTTGTGTGAATAACAATGATTGCAGCAGATAGATTGTTCTGAATGCAGCAAGATGATCCCCAAATGGGAAAAGAGGAAAATAAAGCAGCTTTATTATGTTTTTTCAGACACCTATAAATAAGGCTGTTACTGTGGCAAGTTATTGTTGGAAACTACCATAAAAAGAGATCATTTTCTGTAATATCGTTCAGATAGATTGATGACTAAAATAATTTGTGTTGATAGAGGGGGGAAACAGAAAAAGAAGAGTACCTTACAATTGCATTCAGCTTATCCCTAGCATTCAAGATTTTCTCAGGTTGTTTCCAGGGTTCAGTCACCTAATCCCTAGGAGTCACTCTCATAGTGGGATCAAATTCTGGCACCAACATACAACATTACGTTTTGAAAGAACATGGCTTTCCTCATTGATATTAACTTCAAAAGTTAGAGGTTTATCCAACTATGCTAATTTCTCCAAATTATCCATTAGGCATTTACTGCTCATCAATTTAAATAAACCTTTTATGAAGCTGGTTATGTTTTCAGTCTATATCAATCCTTGAGAGGAATGAGTTTCATAAGTTTGCCAGTCACTATGCAAGGCAGGACTTCATTTTAATTTTCATAAACTTGGCTCTTTTTTTTTTTTTGCAGTTTTAGGGATTGAACCTGGGGCATAGCATATGCTACTCAAGTGCTCCACTGCTGAATTACAACCCCCAGTCCAAAACAGCACTTTTAAGTTTCAAAGAGTTTTCTAGACAATGTGCATTATGAGTTAGTGAACAGTATATCAAGTTAACAAAATACATAGACTTAATATGTTTATGATTGTGGATTATAGTCCCTTTCAGTTTTTGTTTTTCCATTTTAAAAAAAGTCTCCCCTTTTTAGTCTATTTTGGACACTGAAGTGTCATATAAAATTCAATACATTTGGAATCAGATGACTAGGGTTTGAACTCTGGATTTACCACGTAATAATTATGTATCCTTGGGAATGAAGCATAGCTCAGTGGCAGAGAATTTACCTAGCATGTTCAAGGCCCTGAGTTTGATCCCCAGTACTACCACCACCACCACAACAAGACAACAAAAAACAACCCCCTCCAAACTATGTGTCCTTAAGAAGCTGGTTAACCTTTCCAATAATTATATGTATGCATGTGTGTATGTATATATATAACATATATATAATGTATGCTTAAATATATTTCTAAACAATATATATGAAATACATACTTGCATATATTTTTGATGGCACTAGGGTTTGAACTAAGGGCCTTGAGCTTGCTAGCAGAGCACTCTATCACACAAGCCACTCCTCAGCCCCTTTTGCTTTATGTATTTTTTAATAGGGTCTCATCTTTTTTATGCTCAGGATAGCCTGGACCATGATCCTCCTACTTATACCTTCCACATAGCTGGGATGACAAGTGTGTGCCACCATGCCCAGTTTTTATTGGTTGAGATGGAGGTCTCACTAACTTTTTTGCCTAGGCTATCCTCAAACAGTGATCCTTGTGATCTCCACCTCCCAAGTAGCTAGGATTATGTAAAGGCATGAGCCACTGCATCCAGCTCTAAATGTATTTTTATATATAAAATTAAAATACATGCCTGACAAAGTTTTTGTGAGAAATAATTGACTTAAATGTGTGAACATATCTGACATACTTTTAAGGACTTAATAAACAGTTTTTATCCTCTCAGCTTCCATCTTAAATAAATCTTAGTGATTTATTTTCTGAGATATGGTAATAAAAATCACACAAACTTAAGAGGCAGATACCTGATGGCTTTGTTAAAAAGAAAGAGAATGGTTTGTTTCTAGTCTTCTTCTTGGTGTCTACCCCACACTTCATTGATTTATTCATGTTGCATATAAAGAAGTACATAGGGCTTATCCTTTGGGGAATGATCTTTGGCTTCTTTCCTGGCTTAAATTGAAGAGTTGGGATAATATTATTCTGTATGTATGATTTGTATCAAGTAGATTCTATTATTTCCATGTTCACAGTAAACTCTAAATGGGGGAATTAGAGATTTTCTGTTGTCTACATGGTGACCAGGGATGTGTAAGTCAATTCTCACTGACTGGAGAAGTAGCAGGAGTTCAATTACAGGTTGGTTCCCACAGAATGTACTGCTTTTAGTTGATACAACCAATAAGTTTACCTCATTAACTTGATATTGACTTGATTGATTTTAATATCATATTTCAGAGTTGTGAGGGACTTTATTTTTTAAAATTTTTATTTTACCATTTTTACATTTACTTACATGTGTATACATTATTTGGGCCACCTCCCTCTCTCTCCCTCGCCTCCGGACAGAACCTGTTCCACCCTCTTGTTCTCCAATTTTGCTGAAGAAAAACATGGCATTTTTGCTAGTTTGAGATAAGGGTAGCCAAACAGGGAGATTCCTAGCTTTCCTTCCATGCATATATGTATTACAACCCAAAGTGGTTCATCTCTACCAGACCTCTTCACTACTACCTTGTCCCCTTCCCATAGTAGCCTCTGCCAGTTTAAGATTGCTATATTTGTTCCAATACAGTGAACACATCAACCACATCCAAGTTTTTGATTTTCTTTGTGAGGGACTTTAGATGCTATTTGGTACAGTACTCTAGAGGATACATAAATCTGTTTTATCTTATCTCTAATAATTAGTCACCAAACTTTTTTTGAACAACTGAAGTGATGGAGAATTCATCAGTTCCTGAGTCATCCCATTGTACTGTTAGAAAACTCCTACTGTTAAACATATTTTCCTTATATTATGGGAATAAGCCTCCTGGATACTCCCTCCCATTGATCCTAGTTTTGCTCTATGGGAAAGAAATCAGATTTGCTTAAAAACCAAGAGACCTGTATCCAGACATTTAAAGATCTCTTACAACTTAATAATATGATAAATAACTCAGTAAAAATGTGCAGAAGACCAGACACATCGCAAAAGAAGATTTAGATTGCAAAGAAGCACATGAAAAGATGCTTGACATCATTAATCATTACAAAAGTATAAGTTAAAACCACAAGGAGATACCACTTCATACATAGAATGATAAAACAGCCAGGTACCTGTGGCTCATACCTGTAATTCTGTTTACTTGGGAGGCTGAGATTGGAATTATTGAAATTGAGGCCAGCCTGGATAAAAAATTCATGAGACTCCATCCCCACAGAAAGAGCTGGGCATGCTAGTGTATACCTGTCATCTGAGCTATGGCAGGAAGTATAAATAGGAAGATCACAGCCCAGGCTGTCCCTGGGGGAAAAAGTGATACACTATCTCAAAAATAACCGGGCTGGAGGCTTTATCCAACTGGTAGAGCTCCTGCCTAGCAAGCACGAAGCCCTGAGTTCACACTGCAGTAGTGCCAAATGAAACAAAACAACAAAACAATAAACTGATAAAATTTAGTGGCCATGAAGATTAGAGCAACTGGAATTCTCACATACCACTGTTCTGGAAGCAAAATACATTGGAAAATACTTTGGAACCAGAAATCCCTCTCTTAGCTATTTACTCAAGAGAAATAAAAACATATTTCCACAAAGGCCCGTACAGGTATATTCTTACCAGCTTTATTCAAAATAGCTCCAAACTGGAACCCAAAAAACAAACTGGTGGTACCCAGGTAAAGGGAGTGAGAGAATTATTTGAAAATGAGCCAGAGGGAATAATTTGGGATAATGTAAGTATTCTACATTTTTATTATTTTGGTACTTATATTACTGTAAGCATTTATGGAACTCATCAACTTGCACACTTAAAAAGCATGACTCCTATATTATATAAATTATATCTCAATGATTCTGACAAAATAAAACAAATCTAAAAATGGGCCATTTCCTTTGATGCCTTTTCTTAGATTTTCTGACATTTAGTAGAACAGATAAGTAGTTATTCTAACTTCTCAGCCTAATATTTTAATTTTTCTCCGTAGCCATATTCAAATGTTGGGAGTTACAGGCTGTAGGATCGAAAGCAATGTCAATAGGTACATAGCTAGGGTGGGAAACAAAATCATGACTGAAACCAAGCACTGGCTTCACTGTGGCAGACATTTCCCCATGTACATAGATTTCATCATTCTGACTCAATATATGACCCTACCCAGAAGGAACCAAATATAAGCAGAGGTTACAGGGGCATGTTGGGAAGGGCACAGGAGCATGGAAGTTCTATCTAGGCCTATTGGGGATAGATGAGTGGAAACATGTGGAAGTCAGAGCTTTGAAATGATATATTTAGATGTACCTATATCAAAAGAAATTTGTCAAAATGTAAAGGGGCAAAATTACTTTAAAACTTTTTTTTCACTTGGCTGGGAGTATGGCTCAAGTGGTAGAGTACCTGCCTATCAGTGCAAAGTCCTGTGTTCAAACCCCAGTACCTCAAAAGGAAAAAAAAGACCCACAAACTTTGCTAAGTAATGTGTACAATACTGAATCATGTGGTAGTTCAATGTTTAATTTAATTTCCATAATGGCTATACCAATTGATACTTCCACCAACAGTATATAAGTGTTCCCTTTTCTTCACATCCTAACCAGCACTTGTTTGTCTTATGTTTTCCTGATAATAGCTATTTTTATTGGAGTGATTGTGGTTTGATTTGCACTCCCCTTGATGATTAGTGATGTTGAGCTTTTTTCATGTACCTGTTGGCCATTTGTATGTCTTCTTTTGAGAAATGTCTGCTTAGATCTGTTGCCCATCTTTTAATTAGGTTATTTGTTTTTGCTGTTGAGTTTTTAGTTTCTTATATATTCTGGATATCAACCCTTTGCCAGATGTATAACTTGTATTCTGCAGGCCGTCTCTTCAAAATAGTATATTAAGAATACTGAGATAACTGCTCAAAACCAAACTGAAGATTTCCTATAGCAGTTGGAGGTGACTATACAAAATCATACTGTGGCTCAAACTTTTTCCATCTAGTACCCTCTCATTCTTTTGATGATTAACATATCACCAATAAGTTAAGATTAGTATAACTGAGAAGGTGACACAAAGCACATAGTTCCATGTTCTGGATTTTCAAATGGAAATCTGACTGAGCTCTTTTATCAGTTTGCTTAGGCCATAATAAAATACCATAGACTGGGTGTCTTAAATAACAGTAATTTATTTTCTATAATTCTGGAGATTAGAAGTCCAAGATCAAGGTGTCAACAGCATTGGTTCCTTCTGAGGCATTTCTCCTTGGCATGTCAATAGACATGTTCTTCCTCTGTTTTTATATGTACTTCCTTCTGTAACCTGTGTCTGAATTTTCTTTTCTTATAAGGGCACCAGTCATATTGGATTAGGGCCCACCTTAGTGACTTCACTTTAACCTAGTATAACTCTTTAAAAGTACTATCTCCAAATAAGGTCATATTCTGAAGCTCTGAGGGTTAGGACTTCACATATGAATTTGGGGAGGGGACTCAAGTACATCCATTTCTGAGATGGTAAATAATTATAATCATATAACTTTAAGGGAGAGACCAGAGAATTTAGTGTATAAACCAGTAAAAATGAAAGTGAATATGCAGAGAGTGAGTTGAACTTTTGTTTAAAATGATTAATGGCCATTTTTGAAGATGAGCATCTGTGGACAATGTGTTACTCTTAATTATGCTTGAATTGTGTGATGGATCATACCTGATGTCCATCTCATTCTTAAGTTTATCTGTCACTCCATCTTTAGGTCCTACTAATTTTTTTAATCCCTAGCTCATCCAAGATCTTCATTTCTGGGGTAGAGGAGGGAAGATTTTCCAATCAAGGATCTTCAAAATATGGACAGATCATGCTAGATGAGAGCATCTTTGCAATACACTTATGAAAGCAAAAGAAATACATTATTATCATGTCTTTAGTGTGATATATGGAAGAAGACGGGAAGTTATATCTAAAAATTTCTGAGTCCTGTGTAACCAAGGCTGATATATAATATTCTGAACTGTGGTTCACATAACTGGGACTTCAGTCCCTTTCTTTGCAAAAGAATCAGTATTTCTAAGTCAACATATTTTACTTCTTTGGATCTAACTTGTTCTATTTACACAATATGAATGCATGGATTTGGATCTCAATTGTTCTACTTATACAAAGTAAATGAATTTATTTTTTAGATTAATATATTTTTGCATTCATGCATTTACTCCAAGAAATTAACACATTGAAAATAAAGTTAAATTTGTCCAAGCCAACTCATAAATTCTTTAATATTTTTAAGAAGATTTATAACCCAAGACATCACACTATTGTGGAAACTTGGGAGAGAGGTACAAAAAGGGATACATGTAAGTTTGTGGAACACAGAATGAGTTCAATCCCAAAATAAGTGAATATGTGGATTTTGACAACCTAGTCATAAAAGGAATCATAAGGAATTATAGTCCTGAAATATTTAGGCTTCTTAGAAGGAAGATCTTTCAGATCCTGCTCAATGTTAATACCAATGGTAGCAGTATTAATAATAACAACACAGTAATAGTTATTTACTACTATCTATTTTATACTTATTGTGTGCCAGGCACTATGCTAAGGTACTTAGATACATTATCTCATTCATGCTTAAAATAACCATGGGAGGTAAGTATCATTTCTATTTCACAGAGGAAGACAGTGAAATTTACGTTAACTTTCCCAATGTCATATATGTGGGAAGTGGCAAAGTTGACTTGACCCCAGGTAGGTCTGACACCAAAGTCTTTGCTACTGTTACAACTCTCTTATAACAGCACATAAGAGATTGAAATTTGTCAGGTACTGTATTAGTTTCCTAGAGCTGCAGTGACTTGTTACCAAACTGTGCAGATTAAAATAAGAGAAATTTATTCTCTCACAGTTCTGAAGGCTACATGCCTGAAATCAAAGTATAGCCAGGGTCATGTTCTCACTGAAGGCTCCAGGGTTGGATCCTTCCTTGCCTCATCCTAGTTTTTGGTGGTTCCTGGCAATCCTTAGTGTTTCTTGGTTTGTGGCACCATAACTCCAATCTCTGCCTCCATCTTCACATGGTTATTTTCTCTCTGTTTCTGTATATCCAAATTTCCTTCTTCTTAACACCCATTGCTGAATTACAGTTCAGTCTAATCTTATATAATCTCATCATAACTTGATTATATCTGAAAAAATCCTATTTCCAAATAAGGACACATTTGCAAGTTCCAGGTGGACATGAACTTGAGGGGACGCTATTGAACTCCATACAGGAGTCATTAAGTAAACAAGAAATAAAAAACCTTTTGCAGTATGTTTGACTATGATTTTCTTTAACTTTGCTAGGGAGGTGCTCTACCACTTGAGCCCCTCCTCCAGCCCTGATTTTTTTAAACACTGGAGACAAATAGTTATGTGATTTAATGCTTTCATTTTCTTGACATGTTTTCTTTGCCTGTATGCCAAACAATGTTCCTGTTGGCAGTCATATATTTTATTGTACTTTAATAGTGCAATGTAGTTTGAAACAAGTCTCATATTGACAGGGTGAGTAGGGACCTCAGATAGGTATTAGCATATGGGTCTGTTTCTAGACAAGGCTCATTGATTTATGCCAGATATTTAAGAGTCTGATACTTTCAGAAAATGGGATTCCTTAGCATCCCTCAGTAATTTGCCCTAGTGTTCGGAAGTTCTTTACAAGTGAATCTTTGACTTTTGTATTACAACTGAATCCTATTTTAGTTTATGGATTCCACTATCTTTGAGAATCCTGACATAAAAAAGTAATAACTGAGTCAAATATGGCAGTGCACACCAGCAATTCCAGCACTTGAGAGGATGAGGCAGGAAGATTGTGAGTTCCAGGTCAGCTTGGGCTATATACCAAGTTCAAGGCCAGCCTGGGTTACAAAACAAAAAAACGAACACACACACACACACACAAAAACCAACCTAGTAATAACTGAGATTGGTAATACTTAACATTTACAAAGCAGACTACTGCTGCATAGGGTATTAAACTACCTTCATTTTATAGAAACTGATATTCAGAGAAGTTGAATTGTTTTCCAAATGTCATAGAGGTAGCAAATGACAGAGCTAGAACTCTAACACAAATCTTCTGCCTTCTCTGTGTTCTGTCCCATTATACTCCATTGCAGAATGAATAAGCAAAATCTTATCATAAAAAAAGTGCTTTGGAATCATAGAATCCTAGAATCAGAAGACACAATAAAAATCATACATTTTTGTAACAGTCACTTAGAGAACTCAAATCCTGGTAACTGGATTGATGATGCCAGGAAGGTATTAAAGTGTGTTAGTTGGGCTTACAAATGACAATTCTGGTATACTTGAGTTCAGTGATAACATGCAAAAATGAAGATATGGTACTTTGGACAATTGAAAAAAGCGACTGAGCATCAAGTTTCTGAATAAGGAGTTCAGTCAAGCAAACCTAGGAGTTGTAGATTGAAGAGTTAATAAAAATGCAGATTTACTTAAGAGCATGGGCTTTTAGGTCAGACACTTCTGGATTTGACTCCTAATACTCATGAATTAGATGACCTGGGATAAGTTATTTAACTTATCTAAATTTCAGTTTCCTTCTCTATAAAGTGGATATTAAGAATACATACATCATTGTATCAATGTAAATACTGAAGGATGTAATGTATACACAATACTTAGCAGAGTGTCCAGCACAATAAATTGCAGTTTTCAATAGTAAGAAGAATATTATTCCCCATATGGTAGAGTATCATCTGAGCCACCACTCAACTTGTCTTGAATGTTTATTGTGGAAAATATTTATTTATAATTATTTAATACTTGTATAAGATGATTTCTGACCTTAAGAACAATACATAAGAGGCAATTTAAGACTTGCTCTAGTGCTCACGAATAATAGCACATGTTTATTGGTTATTGAGTCACCAGAAATGTGCTTTATTCACCTGCTTTAAGTGCTTTATGTGCATTATTTTCCTAACAATTGTATGAAGTAGGTAGTACTACTATTTCCATTCTATATACAAATAAAATGAGAACAGGGACAAAACAATTAATTAGGAAGTAGAAGAGCTATGATTTGAATTCAGACAATCTAGCTATTAACTGTTAACTACCATAGTCTATTATCTTCCAGTCATACAATTTTGTTGTCCCTTTAGCTAATGCCTCTGTTAAATGAGTTAATAGCAAACTGGATCTTTAAAACAGCAAAATATGAATGTCAGGTAGGTTTTAATAAGTTGTAACAACTAATTCCCATGAAATGAGAATTAAAAGTAGCAACATAAAGTGGCTACATAAATACTCTGGCTATTACTGATAAAATAATGTAAAACTAATGTTTTGTTAAGACTCATGCTAAGCTTATGTTTTTTTAAGTGGAAAATGCCTTGAGATCTTTAGAAAGGTAGTTAAATTACAGGTCAAGCCTAATGGCAAGGAGTGGAAAGGAACACAGTAAACGTACAGGAACTGTAATAGTGAAGGACTGAGCCCTTGTGGCTTCCAGTGGGGCCCTTACTCTGTACCATTAAGATGGGGTAGATTGGGAAGCAAGGCCAGGTACCTATGACAATAGTGATGAACCAAGAAAGAGCCTGGGTCACTATGACAAACAGTATGGTTAACTGTGTCCTTCTCTACCATAAATCCTGATAATTTCCAATCCCTGTCTTATAGCCAAAAGGGCCATTGAAAGTATGTTCTGCTCTATTTCTAGATTAGCTTCCCAAAAACCATCATCCTAAACTTTCCAATCACCTAAGTGTATTCTTGGGAAAGTTGCTCAAAGATTTTTACGTAATTTACTTTTAGATAGCAAGAAGGATACATTACTGAACACACAGTTCACAACATCCACTTACCCACTTACCTTTCTCTGCGGGGCTCAAAACAGTCACTGTGGAAAGAGGGAGGGAGGGAGGAAGGGAGGAAGGAGAAAGAGAGAAAAGGGAGGGAGGGGGAGAGAGAGACATCAAATTAATGATATTTTTAAAATGTATTTTCTAATTCATTTTCCCTAGTATCATTTTTTAGCAATTTTTATATGCTACTTTAGGAAAATACGAGCCTAAGATGAGGGAAAACAATATGATCACATTCCATCCTTTGCTATCTTCCTTTATCTTAAACCTTCAGTAATTAAGAATTACCAATCATTCAACAAATATAGTTATAACTTGATTTTTTAAAAAACAAAAAATAGAAACCTGTATAAGCTATATAACATGGCATTAAAAACTTAAAAGCTGATAAATTAGGAGATGATTACAGATGCCTCTTGAATGGTGATGGTGTTGTGGCCTAATAAATCAATTGTTAAAAATATTATTAAATTGAAAATGCTTTTAATACGCCTAACTTACTGAACATCTAGTCTAGCCACCATAAACCTGCTCAGAACACTTACATTAGCCTACTGTTGGACAAAACTACCTAACAAAAAGTCTATTTATAATAAAATGCTGACTATCTCATGTGATTTATTGAATATTGTACTGAAAATGAAAAACAGAATGGTTGGATGGGTTCACTTTCACACCGTTATAACACTGAAAAATGTTAAGTTTGGACCCTCTGTATTTACTTTCCCAAAGTATTCAGTATATGATGCCTTTAAATACCAAGCTTCTTTTGTATATGTGGAAGTAATATAGTGTGGATATTGCATTCCATCTCTCTCTAAAGTCAGACTTGTTTAGAAGTCCAGTTGTACTCTTTTGTGATCCTGGGCAAGTTGCTTTACTTCCCTAACATACCCACATCTTAAGATTACTTGAGAATTAAATGAATTAATGCATATAAATGCTGCTTAGCTTAGTATCTAACACATGCTGCTTAGCTTAGTATCTAACACAAGGTGAATACTTAATGAATATATATTACTAATATCTCTGAACTAAGATTTCACAGAATATCAGAAGTGGAGTGAACGTTACTGACTATCTGGTTTATCTATGTCTTTTTACAAATGTGGAAAAATAGACTGGAGTAGATTCAAATGATTTGCCTAAAGTAACAGAGCAAGTTAGTAGTAGCGTTGGGACTAGATTCTAGTTTCCTGAGCCTTTTCACATACTGCATCTACCTCCCTCAATCATTTCTTACTGGGTTACTGTGAGTTATAAATCACTTCTGTTTAGAATGGCATTTGTACAAAATGAGGTCTACTCACCAGCACCATCTGTATGCACTTGTACTAGGTGCTAAGGTAAACATAAATTAGAGGACCTGGCTCTCAATGCAGAGAAACTGCTAAATTAAGATGTTTGGGGACATAATAATAATGCCAAGGGTTAGAGGAATGCGGAAAAATCCAAACAGAGAATAAGACTGTGTTCTAGGTGATGCTTTCTCCTTTCTTTGTTTCTTTTTCTTTTTCTTTTTTTTTTGGTGGGACTCGGGCTTGAACTCGGGACTTCACACACTTGCAAAGCAGGTGCTCTACCTCTTTCCATTTATATGCAGGTCTTTTTGTTGAGTCTTAAAAACATTTTTCCTTTGCTAGGGGGCGGCAGCAAGGGGATTATGAAAGAGCAATAAAGGGGGTGAATTTGATCAAAGTACATTATATTCATGTATATAAATACCATAATGAAACCCCTTTATACAATTAATTTATGCTAATAAAATTCTCCTTTCAATGATCATTTGAATGAACAGTTAAAAGTGTTAAATTTGGTCTGTACTAAAAATCTGACTTCATGATGTTTTTTCTTTTTCCTTATACACAAGACTGGAGACTGATACCAAGTCCTTGTTTTTCTTTTCCTTTTTTTTCCTAGTTGAAGAGTCCTGGTTAAGAATGTGTGAAAGAGGTGCATACGCTGACAATGCACATGGAAGTGTGATGGGTTGACTTGGGACTTCATGGTTTTGCATGTGCATGACTGTCTTGGTTCCACTAGACCTTGAATTAAGCTAATTACATTTCTTTAAAATGGAGTGAAAGAAAGCAGAATTGCTTGGAGATTAATCTTAATAAAGAATAGCCGATTAATTTCTTTTTGGCATATCTCTTTCTACCTCAAGCTGAACACTTATTTTAACTGTTTATACAAAAACATAAAAGTTGTGCATATTAATGGCGTACCATGTAATTTTGATAAATGTATACAACACATGATATTTAAATGAGATTAAACATACTTTAATCTCAAACATTTATGAATTCTTTGTGAATATGCCCTTCGAAATAAGTGGAGGTTCTAATTCTCATTTGCTTAGCCACTTGCTACAGCACTGTGGGTGTGGGAAGATCACCTTGGACTTGGCAGATACTGGGATGAGACAATGTGCATACAGATGAATGAGTGAGAGCCAGTGAATTCTCCAAGACAGCTATCTTTAAGTAAATGCAGGACTCTCATGAGTAAGTGGGATTGGCTTATATGATTCAAGAGCAGAGGACAGAAACATAATCTATTGGCAAAAGCTGCAAGTTAACACATTTTAGCTCAATATAAGAAAAAATGACGAGGAGGAGGAAGAAAACAATGATTTAGCTTTGGGAAGGAGTGAGTTTCCCATTATAAACACGGAAATGTAGAGGATATCAGACATTAGTTTGGCAGTGGACTTGACTTTTAAAGTCTTTATATCCCTGAAATTCTGTAAGGAGACAGTTTAAGGGAAAAATATTTTCTTGCAAAATTTCCCCATTGGAAGTTACACATTAGTGAGAAAAGGCTTTATTGTGAAAGATTGTAACACTTATCTCAGTAGTTCTTTTTATTTTTATAATATTGTCTTTTGCACGATTAAAGAAAAAGGCTAAAATACTCTAGTCATATTTAAAGTGAAAATGTTAGAAGCGCCACACTAAACCTTTACAAAATGAGCCTTTTACCATGAATCTCTTGGGTAAGTGTACAGTTAGCTAGTTTTACAGGTAACTTGCCATGATGATTATAGTTATGTGGTTATACAAGTAATTACATCTGTTCTGTTTCTTCAAATTTCAGCTCATTACTGGAGAGTTAAGTGACTGGAGTTATCACTAAATAGCTTTTTTCATTGTCTTTCCTCTTTTCTCTCATCTATTTACTGTTTTATGCAATGAGATATGGAGAAAGGTTTGGAAATGTGAAGTATATGGAAGAACTGTTCATCACAGGCAATTGGTGTTAAAAGCAAAGCATACCTCACGACTTCCTTTAAGTACATGCATATTATAGGTTCATAGAAGGGTATGGGTAGAATAAGCCTAACTTGGGACTTAATGGATTGGTCACAAATATAGTAGAAAGAACATGGAAGAATTTTCATGGCAGTGCTGTCAAATAGAAATATAATGTGAGCCATGTAGTTTAAATTTTTCTAGTAGGAACATTTTTAAAAAGCTAAAGAAAGAGTGCAATTAATTTTAATAATTTCATTTAGCCCAATACACAAAAATATTTTCATATTCTTATCCATAGAAAATTATTAATGATATTTTTTATTCTTTTTTGTACTAAATTTTTGAAAGATATTTTATGCTTCCTGAACATCTCAATTCAGGAGCCACATCCGAAGTATTTAATAGATACATGTGGCTAGTGGCTACTGAATCAGTGCAGTTCAAAAGGACTTATGAAAGGAGAGTGAAAAGCTTGAAAATAATAGGACTCCAGTGGCATTTACAACATGAAGTTCTCTCTTAATTAACATGTTTGGGAAGGGAGGTTATTGTATTGATGTGCAGCATATATTTTGACATGTATTTATATTCTGACTCTGTTTTGTGATCTTGGGGAGGTTAATTACTCTGTACCTCAGTTTTTTCATCTACAAAATGAGGATAAAATTATTTTGTAATCAAGTTGTTACAAGGACTACATAAAAAAAGAAATGTAAAATACTTGGGTGCCTGGAAAACAGTAAGTACTCATTATTTTTCTGAGAAAGGTGAATTATTCACTACGGCTAAGTTTTATAATAAGTTTAGGACTAAGCAAATGTGATTATTAAATAATGTAGATATCAAGTTACACACGACAGTTTTAAATTAATTTATTCAATGCCAAAATAAGTAACATTGATTCCCATTTTCACTTAGATATTTCTTAAATTCTAAATCAGGAAAGAGAATTCAAAATGGGGAACTAAGGCACATTTCTGATTATTTTCTGCATGTTGAAAGTAAGCTAATTATGCCAGTTTTCATTTATGCCTTGATACTAGTCATTCTAGTATCAAGAATGACTAATTCTTGCCTCTTTTGAGGCAATTATCTTAATAATTACTTAGGGAGCATGATAAAAATATAGATTCCAGGTTCCTCTTCACACATATCTCTAAGTGGAGGAGCAGGAATTTGTCTTTAAATTTTCAGCAGGTAATTCTGATTATTAGCCATGTGTAAAAACTACTACTGCCATTATTTTAGAAGTCTGGTATCTTAGGTAGGTATAATACATTTAAGTGTTTGACATATGGATGAATTATATAACTATCTTAGATGTGGTAATAGTATGATTCATACAGACTTGAATGGATAGCTTTCACTTCTGTAGAAACTTGGTTTCTAGAAAATGGTTCTAGTTTTTGTCTTAATCATTTTTCATTTTCATTTTGTGAAAAATGTCTTTGAAGAATCTCAATCCTTTTTTGGAGGTACTAGAGTTTTGAACTCAGGGCCTCATGCTTACTAGGCAGGTACTCTACTACTTGAGCGACATTCCCAGCCCAGTTACTTAAGCTATTTTCCAGTTAAGTTTTCATGTTTTTACTCCAAGGCAGCCCCACAATTCTCCTACCTCCACCTCTCATGTAGCTGAGATTTGAGGTGCACACCACCACTCCAGGCCCAGAATCTCTACCTTTTGAGTAGAATTAGTTCTTAGACTTTTTATTTTTTCATCTCAAAATGGATAGTGTTTCACAAAAATGGCAGTGTAGGCAATTCTAGAGTCTTACTCCTCCCCCAAAGCAATTAATGAGCTGCCAAAAACTGTCAGAATCAACTTTTGCAGAACTTTGGAATCTAGTAAAATACTTAGGGGAAAACTTGGTGTTGCTTTGTAGTAAGAAAATGCTATAATATTTTAAATTGGCTGCCCACAATGCTCCACATCCCAGATCAGCAGGGACTATGAAGATGGTATCCCACATTCTTGGTGCAGGTTTCCAGTGTTAGAGGTAGCAGTACAGATATTATTCTAAAAGAATTGTGGTTGTGAACCTCAATCATCTGGTGGTTCTCTTATAACCAATACAAAGGCTTCCCTGTGTTTTGTCTACTCAAAATATTCCCAGGGCTAGGACAGCTGCCTTGGTGACTTTTTCCAGAAGTATATAAAGGCACAGGTAATGCCTATAGCAGCCTTGGACAAGGGACATCATCTGGCAATAGATAGACAAAAAGTCTGATAAAAAAAGGAGGTTGACAAGGGATATAGGTGAAATCAGGATGTTTAAGTTCTACCATGTATACTACAGAAATAAGAAAGGCATGCAGACACCCAGGATGGGCATGCATGCTTGGAAAAGGCCTCAGAAAACTCTAAGCTTTCAAATCTAGCTGGACTTGAGGTATTTGCACAGCAGGAAGTGAAGGCTAAGGCCTAAATGTAAACAGCCTGGTTAAAGACTGAAGGAGTACTACAACACAGAGTCAATCTGCAGACTGGGAGATTATATTTTTTCTTCTTTTTTATTTTTTTTGCTTTTACTCCTAGCACTCATGAAGTCTCTATTAGACAACTAGTTGACCACATGTCTATGGAACAAAGAACTTAAAGACCATACATAACAAAGAATATATGGTCTTTAAAATATAGGTTAGAAAAGTCAATAAAGAATCAAACAACTTACAACAGCCGACAACAACAAACCACAGAGAAGGAGGAAATCTGATTTTGGTGTCACTTTGTAATATTCAAAATGCTTACCTTTCAACAAGTTACAAGGAATACAAAGGAACAAAACAGTATGGCCCATTTAACATGAAGAAAGAAATCACTAAAAATTGTCCATGAGGAAGCCCAGACATTGCACTTGCTAGATAAAGGCCTAAGTCAACGTTCTTAAATATGAGTGAAGAGCTAAAGGAAACCATGGAAAAAGACCTAAAGGAAACCAAGAAATGAGAGAAAGGAACTAAATAAAAATTCTAGAGGTGAAAAGGACAATCACAGAAATGAAAAATTCACTAGAGAGGTTCAACAATAGAGTTGAGAAAGCAGAAGAGTTACTGACCATGAAGACAGATCAACTGAAATTGCTCAATCTGAGGAACAGAATGAGGATAAATGAATAAAAATGATCAGCACTTATGAGACCTGTAGGACACTGTCACATGTACTTTTATATATATATACATAATGGGACTTCCAGATGGAAAAAGAAAATGGAGCAAAAAGAATATTTAAAGAAATGATAGCTAAAAACTTCTCAAATTTGGCAAAAGATATGAGTCTAAACATTCAAGAAGTATAAGAAACTCCACATAGAATTAACTGAAGGCTATTCAAAGTAATAGTCAAACTATCAAAAGACAAAGAAAGTCTTGAAAGCAGGAAAAATGACTCTTTATATACAAGAAGTACTCAATAAGACTAACAGCTGATTTTTCTCCAGAGTCCACAGATGGCAGAGATATGCCCTATTAACTTGCTAACAGAAACATACCTGCCAGCGAAGATTTCTATATCCAGCAACAATATACTCCAAAAAATGATGAAGAGAATAAGATATTCACAGCTAAACAAAAACAGTGAGTTCATCACTAGTAGAATGGCCCTATAAGAAAAGCCAAAAGGAGTCATCTAAGAAAAATAAAAGGGCACTAACTGTAATTCAAGTCAAAAAGAAACAAAGTACACTGGTAAAGATAATTACATCGGTAACTACAAAACCCAGTAGCATAAAATTTTCAGTTTTTAACTCTTTTATTTGCTTTGTGATTTTAAAGACAAATGTATAAAACAATAAGGATAAACCTATGTTAAGGAACATGCAATATGTAAAGACATAGTTTGCAATAATAACAACATAAAGGGGGAATAGAGCTGTAAAGGGCAGAGAGTTATACAGTGTTAAGCTACATTACTACTAATTCATATTTGATCATTATTAAGTTAATGTTTTAATTGTAATAATCAGGATAACCACTAGGAAAAACTTAAAAATATATTGAGAAATAAGTAAGAGAAAATCAAAAGCATATGCTGGAAAAAGTAAATTAATGAGGTAGTACTACACACACCTATTGCAATGATGAAAAGCTCCACAACACTGACCACACCAAATGCTGGTAAGTATATAAAGCAATAGGAACTTTGTTTTTTTAGACAGGGTCTCATTATGTAGTTCAGGCCGGCCTCCAACTTGTGATCCTCCTGCCTCAGCCAGGATTACAGTTGTGAACCCCCATTCCCAGCTAGGTTCAGTCACTTTTTTCGGACATTTTGGCAGGGTTTTTTTTTGAAATGGGGTCTCACCATGTTGCCCATGCTGCTCTTGAACTTGTGAACTCAAGCGATCTTTCTGTCTCAGTCTCCCAAGTAGTTGAGACTACAAGCATCATTTGCTATTGTGCCAATTTTCACCAACTTCTTACAAAACTAAATATACTCTTATCATACAATCTAGCAATCACACTCCTTGCTAACTCAAATAAGCTAAAAACATATATCCACAAAAACTCACACATATTTTAACAACTTTATTCAAAATGATGAAAACATGGATGCAACCAAGATGCCTTTCAATAGATAACTGTGGCATATTCACATAATGGAATATTATTCTGTGCCAAAACAAATGAGCTATTAAACCATGAAAAGACATGGAGAACGTTTAAATGCATATCCGTAAGTGAAAGAAATCAATTTGAAAAGACTATATATGATTCCAATTATATGACATATTGGAAAAGGTAAACCTATCTATGGAGACAGTTAAAAAGTCATGGCATAGGAGTTTTTGCTCCCATTTCCTACATGGGGAACAGGAAATGCTCCTTCTCACTCTTTTCTCCCCCCTTATTCCTCCCTTAATAAACTTTACTATTACTTTTACTAAATCTTTGTGTCTTACTTGGATTCTTCTCCTGCTGGACGCAAGAACCAAGGTAATTTTCAGGACTGTTTTTCCAGTAACATACTTGGCACCATGACTCAGATACCAGTTGTATCACAACATGACTGGAATACTAGACAGATCTCATGTCTGTTTTGTTGGGTTTGGATTCTTCTTTAAGCCATTTACAATCAAGCTTCCAGAAAATGCCTCTAGCCAGTATTTATTTCTCAAACAGTTGTCTATTTAAGTATTTGCTATCATTGGTTTGGTTTTGTTATTTTCCTTGCAAAATTTTAACTATTCTCTGTTGACTTAAAAATGGGTGCTTTATAAGCCCAACCTAAGGTCCACTTCTTCTAAACCTTTCAGTTTGCTTAAATTGGCCACAAAAACAGTTTTATTGGCACTGACTCTCAAACCTGTCTGACACTTGTCCCCCAATGTGGGATTACTTCCAGAACATCTCAGGCATGTCATCCCCACAATGAGGAAAAACTAAAGCCATATAAGAGTGATTGGTAAATGGATATCTTTAGGAAAAAACTTGGGAAACAAGGGAGAAGTTGTCAGAATAAAGACATGCTGGGCATGGTGGTCCATGCCTTGAATCCCAGTGATTGGAAAGCTAAAACAGGAGGATCCTGAGTTAAGGCTAGCCTGGGCTACGTAGTGAGTTCCAGGCCAACTTAAACTCTATGATACCCTGTATCTAAACTAACAACAAAATGGAGTCACTCCTGCCAGCCCTTCCAAAGTAAAGCCAATAAGTTAAAAAAGAATGGGTCTTTATGTGTGGGTATTTTAAATAGGCAATTTAAATGTGACAAGCCATTTGTGCATTAATTAAAACGATATGCTGTGTGTATATTCCAGACACCCAACAATTGTATCAGAGGTTCTCAAGGACCTCCACACCCAAATAGATGCTATGTTTGATCCTAAAATAAACTTTGGAGACCTTCTTTCCTCTTGGTTTACAGGATTTACCTGGTGTAAAAGGCATTAATGTTTGTCATCATCATCATAATAGGCATCTCACGCTATTGTTGCCTGTACTGTTTTGCTAACCTAATCCCTGTCTGTGGAACTCTGCATCTTTGCAGTCTACCAGTGCATCCTGATGGGCAATTCTCACTGGTTACTGTGCCCTGCGAATGCAGCTCTCACTGTCACGGACCGATGGACAGACCTGAATACGGAGAGGTGACTTGTCTTCCTCCCTGACCACCAATAGAGAGCAAGGACCTGAGACTCCTGACTTATAACTACATCCCATGCCAGCAGGAAGCAGCTAATGACAGATTATGACTCCCCTTTTCCCTGAAAGATTTCAGGGTCTCTAGTCCTTGAGTGGGAAATGATAGGTTAGACATAAGCAGTGGCTATAAGAAGAGACAGGGAAGTCATATTATTTTAGTAAATATTTAAATGGCCAGATTTGGAAAAGGAGAGCCCAAGCAGCTAGCTCCCCTCCCATCTTTTAGATGCTAAAGTCACAGGAACAGGAGGACAAAGAGGAGCTACCTGCTTTTGCTTTCCTCTTTGAAATGTTAAGGAGGTGCAAAGATCCTTGGATGGCTGGAGAAATAATCATGTCTAGGAAAGGGAAGTTCTAAAACACAGCTATTGTCTCTGTGACTTGGGTTGTGGGTGTGATTGGGTATAATTTGGGAGGGTGACCTCTCCCTGTTTTGTGAGCCATCTCAGCCACCCAGACCCATTATCTTTGACCATATGTATTTCCCCCAGCTCTCCAGCATAAAACTAGGAGTTAGGGATCACCATTTTGAGTTTTTGCTCCCATTTCCTACATGGGGAACAGGAAATGCTTCTCTCTCTTTTTTCTCCCCCCTTATTCCTCTCCTAATAAACTTACTGTTACTTTAAAAAAAAAGTCCTGGCATATGAACACACAATGGAACATTACTCAGACATAAAGAAGAATGAAATTTTGTTGTTCACAGGTAAATGGGTGGAACTGGAGAGAACATCATCTTAACTGAAGTTAGCCAGGTTCAAAAAGACAAAGGTTGCACGTTTTCTCTCGTACATGGAAGATAGATCCAAACACAAATAAAAGCATCACCACATATACATGTTTCATATATACATACTATATGTATGTGTGCGTGTATGTGTGTATATATATATATATATAACATGTTTCCAAAAGTGGGACTGTTAGAGGAGACTAAGGGAGGAGAAAAAAAAGAATGACAGTGAATAATATTGAAATACATCACATCTGTGTAAATATACTTACACAGGTAAAATACCAACTCAAAGCCCCACTGAACAATAAACAGACACTTAAACAATAAAGGACAGGAATGTAAAACAGGTCATATTGAGGGGAGGGTTATAGCCTGAGGAAGAAGGTAAATAAAGAGGGTAATGGAGAGTGACTATGGTTGAAGTACTTTCTCTACATTTGTGAATATGGAGCATTGAAAACTGTCAAGGTCATTTTAAGAAGGGGAGTGGGAGAAGAGGGACAATGATGGAGAGAATGAACCAAACCAGGGTATAATATATGGATATATGGAAATGTCACAATGAAACCCTCTGTATAACTATCATATACTAATAAATTTTTTTTTAAAGTCAGTGATTTCTAGGAGGTAGGGGAAGAAAGGTAGACAGGCAGAGTTTAAAGTATTTCTATGGCAGTGAAAATACTCTATTATGACATCATAATGGTGGACACATATAATTATACATTTGTTAAAATCCATAGAATGTATAATACCAAGAGTGAACACTAATGTAAACCATGAACTTGGTTGGTAATGATGTGTCAGTGTAGTTTCCTTGATTGTAATAAATGTAGCATTCTGGTGTGGGATGTTGATAGGGGTAGGAATGACTCTTTGTATGGGAATTCTGTACTTTCTGTTTTTCTGTGAACATAAAACTGCTCTAAAATGAAGTCTATTAAAAATTAAAGGCATTAACGGAGGAATGGAAACACAAAAATGAAGCAAGGCATACAGAAAGTAAATCCTTATTCCTAATTACTAAATGTAGATGGATTAAGCTTTCTTAGAAAAAGGCAGAAATTAGTAGAATGGATAAAAACACATGATCAAATTACATGTTGTCTGAAAGAGACTCATTTTAGATCCAAACACATAAATTGGTTGAAAGTAGAAACATAAAAAAGTTATCCACTCAAATAGTAACCAAAAGGCAGCTAGGGTGCCTGCCTAGCAAGCATGAAGCCCTAAGTTCAAACCCCAGTACCACCAAAAAAAAAAAGGCAGCTAGGGTTGCTACACTAGTGTCAGACAAAATAGATTGTAATTTAAAAATTGATTATGAGACAGTGAATAATAAAGTGAATAATAATAATAATCTTAATCTTTGATGAAGATGCAATGATTATAAACATATGTATACCTAACAATGCAGCTCCAAAATATAGGATGCAAACACTGACAGGACTGAAGTGAGATATGGGTAGTATTATATCAATATCTGGAGACTCCAATATCCACTCTCAACTATGGATAGATGTAAATGCAAAAATGATACCTTTTGAAACTATTCCAGGAATGGGGAGGGGGGACAGGGTAAAGGAGAGCAGTGGAGGGGGTATGATATATTTGTTACATTGTAAGAACCTTTGTAAATGCTACAATGCACCCCCACCCAGCACAACAATAAGGGAAAAAAAGCTACAGAGTAGATCAAGGGCTGGGGATGTGGCCCAAAGTACATGCCTAGCATGTACAAGGCCCTGGGTTTAATCCCCAGCACTGAAAGAAAAGAACAATTAGGCAGAAGATCAGTAAGAAAATAAACGACTTGAACAAAATGATAACTATATGTAACAGACATATGAAGAACACTCAATCGAACAACAGTGGAATACACATTCTTCTGAAATACATATAGAACATTATTCTATATAGATGATATGACAATATGTTAGACTGCAAAACATGTCTCAATAAATTTTAAAGAATGAAATGATATGAAGTATTTTCTCTGACCATAATGGAATGAAACTAGAAATCAGTAATATAATGAAAACTATTAAATTAAAAAATATAAAGAACTTCAGTGTTATACTCTTAATTAGTTAAAGAATAAATCATAACTAAAATAATCAAAAACTCCCAGAGACAAATAAAAACAAAAATATAACAAACCAAATCATATAGGATGTAGGGAAAGCATGTTTATGGCTGTAAATATTTACATTAAAAAACAGCTGCCAGGCTGGTGGCTCACACCTGCAATCCTAGCTGTTTGAGAGGCTGAGATCAGCAGGATCACAGTTCAAGGCCAGCCTCGAAAAACAGTTTGCAAGACCCCATCTCCCAAATAAGCAGAGCAAAAATCCCTGAGTTTAAACCTCAGTCCCACCAAAATATACCCATGTATACACACATGCACACAATCCCAGCAAAAATCCTAAGTCAATGACCTAACTTTACACCCCAAGGAACTAGAATAGAATGAACAAACCAAACTCAAAGCTAAGAAAAGGAAGCATATAGACAGGTGCTGGTGGCTCAAACCTATAATCCTAGCTACTTGGGAGGTAGTGATCAGGAGGATTGTGGTTTGAGGCTAACCCAGGCAAATAATTCATGAGACACTATCTTGAAAAATATACAACACAAAAAAGAGCTGGTTAGAGTGGCTCAAGTGAAAGAGCACTTGCCTAACAAGCATGAGGCCCTGACTTCAAAGCCCAGTCCCACCAAAAAAGAGAAAGCAGATAATACAGATTTTAAGACTTACAATGGAGAACACTGAAATAGTAAACAGAAAGTATAAACAGAAGTCAAGCTCCCAGAGCGGGGACGTGGCAGATTGCTGAGCTAACTTTGTGGGACTGAGGGCAGTGCACAAAACTGAACTGTCCCACCTTGCTTGGGGAGGAGCTGACCAGTCAGAGTTGCAGATGTAGGGCAACACAGCTGCCACTTGGTGAAAATAACAACAGATCTGACCACCTTGCACAAACTGAGCTACCTCAGGTCCTACTTGCAACCTGCCCTGTGGACAGAAGGAACCAAATATTGCTCACAAGTCAGCCATCCGGTGAGACCACTTCAGAGTTCCCACTTATAACAGATGGCCCATCAGACCAAGGAAAGCAGGGGGAAAAAACCCTCCAGCCGACTCCCCTCCATCCCCACCAAGCTCTCCGACAAGAGGGGCAGCACCCTTCCCCACATAGCCCAGAATACCAACCTTGAGAAGAGACAGGGTACCAAATAACCCCCAGTCATAAGCGCCAAAACCAGGATTGGATGCCAAAGGAATAAGTACAGAACTTTTGTTGAACTGACTGTACTTTTTGTTGTTTTTGTTTTTTTCTTAGTTTTCCCCCTTGTTTTATTTAGTATTTTTAATTTTACTATTACTATTTTCTTATCTCTATTCTTACCCCCTTCACTTTCTCTCCTTTTCTTGTGCTACAATCCATGTTCTTCCCCCAACTATTCATTCTGCCCCTTTTAATCCACTCTCTCCCTCTGACTTTGCCTCCCCCTCTTCACCTTCCCTACATGTCACCACACTACCCCTCCCTCCTCATTTACCACCCACTGATTAGCCTACTGTAACAACCATACACACCCCCAGCCCTCTGCAGTCCCTGGCAGAAGCACTCTCCACTACAACAGCTGAACTACACCCTAACATACACAAGAGCCACAAAACCCTATAGCCCCACACCTCTTCCTCCACCCATTGTACCATCTTTCTAAATTACCCAAGTTTCTATCTCTGTCCAAACAACCATTACCCCACCCCCAACTCCCACTGTTTATAGATATTGTCACCAGGGGTTTTTGATATATTATGTAAACAACTGGTGAGAACAAGAAGGCAAGGAAACCCCACTCCTCAAAAGAACAACAATTCAATAGAGGATTTAGTGGGAAATAAAGAAAATAAATACCTAGTTCCTGACCCCAACACAACAATGATAAATATCACCAATGAGCTCAGTGATGTCCACAAAAATCTCTCAAAGAGGAAATCATGGACAAGATCATTGAGAAACTCATGGAGAAGCTACAAGCATGGTTAAACAGAATGTATAGGATGAACTCAAGAAATATCAAGACACTTCAAATAAAAAAATGTGAGAAGACACAGAAACAACTAAATGAACTCAGAGAGGACTTCAACAAACTCCAAAGTGAAACAAAAGAGACTATAAAAAACTAGATATATGAAATAAAGAAGACAACACAAGATATGAAAGAGGAGTTAAACAAAGACATGGAAAACCTTAGAAAAAAGATCAATCAGAAATCTGGGAAATAACAAATCCCTTTAATCAATAAAAAATACAGTGGAAGGCTGTTCCAGCAGACTAGAACAAGTGGAAGACAGAATCTCAGGGCGCAAAGATAAAATAGATATTAAAGAAAAAACAGAAGAACTCTTAGTCAAAAAACTCAAGAACTGTGAAAGGAATATGCAAGAACTCAGCGACCCCATCGAAAGACCAAACCTGAGAATCATGGGCATTGAAGAAGGAGAAGAGGTGCAAGTCAAAGGGATACATAATATATTCAACAAAATAATAGCAGAAACTTCCCCAAATCTCTAGTAAGAGTTTCCCATTCAGGTAACAGGAAGCCTCCAGGACACCAAACAGACTTGACCAAAATAGGACCTCTCTGTGGAATATTATCATTAAAACAACTAGCACAGAGAAGAGAGAAAGAATTTGAAGGCTGTAAGAGAAAAAAATTATATAAAGGTAAACCCATCAAAATAATAGATTTCTCAGCAGAAACTTTAAAAGCAATAAGGGCATGGAGTGAGGTATTTTGAGCACTGAAAGAAAGCAATTTCAGCCCTAGGGTACTGTACCCAGCAAAACTATCCTTCCAAATTAATGGAGGAATAAAAGTCTTCAATGATAAACAAACTAAACCAATATATGTCCACCAAGCCACCACTACAGAATATTCTGCAAGGAATTCTACATACAGAAGATGAAAACAAACAAGCAAAACCATGAGAGGACAGGAATTATTAAATTGCAGGAGAAGAAAAGACAAGTAATCAGAGAATGCCATTGATTCAGCTGCACATACTCAAATCCTTAAACAACAAAAACAACTAAATGGCAGGAATTACCACATACCTCTCAATACTAACACTGAATGTTAATGAACTCAACTACCCCATCAAAAGACACTGTTTGGGAAACTGGATTAAAAAGGAAGATCTGACAGTCTGTTGTTTACAAGAGACCCACCTTGTTGACAGAAATAAACACTGGCTTAGAGTGAAAGGCTGGAACAAGATTTATCAAGCTAATGGCCCCCCAAAACAGACAGGAGTAGCAATACTTAATATCAGACAAAGTAGACTTCAAACTCACATTAGTCAAAAGAAACTTCATACTAATAAAAGGAGAAATACATCAAGAGGAAATAACAATTATCAACTTCTGTACACCCATTGCCAGTGCACCCAACTTCATTAAACATACACTAAAGGAAAAAAAAAGAAAATATAAATAGAATTAATGAAACCAAAAGTTGGGGGAAACTTGTAAAGATCAACAAAATTGACAAACCTTTTACTACATTGAACAAGAAAAAAGAAAGAAAACTTAAATTACTAAAACTAGAAGTAAAAGTGGACAACATATAGAACTAGAAAGGACTATACTAGAATTTTAGAGCCAGACATGGTGGTACATGACAATAATCCCAGCACTTGGAAGGCAAAAGTAGGAGGATTGTGAGTTCCAGGCCAACCTGGGCTGCATAGTGACACTCTATCTTGACCAAACCAAACCAAACTATAATTCTAGGAACAATGTATGCCAAAAAATTAGATAACCTAGATGAAATGGACAAATTTCTAGAATATGAACTATTCATATTGACTCAAGAATGTTGCCAAGGTATAAAAGGTGGGAAACAAGGAGTCACTAATCAATGGGCATGAAATTAAGCAAGATGAATGAACTGTACTGATCTTCTATTCAACATTTTATCTATGGTCAACAATAATGTATTACACACTTATAAATTTATTAAGAAGGTAGATCTTATGTTACATTTCTTACCACAATAAAAATTAAGTAAAGAAGAAAGAAAAAAGATCTGAAACAATCTAACTTTACATTTTAGAGAACTGGAAGAAGAACAAACTATACCTAAATTAGCAAAAGGAAGGAAATAATAAAATCTAAAGCAGAAATAAATTAAATAGAAAATACTTCTCTTTCATTTATAATTTTATTTACTTGAATTTTCTCTTTTTTCCAAATATACAAGGATCATAAATGACTTCTATAAAATTATACAACAATCATAGGCAATGATTTCCTCAATAGAACTCGAATGCCTCAGCAACTAAGAGAAAGGATTGACAAATGGGGCTACATGAAATTTAAAAGCTTCTGCATAACAAAAGAAATGGTCTCTAAATTGAAGAGGCTGCCCACAGAATGGGAGAGAATCTTTGCCAGCTATACATCTGACAAGGGGTTGATAACCAGAATCTACAGGGAGCTGAAAAAACTAAATGCCCAAAAATTCAGTGACCAAATGAAGAACTGGGCAAAAAAACGGAACAGAGATTTTCCAAAGGAAGAAATCCAAAGTGCTAAAAACCACATGAAGAAATTCTCAACATCCTTGTCCATAAAGGAAATGCAAATCAAAACCAACCACATGAAGATTCTACTTCACTCCTGTTAGAATGGCTACCATCAAGAATACAAACAACAAATGTTGGTGAGGATGTGGAGAAAAAGGAACCCTCATACACTGCTGGTGAGAATGAAAATTAGTACAATGACTATGGAAAACAGTATGGAGGCTTCACAAAAAACTAAAAATAGAAATACCATATGATCCAGCAATTCCACAATTAGATATACCTCAAGGAATGCAAGTCAGGTTACAACAAAGGCACCTGCACACCCATATTTACTGCAGCATTATTCACAATAGCTAAGCTATGGAAACAGCCAAGATGCCCCAACACTGATGAATAGATTAAGAAAATGTGGCACTTATATACAATGGAATTCTATTCAGTCACAAAGAAGAATGAAATTTTGTCATTTGCAGGTAAATGGATGGAACTGGAGAACATCACCTTTAGTGCAGTTAGTTAGGTTCAAAAGGCCCAAAGTCACATGTTTTCTCTCATATGCAGAATATGGACCTCATCCAAATGTAGAAATATTATGAAAAATAGGACACACCTAGGGGAGGCCACATCCAAGACAGGGAGGGTAAAAGAAGGAAGTTAAGGTGAATGTGGTTGATGTACTCTCTATACAATAATAAATACAGAATTTCTAAATGACTTGAAACAACCATAAGAAAGGGACTAAAGTATAGAAAGAAGAAAAACAGAGGAAAGGAACCAGATTGGGCTATAATACATATATACATGGAAGTGCCACAAGGAAACCCCCTGTGTAGCTATCTTAAATAAGCAAAAATGTCATTTCTTTTTCCTTTCTTTTGCAAAATCAGAGAACAGGAGGGCAAACAGGCCCTGCCTGGGATTTGATACCGGTGGGAAGGGGGAGGAGGTGGGGAAAATGTGTAAGAGGGTGAATGTAGTATAAATACTGTGTACACGTGAACGTAAACAAAAAAGATACCTGTTGAAACTATTTCTCGAATGGTGGAAAGGGTGATAAAGGAGAACAGTGGAGGGGGTGAATTCAACTGTGACATATTTGATATACTGTAAGAAGCTTTGTAAATGCCACAATATATCCCTATCCAACACGACAAAAACATTTAAAAGTTATACACCAACAATTGGATAACCTCAAAGAAATGGTTAAATTCCCAGAAACATACAACACGGAGTTAAGAAGAAACAGAAAATCTGAACAGATCAATAATAAATAAAGATGGCACATGTAATCAAAAACTCCCAGCAAATAAAACCCCAAGACCACATGGCTAAATGATGAACTCTAATAAAACATTAAAAAAGATTAACATCAATTCTAAAACTCTTACAAAACAATGAAGAGAAGGTATCACTTCCTAACTCATTCTATGAGGCCACTGTCAACCTGATACCCAAGCCAGATAAAGACATTATAAGAAAAAAAAGTCAAATATCTCTTTTGAACATAGATACAAAATTCTTCAAGCAAATATTAGGAAACAGTATTCAGCAACATATGGAAAGTGGGATTTTTTTTCCAAGCAATATTAACAAATGGGATTTATCCAAGAAATGTAAGGATGGTGCAACACACAGAAATCAATTATGTAATACACTATATCATAGAATGAAGGAAAAAACCTTACATGATCATCTCAAGTGACGCTAGAAAAGCATGCAACAATATTCTAATATGGTAATGAAAATGCACAAGAAATTAATAACAATATGATAAAAGGCATTTATGGAAAACCCACAGTGGTATTCTCAATACCACTGTGAAAATCGCCCCCTCAAGATCAGGAGCCAGACCAGGATCCCTGTTTTTACCATTTCTAGTAAAAAATTATACCAGAAGTTCAAACCAGCAGAATTAGCAAATAAAAAGGAATTAAAGGTATCCAAACTGGAAAGAAGGAAAATTATATTTATTGGAAGATGGCATGATCCTATGTACATGCAATTTCAAAGAAGCCACAAAAACCCTTTGTAAAACTAATAAATTCAGCAAACTTTCAGAATACAAGCTTAATACCCCAAATCAGTTCTATTTCTATATTTTAGCAATGAACAATTAGAAGAAGAAATTAAGAAAATGATTCTATTTACAATAGCACCAAAAAGAAAAAAAAATATTTAGGAATAAATTAACCAAGAAGGCTCAAGATCTTTACATTTAAAATTACAAAATGACTGAAAGTAATTAAAAACCTAAGTAAATGGAAACAAAAATCCCATATTCATATAGATTAAAAGATTTGAGATTATTAAATTGGCAATCCTCTCCAAAGTAATACAGAGGTTCAGTGCAATTCCTAACAAAATCTCAACTACCATTCTTATGGAAGTGGAAAGCTGAACCTAAGATTGAAATGGCATTGTCACTGGCCCTGAATAGCCAAAACAACTTAAAGGAGAAAAATAAAGTTGGAGAATGCATATTTCTTGAATTAAAAATTTATAACAAAGTTACAGTAATCAGCACAGTGCAGTACTGGTAGAAGAACAAAGAGATCAATGGAACAGAATTGTGAGTCCATAAACAAATTCATATATCTATGTCAATTGATTTTTGACAATTATGCCAAGACTATTAAATTGGGGAAAGAATAGTATCTGCTATATATGTTGCTGGGACATCCAAATAGCCACATAGACTAGATACAAAAATTACCCCAGGGTAGAACAAAGACCCAAATGTCAGAACTAAAACTAACTCTTACAAGAAAACACAGGGTATATGAGACCAAAAGCAGGGCAACAAAAGAAAAAAACTAAATAAATTTAATTTTATCAAAATTGAAAACTTTGTACACCAAAAGATGCTAAGACAGTGAAAAGACAACTTGTGGAATGGGAGAAAATATTTGCAAATACTTTTCTGACAAAGATCAAGTAATAAACATTATAATTCAACAATGAAAAATAGACAATTCAGTTAAAAATCCCACTTTAAAAAATGGGCAATAATTTGAATAGATGGGTATGGAAACCATTCCTTCCCCCAAAATAAAGTACTACAGGATTTAGAGTGAAATGAAGAAAATGGATACCCAGATCCAGACTCCAACAAAACAAAGATAAACTATGCCAAGGAACCCAATGAAGACCACAATAACACTCTGAAAGAAGAAATTCATCAAGTAATTAATGAGAACTTCATAGAGATGCTACTAGACATGGTCAACCAAAACCTACAGGAGGCACTGAAGAAATTCCAAGACAACAAAATGAAAGAATATGGGAAAACCCAGAAACAAATAAATGAAATCATAGGAGCCCTAAATAAATACCAAACTTAAACTGAGACCACAATAAACAGAGAGATTAACAAATTAAGGTCAAAAATTGACAATATTAAACAGGAAGTAACCCATGATATGGAAAAACCTCAGAAAAAAGAATGAAACAGAAATACAAAATAAAATAGAAGGCCATTCTAGCAGAATAAAACAAACAGAAGACAGAATCTCAGAACGTGAAGATGAAATGGCAATTAAAGGAAAAACTGAAGAACTATTAGTTAAACAACTCAAGACCTGTGAAAAGAAAATACAAGAACTCGCCGACTCCATCAAAAGACCAAACCTGAGAATCCACGGGCATTGAAGAAGGAGAAGAGGTGCAAGCAAAAGGAATGCGTAATATATTCAACAAAATAATAACAGCAAACTTCCCAAATCTAGAGAAAACTATGCCCATTCAGGTACAGGGTACCTCCAGAACACTGAACAGACCTGACCAAAATAGAACTACCCCACAACATATTATCATTAAAATGACAAGTACAGAGACTAGAGAAAGAATATTGAAGGCTGTAAGAGAGAAAAAACAACATACAAATGTAAACCCATCAAAATCACAGCAGACTTCTCAACAGAAACATTAAAAGCAAGAAGAGCATGGAGTGAGGTCTTCCAAGCACTGAATGAACATAACTTCAACCCTAGGATACTCTACCCAGCAAAACTATCACTCAGAATAGATGGAACAATAAAAGTCTTCCATGATAAGCAGAAACTAAAACAATATATGACCACAAAGCCACCACTATAAAAGATTCTTCAAGGGATTCTGCACACAGAAAATGAAAGCAAACAAAACCATGAAAGGGCAGGCAATACCAAACCACAGGAGAAGAAAAGGCAAGAAAGTAAACAGTAACACTGATTCAGCTACACACAATCAAACCCTTAATCAACAAAGACAACTACATGACAGGGATCACCACATATTTATCAATACTAACACTGAATGTTAATAGACTTAATTCCCCCATCAAAAGACACCAATTGGCAAACTGGATTAAAAGGGAAGGTCCAACAATCTGCTGCCTACAGGAAACCAACCTCATCTACAGAAATAAGCACTGGCTGAGAGTGAAAGGCTGGAAGATCTACCAAGCCAATGGTCCCCGAAAACAGGCAGGGGTAGCAATACTTATCTTGGACAAAGTAGACTTCAAACCTACTTTGATCAAATGAGATAAAGAAGGACACTCCATACTAATAAAAGAGGAAACACACCAAAAAGAAATAACAATTATCAACCTATATGCACTGAATGCCAATTTCACCAATCATACTCTGAAGGGCCTAAAAGCATATACAGACCCCAACACAGTGGTAGTGGGAGACCTTAATACCCCCCTATCACCAAAAGATAGGTCATCCAAACAAAAAATCAATAAAGAAATCCTAGAACTAAATCACACCATAGATCAAATGGACCTAGCTGATGTCTACAGAACATTTCATCCAACTTCTGCACAATATACATTCTCCTCAGCAGCCCATGGAACCTTTTCCAAAATTGATCATATCTTAGGGCACAAAGCAAGCCTCAGTAAATATAAAAAATAGAAATAATCCCATGCATTCTATCTGACGACAATGCATTAAAACTAGAAATCAACAACAAAAACAGCAGTAAAAAACATGCAAATAATTGGAAGCTGAACAACACATTACTAACGGTGAATGGGTCACTGATAAAATAAAAGAGGAAATTAAAAGGTTCCTGGAAGTTAATAAAAATGCAAACACGACCTACCGGAACCTATAGGACAGAGCAAAGTAAGTCCTAAGAGGAAAGTTTAAAGCCATGAGTCCATATATCAAAAGGACAGAAAGATCTCAAATCAATGACCTAACACTACAGCTGAAACTCCTAGAAAAACAAGAACAAACAAATCCCAAAACAAGCAGAAGGAAAGAAATAATTAAGATAAGAGCTGAAATCAATGAAATAGAAATAAATAAAAGAAAAACTATACAAAGAATCAATGAAACAAAAAGCTGGTTATTTGAAAAAATAAATAAGATTGACAGACCCCTGGCAAACCTGACTAAAATGAGGAGAGAAAAAACCCAAATCAGTAAAATCAGAAATTCAAAAGGAGAGAGAACAACAAACACCACAGAAATCCAGGAAATCATCAGAGACTACTTTGAGAGCCTATACTCTAATAAATTTGAAAATCTCGAAGAAATGGACAGATTGCTAGAAACTTATGACCATCCAAAAGTGAACCAAGAGGATATTAATCACTTGAATAGATCTATAACACAAAAAGAAACTGAAGCTGCCATCAACAGCCTCTCAAAAAAGAAAAGTCCAGGACCAGACGGATTCTTTGCTGAATTCTATCAGACCTTTAAAGAAGAACTGATACCAACTCTCCTTAAACTGTTCCATGAAATAGAATGGGAAGGAATGCTGCCTAACTAATTTTATGAAGCCAATATTACTCTCATCTAAAAACCAGACAAAGACACCTCCAAAAGGGAGAACTAAAGGCCAATTTCCCTAATGAAAATCGATGCAAAAATCCTCAATAAAATAATGGCAAACCGAATCCAACAACACATCAGAAAGATCATTCACCACGACCATGTTGGCTTCATCCCAGGGATGCAGGGGTGGTTCAACATACGCAAATCTATAAATGTAATACAGCACGTCAATAGAAGCAAAGACAAAAACCACTTGATCATCTCAATAGATGCAGAAAAAGCCTTCAAAAAGATCCAACACCACTTCATGATAAAAGCTCTAAGAAAACTAGGAATAGAAGTAATGTACCTCAACATTGTAAAGGCTATATATAACAAACCTACAGCCAAAATCATACTTAATGGTAAAAAACTGAAACCATTCCCCCTAAAATCAGGAATGAAACAAGGGTGCCCACTATCCCCACTCCTATTCAACATAGTACTGGAATTTCTAGCCAGAGCAATTAGGCAAGAAGAAATAAAAGGAATACAATAGGTAAAGAAACTGTCAAAATATCCTTATTTGCAGACGATATGATCCTATACCTTAAAGACCCAAAAAACTCTACCCAAAAGCTCTTAGACACCATAAACAGCTACAGTAAGACGGCGGGAAACAAAATCAACCTACAAAAATCATTAGCTTTTCTATACACCAACAACGAACAAACTGAGAAGGAATATATGAAAACAATTCCAGTTACAATACCCTCAAAAATATCAGATACCTAGGCGTAAACTTAAGGTCTTCCATGTTCATGGATTGGTAGAATCAACATATTAAAAATGGCTATACTACCAAAAGCAATCTATATGTTTAATGCAATTCCCATCAAAATCCCAATGACTTTCATCACAGAGATTGAAAAATCTACCCTAAAGTTCATTTGGAAACACAAGAGACCACAAATAGCCAAGGCAATACTCAGCAAAAAGAGCAATGCTGGAGGTATCACAACACCTGACTTCAAATTATATTACAAAGCAATTGCAATAAAAACAGCAAGGTACTGGCACAAAAACAGACATGAAGACCAGTGGAACAGAACAGAGGACCCAGATATGAATCCACACAATTATACCCACCTCATTTTTGACAAAGGTGCCAAAAATATACGATGGAGAAAAGACAGCCTCTTCAACAAATGTTGCTGGGAAAAGTGGTTACTCATCCGCAAGAAATTGAAACTACATCCATATCTATCACCCTGTACTAGTATCAACTCAAAGTGGATCAAGGACCTAAATATCAGACCCGAAACTCTGAAGTTACTACAGGAAGGAACAGGAAACACTCTGGAACTAATAGGTATAGGCAAGGACTTCCTCAATAGAACCTTAGCAGCCCAGCAACTAAGAGAAAGGATGAATAAATGGGACTTCATAAAATTAAAAAGCTTCTGCACAACAAAAGAAATGGTTTCTAAACTGAAGAGACCACCCACAGAGTGGGAGAAAATATTTGCCAGCTAGACATCAGACAAGGGACGGATAACCAGAATATACAGGGAACTTAAGAAACTAAACTCTCCTAAAATCAATGAACCAATTAAAAAATGGGCACCTGAACTAAACAGAACTTTCTCAAAAGAAGAAATTCAAATGGCAAAAAAGCACATGAAAAAATGCTCACCATCTCTGGCCATAAAGGAAATGCAAATCAAAACCACACTAAGATTCCACCTCACCCCTGTTAGAATAGCCATCATCAAAAACACCAACAACAACATGTGTTGGCGAGGACGCGGGGAAAAAGGAACCCTAGTCCACTGCTGGTCGGAATACAAGCTGGTACAACCACTCTGGAAAGAAATTTGGAGGCTTCTTAAAAATCTAAACAGAGACCTGCCATATGATCCAGCAATCCCACTCCCGGGGATATACCCAAAGAAATGCAACACAGGTTGCTCCAGAGGCACCTGCACACCCATGTTTATTGCAGCGCTATTCACAATAGCCAAGTTATGGAAACAACCAAGATGCCCCACTATTGATGAATGGATCAAGAAAATGTGGTAGTTGTACACAATGGAATTTTACTCAGCCATGAAGAAGAATGAAATCTTATCATTTGCAGGTAAATGGATGGAACTAGAGAACATCATTCTGAGCGAGGTCAGCCAAGCTCAGAAGACCAAAAATCGTATGTTTTCCCTCATATGCGGACTTTAGATCTAGGGCAAATGCAGCAATGTGATTGGACTTGGATCACAAGAAAAGGGAGAGCACATACGGGAGATATATGAATAGGTAGAAAACCCAAAACATGAAAGTGGTTTATGTCCCCACTCCAGAGGAACTAATACAGAAACCTTAAAACAACAGGTTATCATGAGCAGGGGATCAGGAGCCAATGTAAAGATCAGTTAGAGTTGAATCAACATGGGTCTTAACACATAGGTACATGAAAGCAATAGTAGGAATCCTTCTGTATAACTATCCTTAAATCAACCAGCAAAAACGCTTTGTCTTTCTTATTATGCTTATGTCATTTCTTCAACAAAATCAGTGATAAGGGCAGAACAGGACCTGCCTGAAACTGAGGGGGGGAGGGAGGGGACAGGTGGGTCAGGGAGGCAGGGTGGAGAAATGACCCAAACAATGTATGCACATGTGAATAAATGAACAAAAAATAAACATAAAAAATAACAAAAAAAAGAATTTGACATTTGAACACAGACTGATGAAGGTTCAGGAATGAATGATGTGATTGTGCAGAAAGTGAAATAACCTTAGATTCCTGGAGCAAAACCCAATTTGGCAGACTCCATTATTCCTTTTTAATCCTTGCTCAATTTTATTTTCAGAAATCCTTTAAGTAATTTTTCAGGTGTCAGTGTACTTTTATTTATTCCTTTCTTGTTCTGATCTTGTCTTATTTGGGCATCCATGTTGTGGTGGTCTTATGAAATGAATTAGAGGATATTCTGCACCTGTATTCCTGTTTTTTTCTTTAATCTTGTAAATAAATCTGATTGAGTGGTTTCTGTATAAAATTGTTTAGCTCCATTTGTTTAGTAGTTATTATAATATTAATGACTTTAAAATATTCATGTGTTTAAGACATTTTATTTTACTTATTTTTATGACAAGGAAAAGTGTTTAGTTACACATGTACTTAGTGAAGACAAGCACATGAACATAGAATCCATTCATTCACTCTTCCCTAGCTTGAAACATAACTTGGGAAAACCTCTCATCTCCTTTTGCATGGTCAAATTTTCCCATTCACCTAGACTATTAAAATTAATTTTAAAAATTTGATAAAGTAGCATGATACAAAATATGCAAAAATCAGTAGCTTTCCTAAAATAATCAGGAAAGTAATCATAATCACAGTAGCCACAAAAAACACAAAATAACTAGGAATAAATTTAACTAAATATATAAAATACCTTTACATTAAAAATTACAAAACACTGAAGAAATTACAGAAGACACTAAAAGGTGAAAGGTCCTTCCAAGTTCATGGATTAGAACAATTAATAGTGCTAAAATGCCCATGCTAAGCAATGTGTGATCTACATATTCAATGCATTTCCCACCAAAATACCAATGACATTCTATACAAAACTAAAAATAAAATCCTAAAATTCATTTTGAAGCACAAAAGACCCTGAAATGGGGCAAAAGAGCAAAGCTGGAGGCATCAAAATAGCTAATTTGAAGATATACTATAGAGCCCTACTAACAAAAGTGAAATGTTATTAGCATAAACATGTAAATAGCATGTAGACTGATAGTTCAGAATAGAAGACACAGAAATAATTCTATGAATCTTTGGCCAACTGACTTTGATGAAGGGACCAAACATAATAAATTGGAGAAAGGAAAGCCTCTTCAACAAATGGTGCTGGGAAAACTGTATATTCACATTACAAGATTGAATCTTGACACCTAGCTCTCACCGGGTATAAAAATCAACTCTAATTAGGTCAAAACCTTAATGTAAGACCTGAAACTCTGAAATTACTAGAGGAAAACAGGAGAAAAACTTCAAGGTATTGTCACAGTCAATAATTTCCTGGACAGGACTCCAAAAGCACAGGAAATAAGAGCGAGAATTGACAAAAGGGATTGTATCAAATTAAAGTTTATGCACAGCAAAGAAGCCATAAAAAGAGGGAAGAGAGAACCAACATAATGGGAGAAAATCTTTCCTAGCTATTCATTTGACAGAGGATAATATCCAGAATACATGCAAAACTCAAAAAACATAAAAATAAATAACAAATATCAATTAATAATGGGCCAATAATCTGAATAGACACTATTCAAAAGAAGAAATACAATGGCCAATAAATACAAGAAAAATACTCAATGTCTTCAGTCATCAGAGAAATACAAATCAAAACTACAATGACATTCTATCTCACCCCAGTGGGAATGACTAGTATCTAAAAAACAAGAATAATAAATGCTGGTAAGGATGTAGATAATGCAAACATTGGGTGGTAATGAAAATTAGTATAGCCAATATGAAAAGAATACTGAATTTCCTCAAAAAACTTAAACTAGAACTAACTTATGATCAACCTATCCTACTCCAGGGTATATATCCAAAAGAAATGAGATTGGCACATAAAGAGATACCAACATGTGCACATATGTGCCTCTATTCACAATAACCAAGGAATAGTATTAGTCTAGGTGTCCACAAACACACGAGTGACAAAGAAAACAATGGTATATGTACAATGAAGTATTAATCAGCTATAAAGAAGAATGAAATACTGTCATTTGAAAGAAAATAGATGGAATTAGAAGACATCATGTTAAGCAAAATAATCCAGTCACTGAAAGACAAGTATTATATGTTTTCTATCAAATGCTGAAACTGAAAAAAAAATAACCTGAAAGTAGAAGAGGGATTACTAGGTAATGGGAAGGGTTGGGGAAGGAAGGAAAGATGGGAGGAAGAAGGGGGCACAAGAACAGTTGAAGGACATGATCAATGTATGATATATGTATGTATGTAACTATCACAGTGAATACAACTAATTTTTATAATTAATATGCATTAATAATTATTAAAACTTCCCATTCAAATAAAGAATTGACAGATATTCACACAAATACTTGTACACAAATGTTCATAACAGCACTAGTCAGAATAAATAAAAGATGGAAACAGTCCACATGTCCATCAACAGATGAATCAATAAACTGTGGAATATATTATGAAAACAATTATTATACAACATAATATTATAAATTCAGCTATAAAAGCAATGAATTATTATTATATGCTACAATGTGGGAAGATCTTGAAAACATTATGGCAACTGAAAGAAGTCAGACACAAAAACTGGCCATGGTGGTGCATACCTGTAATCCCAGCATTCAGGAGGTTGAAGCAGGAGGATCACGAGTTTGAGACCAGTGTGGGCTATATAGTGAGTTTCAGGCTAGCCTGGGCTACATAGTAAGATTCTGCCACCAAAACAAAGCCAGACATAAATGCACATATATTATATGATGCTATCTATATGAAATATCCAGGATAGGTAAATATATAGAGAATTCAGATTAATAGTTGACAGGGACTAGGGGAGGAGTGCACAGGGAGTAACTGCTTAATGCCTATGAGGTTTCCTTTTGGGGTGACGAGTACTATACACAAGTGATGGATGCACAACATTGTGAATGTAATAAATAGCACTGAATTGAATAAAATGGTTAGTTTTCTGTTTTGTAAATTTTACAGCAATAAAATGCATACTATTACTTTCTTCTCTAAAAGTTTAAGCCTCCTATTTTCCTGAGTGAAGCAGAATCCCTTATATTCTTATTAACAATAATAACAAGTTGGTATCTAATGGGCTCTTACAAGGTTCTATGAACATTTGTGCTTTTCAACTACCACATTAAACGTCACAACAGCAATGCTTGGCATATACTAGGTACTGAGGAAGTATTTGTATTATGAATAAACAACCATATGCCAGGTTTGGTGGTACTTGCCTTTAATCCCAGCACTCTAGAGGCTGAGGCGGGAGAACTGTGACTTTCAGGCCAGCCTGGGTTACATAGAGAGACTGTCTTAAAAACAAAACAACAGCAATAACAGAATACATATAAATGCATGTAAAGCAATTGAGCTTGGGAAAGACTGGGTAGTTTGCCCCAGGTCTCCTGGCTAGTAACTGGCAGAATTCAAATTGTAAGATTTATAGCACAGAATATCACTTTTGGTTTCATTTTTAAGCTGATATCGGAAGAAAGAGATCAGGTTCTATCCCTGGAAATGTTAATGTTACTTTTTGAGTTTCAGTAAACTGTTACTTTGGTTGCATTGGATAAGGCACAGCCTTGGTATCAGGCAACCTTGACTTACAGTTCTCTACTCTTTACTAAACATGTGACATTAGGAAATTTTGGTTTAACCATTCTGAAACCAAGATTAATACAAACCTATTTGTTAATAGACTATAAAATGAAGACAGAAGGGTAGAATGGTGGAGTCAGAATTGTAAGTCAAGGCTGTCACATTCTCCTAATTTTTTTTTGAGATAGGGTCTTGCTGTGTTGCCTAGGCTGGTCTCAAATGAACTCCTAGTCTCAAGTGATCCTCCAGTTGAGACTTCAGGTGAGTCCCACTCATGTTGGGCTTATTCTGAATTTAAATAATGCTAACTGATGCAAATGTTAAGAAAACACTGCAAGCCAAATAAAATACATTTGCAGGTTTTACCTGACCTGTGAATCGCAAGTAGTTTTGACTTCTGTGAGGTAAGATGTTAAGATAGTGTGGTAGTTAAGAGCATGGACTGTGGAGTCAAACTGCCTGTGTTGCAATCCAAGTTTAGTCATTTACTAGCTCTGTGACCTTAGATAAGCCATTTTAATCTGTCTATGCCTCAGTTTATTTGTCGGTAAACTGGATATACTGACAGTATAGACCTCATAAGGTTAAGAGATTAAGTGTGTGTCCGTGTGTGTGTATTTGTGTGTGTGTGGTCATGTAGAAATAGTACTTGACATGTAGCAAGTGCTGTGAAAGTATGTTAAATAAACCAAAATAATTAAGTCCTAAATTTTCTTTCAGCTTTTTAATCCTATAGGACTAAATAAGAATTTACCAAAAAAAGCTAATTATTTTTACTGATTCTAACTTGGTCTTTATGTCAGTGTGCTCATCTGTATCATATTTTATACATCTGCACAATGGAGATAATAATGGTACCTGCTTCATAAGGTTGTGAGGATTAAATGAGCTGATATGTAAAGTTAATATATGTACAGAACTTAGCACATTTTCTGGCACAAAGTAAGTGCTATATAAAAGGTAGGCATTATCATTATGGATTTAAAAAAATTCTTGGCAAAATTCATGTGAGTCAGTACTGAACAACACCAAAATATGTTTAATAGTGCTTACCATGTGGCATTGATCTTAGGAGCAATGTCCATACCATAATAATGGAGGTGAACTTTTGATCTTTTAGTCAGTCATTCAAAAAAATCAAAGTGGTGAGATCTGAGACTAGGAAAACTTTCCAGTCATTGCATAGCTTGCATAATGTGCCTCAATACTAGATTGAGATAAAAAAGAAAAACAGCCCAAACTTGCATCTATGAAGGAAATTAATGAAATTTATTTTTAAGAGCTGTTTCTGTATTTTCCATATAAGAAGGAGGTGAGGAAAATTCAAGCTCTGATGTCTAGAATTGATTGGGAAAAGGTCATCTCCTACCTCCCTAGCTCATCCCAGTCAACCTAGAGTAGAATATTATTTTGTCATATATGTAATAGGAGGGTACCCCCTGTTCCTAAGTGGAATCAGGTCCTGGGGTTGAAAAGGCAGCACCCCAATCATAATTTGTTAGGTGAGAAATTCTGGCATCAGGAAATGAAGGAATCTTGGAAAGACTTGGGCTTGAGAGGATGTCCAAAGAGACAATTGGGAATTTTAATGTGGTGGGAGTGGGAACCCCACACAAAATGGATAGGGGACATTTTAGATCACAAGTTTAAGGGTTAAAGTGATGATGTTATTCATTAATGGAATCTCTTCTGAGAAGGGATGGGGATTCTTTGATGAAAAAGGTCTGGGGGAGATTTCACTGTGAGAAAAGCAGGGGCTCTGTTGTGAGGAGACAATATAATATAAAAACTAGTGTGAGTTTATGAGCACATTAGAATACCATTTGTAATAAGGATAGAGTACGAGAGGAAATCCAATTGGGAAAATATAAGGGGTTTATGTTGGGAAATACTGTGGAATTCTGCGTTTGAAAGCATAACATATACTGTGGGAACCATGTTACAAATAAGTAGTGAATAGAGTGCTACCTAGTGTGACAGGACAAGGTATAAGAGAAGACCAGAGTCAGAAAAAGACTGGTCTAATGAGAGGGAACAAGAAATGACACTCCCATTGGGAGAGGCAGGAAATATTAGAGACTGCAGCAGGAGAGGATATAGGGCCTCCCCAATTTGAGAAGACAGGGGCAATTACAATCCTAGAGGAAATAATAGTAACAAACACCAGAAAGAAGATGACAGAATGTAGCCTTAACAGTGAAAAGGCACTGCAGGAAGTGGGCAGTGGATGTCCCAGAAAAGATAACAAGGAGGAATTATGATCAGAAAAATAGTGGCCCTTTGAAGGGACATGATAGATTGTGGGAACTCTTTGGAGAAGGTAAAAAAAAAAAATTCCAGTGTGAGAAGATAAGGGACAATGCAGAATCTTCCTTCATGTGATAAAAGCAGGGTCGCTAGTATGAGGTGCCAGAAAATAACACTGGGCCCCTAATGGGAAGAAGTTGAATGCTCCACAAAGTAGGAAGTCAGGAGGCTGGAGGGAACCCCCGTGTAACCAAACCAGGGGCTCTAGTGTGAGAGGGTTTTGTGTAGAACCCCCAAACCAGTCAGAGAAGTTGAGAAAACGGTGAAAACCCAGGCGGAAAGAGAATGGCGTATTTATCACTGTGTGAAAAGGCAGACCTCAGTAGGATAAGATACAGTGTTCTGCGGGGAGGGTCACAAGTGGTTGAAGATAAGCACTTCAGCCAGTGTGAGAGGATCGCGGGAAAAGGATGGATCACAATGTGGGCAGAGAGCTAGTAAGAGAGTGCAGGAAATATTTTTGGATTCTTAGTAGGGAATTCCCACTGTGAAATCCTAGTAGGATTCTAGTAGAAGGGAAAATGGTAGGGCTCCTAGTTGGATACATTGGTGGGATTCGTAGTGTGAGCGGACAGTTTAGGGACACAGGGTATGGTATTTCCTCAAATTGGTAGGGTGGGGGTCCCAAAGGGGAGCATGCCGCGCAAGTGATTGCACTGTGTGAGAAGAGGGAGCCCTAGCTAGTGGGAAAAGCCAAAGATTATTGTGGTAGGGCAAAGAAATAAGAAACCTTAGGTGGGGGGGCGACGGTGACATGGTGAGATCCTCGTGGGAGGGCGCGGGAAAAATTGTGGGAAGCTAGAGGCTGGGGGGTCTGGGAGGTCTTCAAGGAGCGAAAGGAAAACCGCAGAGTGAGGGCTAAGAACCCAGGGGACACCACTGTGAAGGGTAGGGCAGACGATTATGCTGGAGCATAATTTCCCCACCTTAGGTACCCAGCCCCACTTACCCAGGCAGAGTTCAAAGACGTAGGCATAGTAGGACCAGAGCACGACGAGAACAATAACGAGCACTGGCACCCAGGACAGTACCCGGCGACAGCAGCGCAGCCCCCCAGACAGAGCCATCTTCCAGCCCCGCCGCATCTTCGGCTCGAAGATCGACCGAGCAGGCCTTCTGGCGCTGGATAGGAGCTGCTGGGGCGGCGGCTGGGAGGCAGGAAGGCGCGCTGTGCGGCGCTCCACTGCCTAGCCTGGCGGGAACCGTCTCACCCAGCCGATGCCACCTGTGGGGCTGCACTGCCGAGTGCGCCCGGCAGGCCCAATAGGCGTGAGTCACAGCGTGGAGGAACTGGCCTTGCTGGAGCGGAAGGCGATCCGTCAGGCAGTTGAGGCTGAGCGCGCTCGGAGGGACTCCAGTCCCTCCCCTTTCCGCCTCTCTCCCCCCACCTCCCCCACCCCTCGCTCCAGCGCTAGACGCAGGGTTGGACTTCTGCAAAACTGTAAAGCAGAAGAAAATTGGGTCCGCCCCTCTGCTCTCACTGCACTGCGTCCACCCTTCTCTCTCCAATTTCATTTCTGTCTCTGTCTTTCCCCCCGCTTTTCTCTCCCTGTCCCTGCTCCCCCCACCCCCGACACACACGAGTACACATCACACAGTGTGAAAGATGCGCATCTTAGTATCTCATGACTTAAAGGTCATCCAGCCCCATCCTCCCACTACTGCTTGAACAATATGCTTAACACGTAGTGCCGCAGTCGCTGCCCGGTAAGTCCGTTGACAGGGTACTCTTTCCTTCCCCGTCTTCTTCCCTCCCTGCAGAATTAGCTTAGTAGATTTTCGGAATAAACAAAATGGTACAGAAAAGCAAACGAAGGAGATACTGATTCTGAGAGGAGCCAGGGACAGCTTTATAGGTAGTGATATTTAAGCTGGAATTTACTAATAAATGATTTTTCCAGGTAGATGATACGGAAAGGACCTTTCAGTCAGAGGAAACAGAATTCGCAAAGGCATGGAGTAATGAAAGTCTCAGAGTGTTCCAGGAACAGTGTGGCTTGAAAAGAGCAATGTGTGAAAAGGAGAGGCTGGGCATTACAGGCTGAAGCCAGGGGGTTCTATTATGCTTGCCAGGATGTGGGGACACACTCCTATAAAGCAGATTATGAACGCCTATCAAAGGCATGGCGTACAATGGAGTGACGTCACAGACGTAGTTTTGTAAAGAACAGAAAGGATTTTGGAAAGGAAGATGACATAAAAGCAGGGAGACCAATTAGGAGGCAACTTCAGTCAACAAATGTTTTTGGAATGGTTGCTCTCTGTTAGGTCAACTTTGGTATAAAAAGAATGACAAAACAGAGGCCTTGTCCCTGTTCTCATCAGGAAGATAGGTGTTTGGTTTTGTTTTCTAAACACAAGTACAATGATAGTAGTCTGGTAAGCTCTGGGCATTTATGGATTTGACATTCATAGTTCTAATAAGTTCCAAAGATCTGTTTACATGAGGAAATTGTAATTTTGCTGAGACCCACGTTTGATTCACATTCTGTATGACTGCTGTGTGGAAGCAAAGATGTCCATAAAGTTCTGTGTTTTTCATTTATGTTTATACATGTGATAACTTTTCTAAAGTGATGAGATTTATTATTTCTTTTCAGATTAAATGTTGATGTTACTGAAGTAATGAATGTAATGAAGTGCAGAGTTTATTTTTAATTATAATATTTACTAGCACAATGAATTATTTGAGCCCTAAAGTTCTGATGTGGATTCTTAAATTTTCCATTACTCATGAATTTGGGGACCTTAGAACATATATTTTGGCATTGTGAAGAATATTCTGTTCAAATTAAGTAGCTTTGAGGAGTCAACGATCAAATGTGAAAGAGACAGTCTGTGCTGCCTTTTGAATAATAACTAAGAATTCACTAATAAGAGATGGGATTAAGAGTTATTGGGAAGGGATTCCCCACAAAAGAAAATATTCAGTGACAAAGATAGGTAAAACATCACATCACATTTAGAGGACTGCAGATAATCTGGTCCTGCTATAAGCTATTACACTAGTCTAGCCAAGAAATAGCAAGGATTTGGTTCTAAAACAGGGGATGAGAAGAAGGGGCAGATGTAATAGTGTTGGAGGGAGAAAATCAACAGAATTGTCTTTACCACTTGGCAGGTGAAGAGTGAGATAAGTCAAAGCTAACTAACAGAATTTTAACCTCAATGCCTGGATGAACAATGTTGCCTATCACCACTATAGGAGCTGCGTGAGAACAGCAGGTTTGGTAGAGGAAGGTGGTAACTTTTGTTTTTGGACATGGTTAGTGTTGCCTAAATTTCCCTCTTTTAGGGTAGCCTGGGCTCCAATCAGGTAGTCTGGGCTGAGGAGCTTATGATAGGGTTACCTCATATGCAGAGTCACATGAAGGGCAAGAACTAGAGACAACCCAAGTTCAAGTATATATAGCAAGGTTTGGAAAACTATGCCCATGGGCCATATCTGGCCCACTGGCTGGTGAATGAAGTTGTATTGGAACACATTCATGTCCATTCATTTGCCTATAGTGTAGGACTATTTTGCACTACAATGGCAAAGTCGAACAGTTCTGACATAGATCATGTGTCATGCAAAGCTTAATTTAAAAAAAAATTCTCAGACTTCATTTTTAGCGCAGTTTTAGGTTAGCAGAAGGATTTAAAGGAAAGTTCATAAATTTCCCATGTACCTCTTTCCCCAACACATGCATCAGGTCCTCATGTATCAATATTTTCATTAGAGTGCTACCTTTATTACAGTTGATGAACCTATATCAACATATTATTATCCCCCAAAGTCCGGAGTTGATAGTGTTGGTGTTGTACAGTCTATGGATTTGAATAAATCTATGATGACGTTTATCCATCATTGTAGAATCATATAGAATATATTCACTGTCCTTAAAAATCTTCTGTGCTTTACCTATTCATTTCTCTCTTCCTCCATCCCCTAACAACTACTGATGTTTTCCAGAATGTCATATAGTTGCAATAATATAGTATGGACCCATTTCAGATTGCCTTCTTTTACTTAGTAATATGAATTTAAGATTCTACCAAGTTTTCTCATGGCCTGATAGCTCATTTCTTCTTGGTGCTGAATAATACTCCTTTGCCTGGATATACCACATTATTTATCTATTCATCTACTGAAGGATATCTTGATTGCATTCCAAGTTTGGGCAATTAGTAGTAAAGATACTGTAAACATTCATGTGTAGGTTTTTGTGTGGTCCTAGTTTTCAGCTCATTTGGATAAATACCAAAAAGTAGGATTGTTGGATCATATGGTAAGAATATGTTTAGTTTTGTGCGATACTACCAAGGTCTGCCAAAATAGTTGAACTATTTTGTGTTCCCACCAACAATGAATGAGAGAGTTCTTGTTGCTCCATGTCCTTGCCAGCATTGGGTATAGTTAGTGTTCTGAAGCTTCATGTTTCCCTAAGGTCTGCAGTAGTATATCATTGTTATTTTAATTGCATTTCCATAATGGTGTATGATATGGAATTTCTTTTCATATGTTTGTACATGATCTGTATATCTTATGGTCTTTAACCTAGTTTTTATATTTTGAATTAGTATGCATTAATAATATGAGGGGGTTTCATTGTAGTAATTCCATACACATATACGTGTATTTTGAACAAGTTCATCCCCTCCATTATATTACCATTGCCCCTTCTCGCCTCCCCACTGTTACAAACAGTGTTTGGTGGGTTTCATTATGCTGTCTTTGAACATATACACGTGATGAATTTCAATCCTTTTCCCCCCTCAGTATCCTTTCCTTTTTCCCTCCCCACTCCCATTGATCCTCCAAGACTGTCCCTCTATCACATTCATGCATCATCATCATCATCATCATCATAATTTTAAGTCTGGGTTCCACAAATGAGCAAGAACATGCAATATTTGGCCCTTTGAGCTTGGCTTATCTCATTCAACATGATGATCTCCAGTTCAATCCATTTTCCTGCAAATGACATATTTTATTTTTCTTTACGGCTGAAAATACACATATTTCATGGTATGTGTGTGTATATATATAATATATGTTTTATATATAATATTTTCTTTATCCATTCATCAGTTGTTGGACACCTTTGCTGATTCCACAGTGTAACTGTAGTGAACAGAGCTGCAATTGACATGGGTATACAGGTCTCTTTCTTGTATATTGGTTTACATTCCTTCAGATATATGCCCAAGAGTGGTATGGTGGGGTTATAAGGTAAGTTTTTTTTTAGTTTTTTGAGAACATTTCATACTGATTTCCAGAGTGGTTGCACCTGTTTACATTCCTACCAACAGTGTATGAGGGTCCTTTCTCCCCTCATCTTTGCCAGCATTTGTTATTGTTTGCTGTCTTGATGATTGCCAATCTAACTGGGGTGAGATAGACTCTTAGTATGGTTTTGATTTGTATTTCTTCTATGGCTATAGATGTTGAACATTTCTTCATGTATATATCTTCTGAGAACCGCCTGTTTAATTCATTTGCCCATTTTAATTAGATTATTTTTCTTTTGCTATTTAGATTTTTGAGCTCTTTTTATATTGTTGATAGTAATCCTTTATCTGTTGAATAGCTGATGAAAATTGTATACTTTGGACAACAGCCCCTTATCATGTGTGTCTTTTGCAAGTATTTCCTCCCAGTCTGTGACTTCTCTTTTTATTCTCTTGATAGTATCTTTTGCAGAACAGAAAATTTTAATTTTGACAACATTCAGCATTTTGTTATTTCATATGCTTTTGGTGTCCTATCCAAAAAGTCATCACCAAACTCAAGGACATGTAGATTTTTACCTATTTTGTCTGCTAATTTTGTAATTTTGTGTTTCACATTTAGCTCTGTGATTCATTTTTAGCTAATTATTATGAAAGGTGTAAGATTTGTATCTAGACTATTTTTTCTGCATATGTATGTTTTCAAATAGTGTCTCTCATTCTGTAGGTTGCCTTTCTATTGTGTTGTTTCCTTTGCTATGCAGAAATTTTTTAGTTTGATGTCATCCCACTTGTTTATTTTCCTTTTTATTCCAAGTGCTTTTGGTGTACTATCCAAAAAATGACTGCAAAGACCAATATCAAAGGGTTTTCCAGGAATTTCATGGTTTCATATGTTATGTTTAAATCTTTAATCCATTTGAGTTGATTTTGGTGGTTAGTTAAAGTGTTCTACTTTATTCTTTTGCATGTGGGTATGCAGTTTTCCCAACACAATTTATTTATTTATTTATTTACTACATTCACCATTATCCCCTTGCAAAAAATCACAATTGCAAGTTTACAAATAGAACCACAGACCTCAAAGTCACAATGCCAAATCTCAAAATCAACAGAAGTAAATTGATTGGTTTACAAATGGCCCATGGCATTACAATTAAAATAAAAACTATCAAAAGGTCACAGGAGTTTCAAAAATAGGTTTGTTGACAATTTTATAAATATTCTAAAAAAATGTCAAATTTTCTAAACTTACAATGTTTTAAATCTATTCTCATTGGCAAAATCCCTGAACAAAATGAATAAATACATTTAAATTAAATACAAATAAATGTCACATTTGAAATTTGCTTAAACATTTTTGCAAAAAATGTTTTTAAATTTACCATGTTTGATTTTTCCCTCTTGGGAATAGGAAATCAATACTTAGTTTTTATCTCAACTGTTAGACATAAATGTATAATCTAGCTGCTGTGAACGTGAGTCAAGTCAGTCAGTAGTATATTACCGTACAAACATAAGCAAACCAAACCAAATTGTTTTGGTATTTTTAGTCATAGTAATTTAAGTGGTCAAAATGTAAAACTTGTGGGAAAGTTTCTGTCCAAATTACCCAAAGCATGTGATAAAGTGTCAGGAACGGTTTGTATCACTATTTGTAAGTTCATCTGTGTAACTTCTGGTCACTGAAACTAAAAAAAAGCATTCTTTTGTATTTTAATAAAAATGTACTCAAATATTTCATAACATTAATATTTATTACTTTATATGAATACTGTATTGAAAGCCCAAGCATTCAGTTTATACACAGAAATTATACAATTATATACCGCTTCACAAAGGCAGTAAACATATTACATCCTAAAAAATCTACTTTATAGAAATTTTAAAATTCTAAATATCAAAAGGTACAGCTGAAGAAACAGGTATAAATTTGGCAGCCACTAATTTTGACAGGGAAGTTGCAGCTTGCATGACTTTAAATGTGTGAATCTGAAAATACTGAGTTTAGGGTAATCATTGTGCTTTGTGTTAATCTGAAAAATATAACACTGGCTGTCGAAGAAGCGTGTTCAAAAATATTTAATTCACTTCAAAATGTCATACAAATTATGGTGGTTTCTATGCACCCCTAAAGCTTCAGTCACCTTAGCTCAGGTACATACATTACTAAAGTAATATATTAATTCTTCCAGTATAATGGTATTCATACCATTGACATTTGTACACTCTAGAATAATTTAGAAAGAAATGTGATATTCACAGTGTTCAGAAAAGCAAGCAAAAGGTTAGGGAATCTGCCCAATTCTTTTGAGATGGTCTCATGTCAGCAAAACAGCAAGCTAATGTTTGAACACAATTTCTAAGATAAAGCACATTTTCTCATAAATAATGGAGTCTTTTTTTCTCAGGCACCTCAGAAGTATACAAAAGAACTTTAGTTTGAACAGATCTCTTGGAATGTATTTAACCTGGTATTTGAACAGACTTAAAATTTCTAGGGTTTCACAAGGGCCAGATCTTATTTGAATTACTCAGAAGAGAAAGAAAAATGTCTTCTGAAAAAGGTGAACTCAATCACTACCAATAGAAAAAGTATCCACTGTATTCATCTCTTATAGAAACAGAGAAATATAACATTTCCCCCTTAGACTAATATATATGTACAGATGACTTAAAGATGCATTGTACATAGTCAAACAATAAAATCTGGAAACCAGCATGAAACCCTAAAGTCACATGTTAAAATGTTGAAACTATGACTAAAATATGAAAACTGCTAGAGCTGTCAAGAGACAAGACAGAAAGCTTTCTTGTATAAGTATAAACTAAATGTAATCATCTTTAAAAGATTTTCAAAATATAATTACCTTCCAATTTAAAAACTTTAACTCTAAATTTAAAAAAAATCCGTACACAAACCACTGATTTGACCAGACCCCCAGAAAATAAGGGAAAAAAAAAGCAGTAAGCAGACCCAAAGGAGCTAATATTCACAGTTCTTACATGTACAACTCTTTTAGGATTTATTCTTAAAGTACTTTATTTTACAACTTGCTTCCCTTGTAAAACTAAAGGTCTACTTTATTACATAAAAGTTTGGTACAGTGTAAAACCAGAACTGTATGAAAATACTGTATCTATATGCTTCTAGGTAGTCTTGTTCCATTGTTTCATCTGTGACTTCTGTGGCTTTGTCGTCATTTTCCGTAGAGAGAATCTCTCCAGTTTTACTGGAATTGGATCCTACTAATTCTTCTGTCTCATGGCAGTCAGAATTGCTACTTACATAGCCGTACTTTCACTACCTTCAGAATGTGAATCTTTCTCAGTTTGAGGAAGACCAGAGTCCTCCATTTGATTATGTTCCTCAGAAGTCTCTTCATTCACAGTTAAGGCATCATCAGACTCTCTGTCTTGTTTTTTTCTTTCTGGGATCATTTTTCTTCATGTCATAAAAGACTCTTCTTCCTCCTCTTTTTCTTCTTTCTCTTCTTCTTACTGTGCTGCCTGGTTTGACTACTTTCTTTGTCTTTTTTCTGAAATGAGGATAATACTTCCATTCCTTCCACTGTAACTGAAGAAACCTCCCTGGAAGTAGTCTGGCTGGCCATCTCTCTGACTCAACCTTCCTTGTCAAACAGTCTTTTTACCTCGTGCCCCTCACCTTCCACAGCATCTTCATCTGGATGCTTATTTTTCACAGAGCTCACTGAGGAAACTTCTGATTCAGATGTTGGAGAATCATTGTGGTTTTTCTCTTTATTGTGCTGTACGTTTGACTTTGCTGTCAGTGCTCTCAGGCAAACCATTTGTTGTCAAGGGGGCTGACAAAGAAATCTTTGGTTGATTAAGTAGCCTGGGTGTTCCAGACCCATTTATATTAGACCTATCAGTATAGCCTGCTGAATTTCTAGGAAACGTAACACCATTTATTCGATTTAAACTATTGGAAATGTTTTTTTTTCCCCCCGAGGAAGGGTAAACATAACTAACAACCATCGCATTCTTTTCTGCTCCTCTGAGAAATTTGTCTGTTCCTGTATAGTTTCTTCTTGGATCTGATAGCAATTCATATAGTCTCTGAATAGTAAAAGGGGTACCATTAAATCCAGTGACAATTTTCAGTATTCTTTCCTTCATTTCATCAAAAGGAATATATTCGACATTAGGGATGGGAGGACCTCTTGGTTCAAAAGCTGAAGTTCTGAAATCATCCATCACTTTCTCCAGTTTGAAAATAAAATAGCCTTTAAATTGAGACCACTGAACCATTGTTTCTCCAGTCTTGGCTACATGACAAAGAAACTGATCCAAAACAGGACAAACTTCCTTTTTCTCCCTCTTCTCAAATCTAAGTGAAGTCTACAACCAATCTGCCTTTTGAAGAAACACCAGCTACCCCAAGTAAGCCATCCCCAACTAATTCTGGATGTCAAGAAGAATTCTTTTTTTTGTTTACTTATTCATTTATTCATATGTGAAAACATTGTTTGGGCCATCTCTCCCCTCTGTCCCCCACACACCCCCTCGCCTCCAGGCAGAACCTGTTCTGCCTCCTTCTCCAATTTTGTTGAAGAGAAGACATAAGCAATAATAAGAAAGACATAGCATTTTTGCTAGTTTGAGATAAGAATAGCTATACAGAGAGATTCCTAGCATTGCTTCCATGGAAGTAGTGAAGTGGTCTGGTAGAGATGAATCAATTCTGGTTGTAATACATATGTACAAAGAAGAATTCTGAAAAGCACACTCTTGCAAGTTTGAGAAACCACTGTTCTCAAGCCTGTTGCTTGGAAGGCGACCACCTTGGAATTAGGGTACATTAACCCTGAAATAGGCTTCCTGGGCAACTTTAAAGTTGTTCTGCCCCTCCCCCATGTCTGTGCCCCACCTTTGACTTTCTAGCACCCCGACTCCTAGCATGAGTGGAGGGGGGGCTGGGGATCATGGAGCCTGTTGGCTCCAACAGGGTAGGAGAAGGGCCGGCCCCCCCACGAAGGTGTCCTGGCTCCCCTCCCCCAGCAGCCAACACAATTTATTGAAGAGACTATCCTGTCCATATTTTATGTTCTTGGCATCCTTGTGAAGATTAGTTCACTGTATATGCATGGGTTTATTTCTGGTTTCTCTATTCTGTTCCATTGGTCTATGAATCTGTTTTTATGCCTGTACAATGCTGTTTTGATCACTGTAGTTTTGTAATATAAGTTGAAATCAGAAAATGTGAAGCTTTTAATTTTGTTATTCTTTTTTCAAGATTATTTTGACTATTTTCAGTCTCATGTTTTCATTTGAACATTAGGTTTGTTTTTTTTCTATTTCTGAGAAAAATGTATTGGTAATTTGATAGGAAATTGTGTTAAATCTGTAAATCTCTCAGAGTAGTATGCACATTTTAATGATATCACTTCTTCCAACTCATTGACACAGAATATCTTATCATTTATTTGTGTCTTTAGTTTCTTTCTGCATTGTTTCATAGTTTCATTGTCCAAGACTTTTACCTCCTTGGTTAGGTTATTCCTAAGAATTTTAATTCTTTATTATGCTATTGTAAGGGGGATTACTTTCTAAATTTCCTTTTTAGATAGTTCATTATTATCATATAAACATGTGGCTGATTTTTAGGTAGATTTTGTATCCTGCAATTTTACTGAATTCATTTGTTAGTTCCAACAATTTTTATGCATTTTTGAGGCTTTTAAATATGAAATCATGTCATCTACAAACAGAGAATATTATTTATTCCTTTCCAGTTGGGTGCCTCTTATTTCTTTTTCTTGCGTACATGATCTAGGTAAGACTTCCAGTAATATACTGAACAGAAGTGGTGAGAGTGGGCATTCTTGTCTTATTCCTGGTCTTAGGGGAAAGCCATTATCATACCATGTTAGTTGTGGTAGCATAGTTTGTTGAGAGCTTTTTTTAAAATCATGAATGAGTACTGAATGTTTTAAATGCTTTTTCTGCATCTCTTGAGATTATCATATGATCTTTATCCTTAATTCTGTTAATGTCATGTGTCACATTTATTTATTTGTATATTTGAAAACATTCTTGTATCCCAGTGATAAATCCCACTTGTTTATGTTGAGCCCAAAGTGAGAGTAAAGTTTTCATCCAAGGCACCTTGGGATGCCAAAAGCAGAGAACAAGTTGAACTATGTAGCTATATAGGAAAGATGATGGCTAAGAAGGAGGGGAATTCAGTAAAGGTTATTCAAAATCAAGGCTAGAGGCAGGGATTTGAACCTGAGACAAAGAACCAGACATTCAGGACAATGGCGATTAAAAGATGAGAGAAAGAACAAATGCACATAAGTTAGAACCAATGTTACCAACAATTGGGGTGGTTGATTGAGAAAGAATGGGAGAATGAGAACATGTTCAAAGAAGAAGTAAGGGAGGTTCTGAGGTGATTATTAGAGAACATTTTAGTGTTTGTGGCTTGGTTTATAAGTCAGCTAGTATGTATTATTTAGGAAGGTCACGTAGATTAATGAGGCAATAGCAGAACAGACATTACCATTTTGTATGCTGGGGCATACTATTGGATTTGCTTGAAGGAAAAGGAATGTTGTGTAGTGCCAGGAAAACTACCATAACTGCTCTTCTAGCTGATACCCATCCAATTTCACCAAGTATTACAACTGATTAATCAGTGTGGGAGTCAAATACTTGTTTCATTTAGTATTCTGGTTCCTCACGTGAGGTTTCCCAGGCAAATGGAGGGAATAGGATGAGTTTGATGCATAGAATATGGCAGAGAGCGGTGGAAGAGATACTAAAAACTGAGTGTGAAGCAAGTGAAATTTGAAAGGCTGTCATGGTCTTCAGTGGACACAGACATTATTAGCAGGGTTGGATATGGTGATGTGTCTGAAAAAAGGAGACAGTATGTCACACTTTTATATTTCCCCTGGAGCTATTCAGCATAGTGCCTCATATATCTTTTTGACTGGCCTTTACCCTTTCTGGCTACTGTAGAGTCTCTCAGGATTATAGTATTGCTCAATGGGGAAATTATGGAGGAGAAAGCCATTACTGTGAATTGATATTTGGGTAAATAATATAAAGAATTATTATAAATAAAGTCATATTGTTTGAGGTGCTATAACAGTGCATATGTACTTCCAGAACTTTCATAAAGTGTGGTTATTACCTTACCTGTTGGTTCACATCTATAGGACCATATAGAAGTGGATCTGCCTATAGGCACAATATAGAATAGTGCTTTTCAGAATCAGGATTTTAAATGAGAGTCTTATTCAATTTCAAGTTATGGAGTTCATGGAAATGAAATATATTAAGTGGCAGTGCTAGTTGTGAATGAGTCCAGAAAATGGAATAAACATTATTTTTTGTAGTGCTAGGGGTGTGTGGAACTCAGGGTCTCTCACCTACAAAGCAAGGACTCCATCACTGAACTATGCCCCTGGCCCCAAACATTTCATTTTAATAAGGGTTCTACTACATGCAATGTGGTATCATGCCCTTAGGAAGAAGAAATATCCAATGAGATGGTTTTTCATAAAGTTCAGTTATATGGTACTTCATGGAGAATTTAGTGATTAGGATAGGATAGAGTAATACTTTGAGCCTTTCATGCCTGTCCTCAGTCTGAAACCACCATATCTGGCACATAGTAGGTACTCAGTAAATATTTATTAAGTAAATAATTTTTTGCTTGCTAGCCATGTTCAGAGTTTTCAATGCTACAGTGGCTGTTTAAGGTCACATACCTAAAGTTCAAGCTACTCTTTTTAGGACATAGAATACTCATTGAAAATTGGGGTTATCTGTTAATGTTTAGGTGAATAAGTGCCTTATATCAGAAATCCCCAAGATTGTCCACACGTTTGGTGATTTGCTGAACTCACAGGACTAAGCATATCATTTTATTCATGGTTATAAGAATACAGGTAGAGTCTGGAAAACTCCCTGGGCAGGGTTTGTGTGCTCTCTTTCCCTTATGAAGGGTTATACAGAGTGCATTCTCTCCCAGCAATGAAAATGCAGCAAACACATGTGAATTGTTTTCTGTAGTGGGAGCCCATTAGCACTCTCTACCCAGCACATACCAAAATGCCAGATTCCTAGAAGGAAGGCAGGTGTTCAGCATAAACCACATTGCTTGCACAGATAGTCTAAGCACAGTGTGCTACTCTAATCATTTAACCTTTGTCTAGAAATACTCCAAGAGCCAAGTTTCCAAATCCCAGACAAGGGCTAACCTTATAAGCAGGCCCTTCTAAGGACTACAGTCTCAGGCCTGTTGCATTCACTCTTTTCTATGCATCATTCATTTGCCATGCTATAGCTGAAACTGGTGATTGGAATGTTCTTAGGTCAGATAATCTCTCAGGATAAGATTCATCTGTTACCCCTGATAGCATTATCCTGTTTTGATCATAATGAAAAGGAAAAAATAAAGTATTTTAAAAGGAAATCTACCCCACTTGACATAGACTGAGTTTTTCTAGCTACTAATGGTCTAAAGTGTTATGGTATACCTCTATGAAATTTTGAGATCCTTCAGGGTAGTGTGTCCATGTAGTTAGGATAGGATAGCCTTGATAATAAGTGTCCTTTTCTCACATTGAGTAGTTGCCTTTAGCCATAACCAATCTTTTAGAGAATTAGGATCAGAGGAGGTTTTTGCCAGGGTAAATTGGGTCTGGGTAGGCTGATATTATAGGAAAATAGTTTTTAGCTCCTGGAATGTGTAACTATTTGGTATAATTGTTTCCTTGTCTGGACAAATAATTTCATGGAATGATCATTAGGAAAGGATGGTGAAGAAAATATCAATAGTAATGAGCAATTCTGGAAATGCTGAACTTCCTCTCCAAAATCATATGGATGCCTTGGCTCAACAAACATAACAACAGCTATTATTTCAGGCCCTTAGAAGCAAATTCCTCAAGGTTGACCTAGAGGTGGTAGTGTTGTACCTGATCTAAAATCAAGAGTGTCATCCATTTTTAACTCAGATGTCACTTAAACATAGCTTAAGTTCTCAATTTCACAACCTGTTAGAAACCCAGTATCCTTTCCATGGTTTCTTTGAATGTTCAGTCTCATATCGTCATATATGCCCCTTTGCTAAGTTGCCTAAGTCTAGGAGTGGGGAGAATTGTGAGAGGAAATGAGGAGTGACTACTGATGGTTATGGAGTTTTATTGGGGGGTGATGAAAATATTGTGGCTACACAACTCTGAATTTACATAAAAAATTGAAATGTGTAAATTGTATGGAATGTGCATTGTATCTCCATAAAGCTGTTACTTTAAAAAAAAAGTAAAGCCATGTGTAGATTTATTAGGTATTGTGGATTTACTGCCAGAAGAGTTGTAGCAGTTTTTCTTCCCACCATCAATGTATGCAAATGCATATTTCCTCGCAGCCTCACCAACAGAACATGTCCGCATATTTTTCTTGCCAGTCTGATAAGTGAAAAATAGTTTCTCAGTGCATTTTACTATGCATTTCTCTAATTTTGATTGAGTTTGAACATGTGTATATTTTTGAGGATAGATTTTTGTATCTTTGATGAGTTATCTGTTCCTATCTCTTTGTTATTTCCTTTTTCCAGACAGGATCTCACTCTGTAGCCCAGGCTGGCCTGGAACTTGTGATCCACCTGCCTCAGTCTCCTGAGTACTGGAATTATAGGCATGTACCACCATGCCCGGCTCTGTTCATATTGTTTCCTCATTTTTCTATTAGGTATTTGTTTTACTCATAGATTACTTAAGAGTTCTTTGAATATTAGGTATATCAGCCATTGTCTGTGGGCACCCATACAACCATCATGCTGTACTGCTCTCTGCTCTGGCATTTTATCTGCTTAAACATCATTTTCCCATCCTAACCTTTATAATTAGAAATGGCTCAAATACTTGTCATAGAATGATTTAAATATAATACAGACTCTTAACACTTACTCTCTAGGACTGTGTTCCACAGACATGTTCTCCTGGAGCTCTGCCAGTCCTAGAATAGAGGTAGGTGAAGTAGGTGGATAGCTTATTTAAGGGATTTGGAAAGTCTTTGCCTTTAAGACTCTGCTATTTATTTTTCTTTACAGCCCCAGCATTTCAATGCGAGGAACTTAATATCTCTCTTTTGCAATCTTTCTGGCCACTTCCACTGCTAATAAATCAAGGTGGAATGATACTTTTTGGGATAACAAGACTTTTTGCCTTGATAGTCACATTTTAGAGAAGACAGTGAAAGAATTCCACTATTCTGTTTCCTTGACTACAAATCAGCTTAAGAAAGAAAAAAAAAACTATACTGCTTTCGTTTTGATACATTCTCATCTGAGCCACTGTCAAGACCTTGTCTGACATCCTCATTATTTTCCCTTTTGGAGTGAGCTTATCTTATTATTATTATTTTTTTGGCTGGCCTTTGACTGCCTTCAAAGACAGTTTGGAAGTTTCTTTTAAAAACTAAAAATGCAATTACTATATGCTGTGGTTTGAATACCCCTCCAAAACTCATGTTGAATTTAATTGCCATTCTCAACACCACCAACAACAGGTGTTGGCGAGGATGCGGGGAAAAAGGAACCCTCTTACACTGTTGGTGGGAATGTAGACTAGTACAACCACTCTGGAAAAAAATTTGGAGGCTACTTAAAAAGCTGGACATCGATCTACCATTTGATCCAGCAATACCACTCTTGGGGATATACCCAAAAGACTGTTACTCCAGAGGCACCTGCACATCCATGTTTATTGCGGCACTATTCACAATAGCCAAGTTATGGAAACAGCCAAGATGCCCCAGCACTGACGAATGGATTGAGAAAATGTGGTATCTATACACAATGGAATTTTATGCAGCCATGAAGAAGAACGAAATGTTATCATTTGCTGGTAAATGGATGGAATTGGAGAACATCATTCTGAGTGAGGTTAGCCTGGCTCAAAAGACCAAAAATCGTATGTTCTCCCTCATATGTGGACATTAGATCAAGGGCAAACACAACAAGGGGATTGGACTATGAGCACATGATAAAAGCGAGAGCACACAAGGGAGGGGTGAGGAAAGGTAAGACACCTAAAAAACTAGCTAGCATTTGTTGCCCTTAATGCAGAGAAACTAAAGCAGATACCTTAAAGCAACTGAGGCCAATAGGAAAAGGGGACCAGGAACTAGAGAAAAGGTTAGATTAAAAAGAATTAACCTAGAAGGTAACACCCACGCACAGGAAATCAATGTGAGTCAATGCCCTGTATAGCTATCCTTATCTCAACCAGCAAAACCCCTTGTTCCTTCCTATTATTGCTTATACTCTCTCTACAACAAAATTAGAGATAAGGGCAAAATAGTTTCTGCTGGGTATTGAGGGGGGGAGTGGGAGGGGGTGGAGTGGGTGGTAAGGGAGGGGGTGGGGGCAGGGGGGAGAAATAAACCAAGCCTTGTATGCACATATGAATAATAAAAGAAAAATGAAAAAAAAAAAAAAAGAATTTAATTGCCATTCTAATACTGTTGAGAGGAAGACCTTTAAGAGGTGATTAGGTCATGACACTCTGTCCTTGTGAATGGATTAGTGCCATTGTCAAAGTAGTGGGTTAGTTATTGAGGGAATGGGTTCCTGGAAAAAGGATGAATTCAGCCTGATTTTTTTCTCTGAGTGTATTGCATGTGCTTGCTTACACTTCCAACATGTTATGACATAGCACAAAGGCCCTCACCCAATGTTGATCCTGTGCTTTTGCACCACCCAGCCTCCAGAACCATGATCCAAGTCAATTTCTGTTCATTATAAATTACCAACTCTGTGGTACACTGTGATAGCAATAGAAAATGGACTAAGATACCATATGACACAGCAAGTGGATTCTTGGACATTTATCCCAGATGAATGAAAATTTATATCTACACAAGAAATTGTACATGAATGTTTATAGTGTTTATGAACAGAGTGCTAAAAAGTGAAAAGAACCCAGATGTCCTTCAACAGGTGAATGGCTGAACAAATTGCAGTACATTTATACCACTGAATACTATGCAGCAACAAATAGGAATGAACTATTAATAAAATAAAATTGTATTATTCTCAAAGGCATTCTACTGGGTGGAAAAAACAGTCTGAAAATGTTGGGTAGAGTATTATTCCATTTGTCATCTAAAAAAACAAAATTGTCTCTGTCTCTGTCTCTGTTTCCTTGTCACCATGATGGGCATTGCTCTGTCACACCCTCCCTGCCATGATAGTCTGAAACTGGAGCGAGCTTTTGCTCTGACTCCTGTTACTACTGAACCTAACTGGGACTAACTGGGCGGCAACAGGAGATGCAGAAAGGACACAGGGTAGACAGACAGAAAGTTGGGGCCAGGTATGCTAGGTGCTCAGATGGAAACGCACAGAAGCCTCGTTGCTTCTTTTCTATGTTATTCTCTTCATTTACTCTGCTTCTTTTCTCTATCTTTATTCTTTAAGGCCTTACTCCTTTACAATTCTTTTAAACCTTGCTTCTAAACTCTTTCCTTAAAACCTTGCTTTTTAAAAACATTTTTTATTCATTTATTCACATGTACATACATTGTTTGGGCCGTTTCTCCCCCCTGCCCCCACCCTCACACCCCACCCTCCCTCGCTTCCTTAAGGGTAGAACCTGTTCTACCCTTATCTCTAATTTTGTTGAAGAGAACACATAAGCAATAATAAGAAGGACAGAGCATTTTTGCTATTTGAAATAAGGATAGCTATACACAGAGATTTCTAGCATTGCTTTCATGTACCTATGTGTTACGACCCATGTTGATTCATCTCTGACTGATCTTTACACTGGTTCCTGATCCCCTTTCTCATGTTGACCTCTGTCGCTTAAGGGTTTCTGTATTAGTTCCTCTGGAGTGGGGACATCAAACGCTTTCATGTTTTGGGTTTTCACCTTTTCCCATATCTCCCGTATGTGCTTTCCCCTTGTCATGTGATCCAAGTGCAACCACGTTGCTGCATTTGCCCTTGATCTAAAGCCCGCATATGAGGGAGAGCATATGATTTTTGGTCTTCTGAGCCTGGCTGACCTCACTCAGAATGATGCTCTCCAGTTCCATCCATTTACCTACAAATGATAAGATTTCATTCTTCTTCATGGCTGAATAGTATTCCATTATGTACAAGTACCACATTTTCTAGATCCATTCATCAATAATGGGGCATCTTGGTTGTTTCTATAGCTTGGCTATTGTGAATAGTGCTGCAATAAACATGGGTGTGCAGGTGCCTCTGGAGTAACCTGTGTCACATTCTTTTGGGTATATCCCCAGGAGTGGGACTGCTGGATCATATGGCAGGTCTATGTTTAGATTTTAAGAACCTCCAAATTTTTTTGCAGAGTGGTTTCACCAGCTTGCACTCCGACCAGCAGTGGATTAGGGTTCCTTTTTCCCCACATCCTTGCCAACACATGTTGTTGGTGGTGTTTTTGATGATGGCTATTCTAACAGGGGTGAGGTGGAATCTTAGTGATGTTTTGATTTGCATTTCTTTTATGGCTAGAGATGGTGAGAATTTTTGCATGTGTGGTTTGGCCATTTGAATTTCTTCTTTTGAGAAAGTTCTGTTTAGTTCAGTTGCCCATTTCTTAATTGGTTCATTGATTTTAGGAGAGTTTAGTTTCTTAAGTTCCCTGTATATTCTGGTTATCAGTCCCTTGTCTGATGTGTAGCTGGCAAATATTTTCTCCCACTCTGTGGGTGGTGTCTTCAGTTTAGAGACCACTTTTTTTGTGCAGAAGCTTTTTAATTTTATGAAGTCCCATTTATTCATCCTTTCTCTTAGTTGTTGGGCTGCTGGGGTTTTATTGAGGAAGTCTTTGCCTATACCTATTACTTCCAGAGTGTTTCCTGCTCCTTCCTATAGTAACTTCAGAATTTCAGGTCTGATATTTAGGGCCTTGATCCATTTTGAGTTGATACTAGTACAGGGTGATAGACATGGATGTAGTTTCAGTTTGTTGCAGATGGATAACCACTTTTCCCAGCAACATTTGTTGAAGAGGCTGTCTTTACTCCATTATATATTTTTGGCACCTTTGTCAAAAATGAGGTGGGTATAGTTATGTAGATTCATATCCGGGTCCTCTATTCTGTTCCACTGGTCTTCATGTCTATTTTTGTGCCAGTGCCATGCTGTTTTTATTGCTATCGCTTTGTAATATAGTTTGAAGTCAGGTATTGTGATAACCTCCAACATTGCTCTTTTTGCTGAGTATTGCCTTGGCTATTTGCAGTCTCTTGTGTTTCCAAATGAACTTTAGTATAGATTTTTCAATCTCTGTGATGAAAGTCATTGGGATTCTGATGGGAATTGCATTAAACGTGTAGATTACTTTCAGTAGTATAGCCATTTTTACTATGTTGATTCTACTGACCCATGAGCATGGGAGATCTTTCCATCTTCTGTAGTCTTCCTCAATCTCTTTCTTCAGGGGTTTATAATTCTCCTTGTAGAGGTCATTCACATCCTTTGTTAAAGTTACTCCTAGATATTTGATTTTTTGTGGCTATTGTATATGGAATTGTTTCCATGTATTCCTTCTCAGTTTGTTCATTGTAGGTAATGTTTTTTGTAAGTTGATTTTGTATCCTGCCACCTTTCTATAGCTGTTTATGGTGTCTAAGAGTTTTTGGGTAGAGATTTTGGATCTTTAAGGTATAGGATCATATCGTCTGCAAATAAGGATATTTTGACAGTTTCTTTACCTATTTGTATGCCTAATTGCTCTGGCTAGAAATTCCAGTACTATGTTGAATAGAAGTGGGGATAGTGGGCACCCTTCTCGTTCCTGATTTTAGGGGGAATAGTTTCAGTTTTTCACCGTTAAGTATGATGTTGGCTGTAGGTTTGTCATATATAGCCTTTACAATGTTGAGGTACATTCCTTCTATCCCTAGTTTTCTTAGAGCTTTTATCATGAAGTGGTGTTGAATTTTATCAAAGGCTTTTTCTGCATCTGTTGAGATGACCGAGTGGTTTTTGTCTTTGCTTCTATTAATGTGCTGTATTACATTTATAGATTTGCTTATGTTGAATTACCCCTGCATCCCTGGGATGAAGCTGACTTGGTTGTGGTAAATGATCTTTCTGATGTATTGTTGGATTCAGCTTGCCATTATATTATTGAGGATTTTTGGATCGATGTTCAATTAGGAGATTGGACTATAATTCTCCTTTTTGGAGGTGTCTTTCTCTGGTTTTGGGAGAAACCAAAGAAATAATAATAATAATACTGGCTTCATAAAATGCGTTAGGCAGTGTTCCTTCCCTTTCTATTTCGTGGAGCACTTTAAGGAGGGTTGGTATTAGTTCTTCTTTAAAGGTCCGATAGAATTCAGCAGAGAATCCATCAGGTCCTGGACTTTTGTTTTTGGGAGATTCTTTATTGCTGCTTCAATTTCATTTTGTGTTATGTATCTGTTCAGTTGATTAATATCCTCTTGGTTCAATTTTGGATGGTCATAAATATCTAGAAATCTGTCCATTTCTTCAAGATTTTCAAATTTATTAGAATATAGGTTCTCAAAGTAGTCTCTGATGATTCCCTGGATTCCTGTGGTGTTAGATGTTATCTCCCCTTTGGCATTTCTGATTTTACTGATTTGGGTTTTTTCTCTCCTCATTTTAGTCAGTTTTGCCAGGGGTCTGTCAATCTTATTTAGTTTTTCAAAGAAGCAGCTTTTTGTTTCATTGATTCTTTGTATAGTTTTTTTTGTTTGTTTCTATTTCATTGATTTTGGCCCTTATTTTAATTATTTCTCTCCTTCTGCTTGTTTTGGGATTTGCTTGTTCTTGTTTTTCTAGGAGTTTGAAATTTAGCATTAGGTCACTGATTTGAGATCTTTCTGTCCTATTAATATATGCACTCATAGCTATAAACTTTCCTCTTAGGACTGCCTTTGCTGTGTCCCATAAGTTTGGGTAGGTCATGTTTTCATTTTCATTAACTTCCAGGAACCTTTTAATTTCCTTCTTTATTTCATCAATGACCCATTGATCATTGAGCATTGTGTTGTTCAGCTTTCAGTGGTTTGCATGTTTTTTACTGTTGTTTTTGTTGTTGAGTTCTAGTTTTAATGCATTGTGATCAGATAGAATGCATGGGATTATTTCTGTTTTCTTATATTTGCAGAGGCTTGCTTTATGCCCAAAGATATGATCACTTTTGGAGAAGGTTCCATGGGCTGCTTTGAAGAATGTATATTGTGCAGAAGTTGGATATCAGTAGATATCAGTTAGGTCTATTTGATCTATGGTGTGATTTATTTCTAGCATGTCTATATTGATTTTTTTGTTTGGATGACCTATCTATTGGTGACAGCAGGGTATTAAAGTCTCCCACAACCACTGTATTAGAGTCTATATATGTTTTTAGGTCCTTCAGAGTATGTTTGATGAAATTGGGTGCATTAACATTGGATGCATATAGGTTAATAATTGTTATTTCCTTTTGTGTATTTCCACTTTTAGTAGTATGGAGTGTCCTTCTTTATCTCGTTTGATCTATGTAAGGTTGAAGTCCACTTTATCTGAGATAAGTATTGCTACTCCTGCCTGTTTTGGGGGGCCTTTGCCTTGTTAAATCTTCTTCCAGCCTTTCACTCTAAGCCAATGCTTGTTTCTGTTGATGCGATGGGTCTCCTGTAAGCAACAGATTGTTTTAGCTCCCTTTTAAATCCAGTTTTCCAAATGGTGTCTTTTGATGGGGGAATTAAGTTCATTAACATTCAGTGTTAATATTGATAGGTATGTGGTGATTCCTGTCATGTAGTTGTTTTTGTTGCTTAAGAGTTTTATTGTGTGCAGCTGAATGAACATTACTGTCTGATTCCTTGTCTTTTCTTTCCTGTGGTTTGGTGATGCCTGTCCTCTCATGATTTTGTTTGCTTTCACTTTCTGTGTGCAGAATTCCTAGAAGAATCTTTTGTAGTGGTGGCTTGGTGGTCATATATTGTTTTAGTTTCTGCTTATCATGAAAGACTTTTATTGTTCCATCTATTTTGACTGATAGTTGCTGGGTAGAGTATCCTAGGGTTGAAGTTATTTTCATTCAGTGCCTGGAGTACCTCACTCCATCCCCTTCTTGCTTTTAAGGTTTCCATGGAGAAATCTGCTGCTTTGTATGTTATTTGTTTTTTCTCTCTTACAGCCTTCAATATTCTTTCTCTATTTTCTGTGCTTGTTGTTTTAATGATAATATGTTATGGGTTAGTTCTATTTTGGTCAAGTCTGTTTGGTGTCCTGGAGGCTTCCTGTACCTGAATGGGCATAGCTCTCTCTTCATTTTGGAAATTATCTGTTATTATTTTGTTGAATATATTATGAATCCCTTTTGCTTGCACCTCTTCTCCTTCTTCAATGCCCATGATTCTCAGGTTTGGTCTCTTGATGGAGTCAGTGAGTTCTTGCATATTCCTTTCACAGGTCTTGAGTTGTTTGACTAATAGCTCTTCAGTTCTTCCTTTAATGTCCATTTCATCTTCAAGTTCTGAGATTCTGTCTTCTGCTTGTTCTAGTCTACTGGAGTGGCCTTCCATTGTGTTTTGAATTTCTGTTTCATTCTTTTTTCTGAGGTTTTCCATATCATGGGTCACTTTCTCTTTGACATTGTCAATTCTCATCCTTAATTCATTTATCTCTCTATTTACAGTGTTATCTGTTTCACTTTGGTATTTATTTAGGGCTCCTATGAGTTCATTTATTTGTTTTTGTGTCTTCTCATATTCCTATTTTTGTTGTCTTGGAATTTCTTGAGTGCCTCCTGTACATTTTGGTTGACCACGTCTAATAACATCTCCATGAAATTCTCATTGATTACTTGCAGGATTTCTTCTTTCAGAATGTTCTTGTGGGCTTCGTTGGGTTCCTTGGTATAATTTATCTTTGTTTTGTTGGAGTCTGGAACTGGGTATCCATTGTCTTCATTTCCCTCTGAATCCCGTATTAATTTACTTTTGCAAGGAGAATGGTTTCCATCCCTTCTTCATCTTCCTATCACTCAACTTGGTGATGTTTCTGTCCCTGTTCTGTTGTCTATGTCTCCCAAGCAGGTTTGCATATGGTGTCTGGCAGCACAGGAGCCCTCCTATTTTCTTAGTGTAATGTGGTGTGGAGAAGCTTTGTATGGGCTGGGAGGTTCAGGTTGTTGGAGTTTTGATTCTTCATGGTGTTTTTTTTTCTGCCAAATGTGGCTCCAATGTCTTAGCAAAATTTTTGATTTACAGAGCTCATGTTGTCTGCTTCTGCTCTTTAGTCACCATCTTGGATCCCCTCAAAACCTTGCTTTTAAAGTCTTCTTTTCTGTTCTTTAAAGTCTCTTTCCTTAGACTCACTCTTTCCCAGGTTTTCTCTTTGCTGTTCTTTAGCATAATCTCTCTTAAAGTCTTTACCCCCACTCTTGCATTGTCCCATGTTCTCTCTTTAGCTTTCTTAAAGTCTCAGTGTTCAGACTTGCACTGTCCCATATTCTCTTTAGCTTTTCTTTAGCTTAGCTTTTCTAAAGCCTATGTATAAAGTTCTTGGTGAAGACTTTCTATCAACCCCTCCTTAGCAATTCCCCTTTAGCAATTCTCCTTCAGCAATTCATTCCCCTTTAGCAATCCTCCCTTCAGCAATTCCCCTTCAACCATTCATTTTTCTCCCTTCAGCAATCCTTTTCCCTTCCAAAAGCCTCCCATATGCAAAAGGCCTCCCTTCATCCAAAGGCCAAAAGCCTTCCCCATCAAAAAGCCTTGCATCATCCTTCAGCTAGTCTTTTATACCCAGTGGTAAACAAGGAGGTGGAGCAATGGTTCTCAGGGAGGGGCATGACATTGTAACAAGAGGAACCTGCATTCCTGCTTCTCTACTGTAAACAACTTAGGAAAAGCAGTTGTTCTGTATTTTCCTCTTCTGCAGCTGGGACTGTGCCAATCTGAGCCTGCAGAAACATCTTAGGAAAAACAGCTGCTCTGCATCTTATTCCCACCTTATTCTGTGACTGGGGTTGTGCTAAACTCAGCCTACAGAACACTGGATACAGCTGTGCTAATGTCCAGTTCTCATAGGCTTCTCATAATCCACTCTCCACATGCAACCTTTGAAATTGTAAATCAGAATAAATCTCTCCTCCTTTAAAAAAAAAAAGACAAAGTTGAAAAACGGTGCATCAGTAGCTCACAGAGGTTAAGGTAATGATAAAGTGTAATAGCACAAGGGAGTCTCTTTGGATGATGTAACTGTTCTTTTTTTTTTTTCAAGCACACTTTTATTAATTAACCTTTACAAATTACTTGAAAATCCACTTTGGAAAATGTCATCTCCCTCCGTTTGATAAATATGTAAGCTTGTTATAAAAACAATGTAGAAATGTATAAATCAATTCACTTTAAGTCTCTGAAATAAGACCAACTCTCACCCCATATCCAAAATTAAAATGATTTGACCAAATTATTTCCCTAATTCCTATGTCTTCGAATACACCCTTTATATCCAGCCAAATCTGGGTCATGGGGAAGACAGTAATATAGTCCAATACTAACATAGTCTCTTGAAGGGAGGACAAGTGTGTTCCTGCAAGCTCAGTGAAGGCTGCGACCACCTCCTTCTGCGTCTAGTGCAATACTCAGAATGTCACATTTAGCATATAGTCCTTGCTTTACAGAGTAGGTCCCTGGTGAAAGCAGTACTTCCTCTTCTTCCCTCCTTGGAGCTGTACTCCCTTCCTCTTGACTCCCAAGCCAGGTGGCCTGGAATGCATCTTGCCTCCTGGGCCTCCCTTTCTTTTCCTCCCTTGCTAGGCAGGCTACCTTTCCTCTTGCCCCCAGGACCCTGCCTCCCCTCTTTCCTCTTGTCCTTCTGGCTCATTTGCTTCCTTTTGGCAGCCACCTCCTGATCTTCCTCCCTCATCTGCTTATTAGTGGCCCTCGTCACATCCAGCTGAGGCTTCTTGCTGTTCATGACTCGAAGCAGCTCCAGTTGGTTCATTTTCTCCACTGCAAAGTCCCTGAAAAGGGGCTGAAACTTCCTCTTCTTGCCGGAGCCCTGAGGCTTCTTCTCTTTGGGGAGGCGCTCCTGGAAGCGCCCCATAGAGGCGGTGGAGACAATTGGCCACTTGCGTGGCGTGGCCCAGGTCCTCTTTACTCTGGTGTTCCATGGGGTGTAAGCCAGCAGTGCTGGGCATTTGCATCTTGTGGGCGCAGGCCAGGTTACGCAGCTGGCTCAATGTGGAAGAGAAAGATTCTGTAGCTGTTCTTTATCATAATTGTAATAGTAGTTATATTTTTGCCTTATTTTATTTTACAAATAAGCTTAAAATAAATCCAATACAAAAACATTAACCAGACAGTTAATAAAGTATGAACCCAATTAGCTGTAAAATAGTGGAAGGAAGCCATAATGCAGTGGACCTTGAAGACCCAGTAGAGGAATTTGAGATTTATATCAAGTAATGGGAAGTTTGAAAATAGCATGGTAAAAAGTATATTGAGAGGGCTCCAATTGCTCAGAAAATAAGCAAAAAATGACAAATGGGATTGTATCAAGTCAAAAAGCTTCTGCACAGCAAAGGAAACAATTATCAGAATCAAGACACAACCCACAGAATGAGAGAAAATCTTTGCCAGCCATTCATTGGATAAAGAATTAATATCAAGAATACATAAAGAGCTCCAAAAATTAAACACCAAAAGAACAAACAATCCAGTTAACAAATGGGCAAATGAATTGAACAGACCATTCTCAAAAGAAGTATAAATAGCCAATAGATCCATGAAATGTTCAACATCCTTAACCATAAAACACATGCAAATCAAAACTTCTCTTAGATTCCATCTCACCCAATCAGAATGGTAATCAATCATCAAGAAAATAAACAACAAATATAGGTAAGGATGGAGGGGGAAGAGGGTTGGAACTCATACACTGTTAATGGGAATGTAAATTAGTGCAACCACTATGGAAATCAGTATGGAGTTTCCTCAAAAAACTAAAAATAGAACTATCATATGATCCTGCTATACCATTCCTAGGTGTGTAGCTAAAGAAATGTAAGTCTGCATACAGTAGAGGTACCTGTACACCCATGTTTATAGCAGCACTATTGACAATACTCAAGCCATGGAATCAGCATAGGGATCCATCAACTGATGAGCAGATGAAGAAAATGTTATACATGCAGAGTATTATTTAACCATAAAGAAGAATGAAATTATGTCATTTGCTAGAAAATGGATGGAACTGGAGATCATCATGTTAAGTGAAATAAGCTAGAATGAATGATATTGCATGTTCTCTCTCATATGCAGAATCTAGACCTAAAAAAATGAAAGACATGAGTCTAACACAGGAGGACTGTTGTAGAAGGTACCAGTGGTACTCTGAAAAGAGAGGGTGAATGGGGAATGAGTATGATTGAAGTACTTCATACATATGTATGAAAATAGAATAATGAAACTCATTTAAATTGTTTTTAAAAGGGAAGATAAGAAAGATAGAGGAGTGAATTTGATCAAAGTACATTATATGCATGTATAGACTATCACAGTGAAACCCCTTTGTTCAATTAATATATGCTAATAAAAAAGAGAAGCTTTTTAAAGTATACTGGGATCTGATTTGTACAAAGATCACTCTAAAAACAGTGGAGGATAAATAAGGGAGTGAAGTAGAAAGTGGAAGCTATTTTAGTGCGAAAAGGAGATTAAGAACCAAAAACTTTTGGATGGGGCCTAGATTAGTTAGACACTATGATCAAATTTGTTGCAGTTAGCCACAATTTGATTGGCAGAGAAAATGCTTTGTTACTAAGTTCTTTATTTGAAAGGATCCCTGCTTCCTGTGTTGTGGATAAGAGGCTAGTTGTATAAAATTCCAGCACAGCAAAACCTTGGAGTGTATTTGGTAAGCAAAACTCTATCTTGTGTCAGAATGAAAGTTCTGAAAACTTTATTTATTGCAGGCCCTGAAATAGTATCAGCCATGCCAAAGTCTACAGACTCATAACCATTGACAGTTCTGTTAATGCTGGCTGTTCCTCCTGACTCCCATAGTAATAACAGTTTTACTATAGTTATTACTATAGTAATAACCTTTTTGACATAATCATGTGCTAGGCCCTGTTTTAACTGCTTTGTGTGCAACTTGTTTAATCATGTCAGTAATTCTCAGAGATTGTACTCTTATCATTCCCTGTTTTGAAATGCAGAAACTAACACAGGCTTATCTACAATTCATGCAGAAAGTGACTGAGCCAATATTCAAAACTTAGGCAGCTGACATTATGGCCCAGTCTGGGGAATGTTTTGCTATGCTATCACTTTACGAGAACAAAGATCCCTGAAAGCTAGTGAGTATAAATAGACAACTCCTAGTAGCCTTCTCTGTCTTGACCACTTCCCTTCAATCATTTCTCCTTTCTGTGTTGTTCACTGCTGCTATTATTATTGTTACTTTTATTTCATTTGTCTATGGCTAAGTACTCTTCTCCCATTATCAGTTCCCTCACAATCATTTGATAGGAAATCTCTTCTTAGTATTCCCCATATTCCATTGCAAGTATCTTGGCTGATTCTCTTGGTGAGTGTTCCTCCTAGTTCATCCTAATGGGGAATTCTATGGTTATATATTTCAGAATCAGAAAAAGAGTAGGGCTGATAGATTGTTAGATAAACTGAGAAGACTTTCCTCTGAGTCACTTAACAGGTGTGTGGAGTGAAAAAGTATTTTCTTAACCCTAGGCCAATATTAGGAATCCAGGAAGAAGGAGCAAGTTTTGCTGGAGGGAAGATGTGTCTGTTGACAGTGCATCAAGAAAATTGGGGCTCAAGTGGTAGAGCACCTACTTAGCAAGCATGAGGCCTTGAGTTTAAACCTCAGCACTGCCAAAACAAACAACAACAAAAAACTACAGCCAGCAGATCAAATCTATCTTGTTAACAATTTTTATAAATAACATTTATGAGAAAATAGCCTATTAATTTACCTTCTGTCTATGGCCACTTTTGTGCTACAGCAACAAGGATGCGTAGTTGCAATAGAGACCATATGGCCAACAGAGTCTGAGATATCTGCTATTTGGCCTTTTACAGGAAACTTTACCAACCCTTGATGTGTAAAATGAAGAATCTTACATGATTGGAGGTTTCTGTGCAGGGAAATGCTAACAGGTTAAATCTATATTTTAGATGGAGACATTTAAAAGCACTTAGAGGAAGGCTCTAGATGTGAGTACCAGAGAGTAGAAAAGAGGACCTTTGTGCAAATAGATAAAAGGAATCAGTTTTAAGAAATGCCAGTAGAGGTAGGTTCTCCAGGATTTGGCTGTGTGTGTGTGTGTGTGTGTGTGTGTGTGTGTGTGTGTGTGTGTTGAGGAGGGAGGGTCTATGTTCACAGCAAACGAGAAGACAGGAAACACCATGCAAAGTAAACACAGAGGGAAAAATACCCTTCTTTTTCTTAAATTTATATTAGAAAAGACCACTATATTCCTTACTGTAGAAAGATTTCCAAAAATTTTCTCTAGGGTTGGTCTTCCGAAGTCTGTATTTGTGAGACAACATTGCCCCTAGTGTCTCCATGATAGCATTGCACTATAATAGACTGGAGAGCATTACTTGACCAGGACAGTAGTACAGACTAAATGCGAAGATCACATTGCTCAGTAGTTTTTCCTTCTCTGTCAAGATTGATATAGATTGCCAGATTTGCCCTCATCAGAAATACATTGGTGAAGATTGCTTATCGGGAGAAGCTGGGAAGGATGGACCTAGTGTCTTTTTCTTTATGAGAACAACTTGTGTAAATCTGAAGTATAAAATACTATTACTCTCTTTCAAGAAATTGCCTCCAGTCTGCCATGTCTACAAAGTCCATGGACTAAGAATAACACTTTAACAAGGGTCACCTTTCATGGGTGATCTTGGGCAGGAACTACTGAATTCATCAAGTGCCCTCTCTACCATATCCCAGGCTAGGGTTGCTGCTTTCTTTAAGGATATGAAAGAAGAAAGAAGATCCACTGGGGATGCAATCCTGTCTATGCAAAGCACCACTATTATCATGCAAAAGAATGGATGTTTTAGACCCCAGGAGGCCCTTTCTCCCTCCAGGGGATGGCCATGATTCTCAACCACAAGTTTTTACTTCCAATTATGGTAAGTGTGGTAATTCTGTGTATAGTCCTTCTTTAACCCCTTCCAGGGGAGCTGGACTATCTTTTGCCACTGACTTTAAGGAGTCAGTAATGGCATACGCTCATGGGCTACACATCATCGAGACACAATTGAAAGTGTAAATGCATAGAATATAAAGGAACAGATCTACTGTGACCTTTGTTTTGCACTCAATCTCCATTATTTTGGTTTAGAACAGTTAGAGTGAATAAGTTGTAATAGTGTCAGTCGTGTTTCTTGCAGATTAAATATTCTCGTGTACAAATATGATAGCCTTGGTACCCAAAGGGCTCCTGGCTTTTATCTCTGCCTGAAAATTTCCTAAAGAGGTCACAATTCTAGTACATAGTTGAGTAGCAAATGGGATTGCTACTCACTTCCTTTTTTCTGTTTTCATTATTTCCTTCTGTTTTCTCCCTATTTCCTGCATCCAAGTTCTCTCAATCTGGTCACACTATGACTGGGTGCTGTAATTACTTTTTACTTTATTAATTTTGCTTCATACTGGTGAAAATGCAACATGGTATCTACTAAGTGTACAATACAGTATTGTCTACTATAGGCATAATGTTATATTCGTTGGTATGATCTAGAACCACCATGTAGACCAGGAAAAATTCTAGAACAGCAGTTGTAAAAGGCTCATTCTACACCAAGAATTGTTGTTATTGTTTTGACAGTACTGTGATTTGAACTTGAAGCCTTGTATTTGTTACGTACCTCTTGAGCCCTGCCCCCAGTCCATTTTTGCTTTAGTTATTTTCCAGATAGGGTCTTGCATTTTTTTCCAGGGCTAGCCTCAGACTGTGATCCTGATCTCTGCCTCACAAGTAGCTGCGATTATAGGCATGTACCACCACACCCAGCCCTTTAACAAAATTAAGTACCCAAATGACTTGGGGAACATTGCTTAATATGTCTGATCTACAGTTTTCTAATCACTATTAAGTAAGAGGATAGAACCAAGTGAGCTATGAGACACCTGAAATCCACTTGAGATATTTTCCAATCCATGAACACATGTTTTGCAGTTCTCAGTGTTTCTATGGAAGAATATGTAGATACCAATCGTGAGTTCACAGTAAAGAAGGATGCAGGAGGAAAGGAGGGAGGGAGAGACAGAGAAAGAAGGAGAGAGGCAGGGAAGAAGAGAGAGAGAGACAGTGAAGTAGAGGGACATAGACAAAGACAGAAGAGAGAGAAGAAGGGAGAGAACTGATAAGTAGGTATCAGTCAGTAAGAAAGGAGGGAAGAGAGGAATTAATGTTAACCCATGACATATGGGGTGAGAACTAAGCATGATTGAATGTAGGGAACCGTGATTTCAGGTTAGAAGTTTGAGCTTGAATACTTTTAAGCTCAATAATATTTTTAATTGAACTTATTTAATATAAATTTTTTTCTTTAATAGCTTTAATGAAATATTTTCATGAATGAAATATTTTCATCTTTATGAAGAAATGTTTATAAGCTATAAACAGTAAACTTATGAATTATTACATGTTTCACCATTTATTATCTTCTGAATATAAATGGTTTATCTAATTCTAGGATTGAAATGGACAGAAGAACTGAAGCCTTATTGCATAATGTTATGTCAAAATTTTGGAGACTAGGTAACTAGCTGATATATAGGCTAATTTTGATTAATGAGTTGCTCTAATAGTCATTTCATAAAGCTATTTTGGAAAATGGGTAGGTAGGGTAGCTTATGAAGCATTATATATATTAATTTGAGCTTGAAACTTGAATCATTAGGGAAACACAATTTGCAGGTAGACCTTTTGGGTTTAAATCCAAGCTCTACCACTTAGAAGCTGGTATCTTGGGAATGGTACATACCGTCTCTGAGTCTCAGTTTCGTCATGTAAAATGGAGATAAAAATAGAAATTCATTATGATTAAGTGATTAAACTTCATAAAGGCCTTAGAGCAGTGTGTGGTATTTAGTCATGTGTCTGTACAGAGAAGTACTAGGGGATTAAGTAAACTTTTTAAAATGAACTCCTGGATTGTTCTGACTACTTTTGGGTAAGAGAAATGGAAGACTAGGAATTAATGATGGTAATAAAATTTGTCTCAGAAAGTGAAGATATATTTCAAAAATAATTATAAAAGTGAATGTAAGAGTATGTTTTAAATAGCACTGATCAATTCTAACAAGCAAATCATATTTATGGTCTCTTTTTTCCACTTTTCTTTTGATAGCTTTACAAACAATTGGATGAAATCTTTTTAAATTTATAGTTAGCATTTTTCAATTACTTAAGACATACCAGTTTTTATATTGATTGCATAAACATTCATGTTTAAATTCAAGGTATTATTTTAGTACTTATAAATTAAAATGTACGTTAATTTATGCAACATAGTGTGAACTTTTTTTAGTACAAATTAATTGTATAAAGGGGTTTCATTATGATATTTACACACATGCATTCAATGTACTTTTATCAAATTCACCCCCCTCTATTATACTTTCTTTACCTCCCTCCCTTTTTGTGCAGTATTAGATGAATTTCACTATAATATTGTCATACGTACATGGAATACAATTCAATAGTGTCCATCTCCCAGCACACTCTCCTTTCTACCTCCCCTTCCTGTTGATTCTCACTGCCAGACATTTCCCCTTTATTCATGTCCCATTATTATTATTAATATCATTTTAGGTCTGGATCCTGCATATGAGCAAAAAATGCAATATTTGTCTTTTTGAACTTGGCTTATTTAGCTCAATATTATGATCTCCAGTGTTACCCATTTTCCAGCAAATGACATAATTTCATTCTTCTTTATAGGTGAATAGTACCCCATTGTGTTTATATTCCATTGTCTTTATATACCCATTGAGTTTATATACCACATTTTCATTATCCACTCATTAGTTGTTGGGCACCTACCCTGATTCCATAGTTTGGCTATTATGAATAGTGCTGGAATAAACATGTATGTACAGGTATCTCTATTGTATATTAACTTACATTCCTTTGGCTCAAGAGTGGTATAGCAGGATAATATGGTAGTTCTACTTTTACTGTCTTAAGGAACCTTCATACTGATTTCCATAGTGGCTGCACTAGTTTACATTGTTACCAACACTATATAAGTGTTCCTTTTTCTCCACATCCTTACCAACATTTGTTGTTTGTTTTCTGGATAATTGCCATTGTGACTGGGGTTAGATGGAATCTCAGTGGTTTTTTGTTTTTTGATTTTTTTTTATAGTACTGGGATTTGAACTTAGGAATTCGCACTTGCTAGGCAGGCACTTGTTTCATTGGTCTGTGTGTTTGCTTTCATGCTAGTGCCATGCTGTTTTTGTTACTATGACTCTGTAGTATAATTTGAAGTCCAGTATTGTGATTCTCTTTTTTGCTCAGAATTTCTTTGGCTCTCTGGGGTCTTTTATGCTTCCATATGAACTTTAGAATTGATTTTTATATTTCTGTGAAGAATGACATTGGCATTTTGATGAGGATTGCATTGAATCTGTAGATTGCTTTCAGTAGTATAACCATTTTCACAATATGAATTCTGCCAATCCATGAATGTGGGAGGTTTTTTCCATCTTCTAGTGTCTTCTTCAGTTTCTTTCTTCAAGGTTTCATAGTTTTCATTGTAGAGGTCTTTCACCTTTTTACTTAAGTTTATTCTTAGGTATTTTTTGAGGCTATTGTGAGTGAAATTGCTTTCCTAATTTCTTCCTCAGACTGTTCATTGTTAATGTATAGAAAAGCTAGTGATTTTTTATGTTAATTTTATATCTACTACTTTGCCAAAAGTGTTTAGCAAATCTAAGAGCTTTTTAGTGGAGTCTTTGAAATGTAGGATCATGTCAATCTCTAAATGCAGATAGTTTTACTTCTCCCTTTCCTAATTACATCCCTTTTATTTCTTTCTCTTGTCTAATTGCTCTTGCAAGAAATTCACATATTATATTGAATGAGAGTGGAGAGAGTAGACACCTATGTCTCATTTTGACTTTAGAGGAAATGGCTTCAGCTTTTCCCCATTTAGTACAATGTTGGCTCTAGATTTTTCATATATAGATAGCCTTTGTTATACTGAAGTACATTCCTTCTATTCCTGGTTTCTTCAGAGCTTTTATTATAAAGATATGTTGAATTTGGTAAAGACTTTTTCTGCATCTATTGAAATTATCATGTGGTTTTTATCTTTGATTCTGTTTATGGGCTGTATTAAACTTACTGATTTTGTGTATCTTAAACCATCCTTGCTTCCCTAAAGTTAAACCAGCTTGGTCATGGTATATGATCTTTTTAACATGCTGTTTAATTCAGTTTCAAGTATTTTACTGAGAATTTTTACATCTTATGTTCATCAAGGAAATTATTCTATGATTTCATTTTATGTTTTACCCTTGTCCACTTTTGATATCAGTGTAAAACTGGCTTCATAAAATGAGTTTTGTAGCATTCTTTCCTTTTCTATTTTAACAAGTAGTTTGAGGAGCATTGTTGTTAATTCTTCCTTAAAGGTGTGGTAAAATTGGGCACTGAATCCATTTGGTCATGGACTCTTCTTTGTTGGGAGATTCACTATTATTGCTTGAATCTCACTCTTTGTAGATCTGCTTAAGTGTTTGATATCCTCTTGGGTCAACTTAGGTAAGTTATATAGGTCTTGAAACTTAACCGTTTTTTCTAAGTTTTCTGGTTCATTAGAATATAAGTTTTTGAAGTATTACCTAATGATCCTGTGAATTTCATTGGTATTTGTTGTGATCTCCCTTTTGTCATCTCTAATTTTATTTAATTTGTATCTTTTCCCTGCTTCTTTTGGTTAGTTTGGCTAAGGGTTTATCAATGTTGTTTGTCTTTTCAAAGAAAACTTTTTTTTCATTGAATTGTTTTTTAGTCTCCATTTCATTTACTGCTGCCCCAGTTATTTTTTTCCACCTACTAATTTTGAGTTTAGCATGTTCTTGCTTTCTAAGAGCTTGAGGTACATCATTAGGTTATTTATTTGGATACTCTTAGACTTTTTAATGTAGGCACTCATAGCTATAAACTTTCCTCGTAGCACTGTCTTTGTTGTGCCCAAAAGGTTGTGGTAAGTTGTGTTTTCATTTTCATTTGATTGTTGGAGTTGTTTTATTTTTCCCCCTTATACTTTCATTGACCGACTGGTCAATCAACAGTGTATTGTTCAGTCTCCATATGTTTGGTATTTTCTGTAGTTTCTTTTGCTACTAAATTCTGGTTTTATCCTATTGTGGTCTGATAAAAATACAGGAAGTTATTTCAGTTTTCTTGTATTTGACAAGACTTGCTTTATGTCCTAAATTATCTTTTGTTTTGGAGAACATTCCCTGGATTGCTGAGAAGAATGTGTATTATGCATCTGATGAAATATTCTGTAGATATCTGTTATGGGTATTTGGTCTATTGTGTTGATTAATTCTGAACTTTCTTTGTTGATTATTTTCTGTCTGGATGTGCTATCTATTGGTGAAAGTAGATATAACAGTAGGTTATAATGTTTATAAATGTAATGTATATGACCACAATAGCACTAATGCTTGGAGGGTTGGTAAGCAGTAAATAGAGATTTATATTTTGCCAGGTTTATATTTTTCCTGAATTCATTCAATATTATCTCTGAGTAGACTTAAGTTTTTTTTCTTTATCTCTTCTGACTTATTTGGTTTGAAATCTGCTTTTTCAGATACGAATATAAATACCTGCTTGCTTTGAGACTCCATTTGCTTGGAATATATTTTTCCATCATTTCACTTTAAGTCTGCATTTGCCTTTGCCAGTGAGGTGCTTTTCTTGAGGGCAACAAATGGCTGGGTCTTGGTGGGAGTTTTGGGGGGATGATATTGGGATTTGAACACAGGGCCTCAAGCTTGCTAGGCAGGTTCTACTACTTGCACCATGCCCTAGGCCATTTTTGCTTTTAGTTATTTTTTCAGGTAGAGTCTTGTGTTTTTGCCCAGGGCCAGCTTGAGACCATGATCCTCTACCTATGGTCTCTCACATAACTAAAATTGTAGGTTTGAGCTACTGTGCCTGGGTTCTTGCTAACTTTTTGCCCAGACTGACCACAAACTGCGATCCTCCCAATCATTTCCTGAGTAGCCGGGATTATGGGTTTGAGCCCAATTTCCTAGCCCAAATTTCTTTTGGTGGTACTTGGGTTTGAACTCAGGCCTTGAGCTTGCTAGGCAGATGTCTACCTGTTGAGCCATGCCCCTCAGCCTTAAGTCTTGTTTTTTAATCCAGCCCACCAGTCTATGTGTTTTAATCAGAGAATTGAGACTATTAATATTCAGCATTATTATTGAAAGGTATGTAGTAATTCCTGTCATTTTGTTGTTTGTGTGATGTTTGCTTCTTTCCTAATCTTCACTTGCTCATCTACTCATCTAGTGGGATTTATTCTTTACTGTATTTTTCTAGTTGCATTTATCTTCCTCGTTTGTGTGTAGGATTCCTTTAAGTATCCTCCATAGTGCTGGTTTATTGGTCAGGAATTCCTTTAGTTTTCATTTATCTTGGAATATTTGTATTTCTCCTTCAATAATGAAGGATAGATTTGTTGGATACATTAATGAAGGTTAACAGTTATTTTCTTTCAGGGCATAGAGTACAACATTACATGTTGCTTTTAGAGTTGCTGTTGAGCATGCTGTTATTCTGATGGGTTTGCCTTTATATGCAACTTGTTTCTGTCTTGAAGCTTTCAATACTCTTTCTTTTTTATTTGTTTTAATTAGGATATATTTGTTGTGCAGGAGGATTCATTGTGACAATTCCAAATAGACTTATATTATACATTGGTTAGTCCATCAACTATATTCCCTCACCTTAATCTCCTTTGTTCACCTTCCCTTCTCACAAGTACTTCCCCCACACACTGCACCTATTTTATAGTCCTGTCTTTCATTATTAATACCTAAGTCAATGTTCAAAAAGGTTTCTCAATGTATCCCCGCTATGAGTATACTTTACTTTGGTCCATTCAGCCCCTTCCATTATTCTCCCTTACCTCTTATCTGCCACCTCCCATTTTTCAACAGCTTTTAATACATATCCTTATATCCTCTACCTGTACAGATGTTATATATTATGGTATTGTTGATGTTCTGTCATTCCCTTTTCGTCTTCCTCCTTCCCTGAGTTCCATAGTGTAGTTCTACTATTACAAACATGTTCTATGTATACATTTGTATATGATTATGTTTATTTTTGTGTATGTGTCTATCTTTTGGATCCATCTTCTACACATGAAGGAAAAGATGTAGCCTTTATCTTTCTGAACCTGATTTACTTCACTTAACATGATGCCCTCCAATTGCATCCATTTACTTTCAAACCACATGCTGTCATTCTTCCTTATGGCTGAGTAAAACTCCATTATATATCTATACCACATTTTCTTAACCCATTCATCAGTTGTAGGGCTTCTGGGTTGTTTACACAGCTTAGCTAGGTGACCAGTGCTATAGTAAATATCAGTGTGCAAGTGTCTCTATTGTATCATGACTTATGTTCCCAGGAGTGGTATCACTGGATTATATGACCATTCTATTTTTAGCTTTTTGAGGCATCTCCATACTGCTTTCCATAATAGTTGTACTAATTTGCATTCTTATCAACAGTATATAAAGGTTCCTGTTTTACTGAATCTTCACCAGCACTTGTTGTTGTTTTTAGTCTTGAATGTGGCCATTCTAACTGGGATGAAATGAAATCTTAGTGTGGTTTCGATTTGCATCTCTTTTAATATTCTGTCTTTATTCTGTATATTTAATGTTTTAACTACAATATTTCTTGAATAGGTTCTTTTCTGTTCTTGTCTGGTTTTATAAAGGTACAGGTACAGGAGTATACCTGGATAACCATCTCTTAAGATTTGGAAATTTCTCTATTATTTTATTGACTATACTATCTAAGCTTTTACTTTGTACCTCTTCTCTTTCTATGCACATGATTCATAGGTTGGGTCTTTTGATGGTGTCCCAGAGGTCTTGCATATGGTGTTAATACTTTGTTATTGTTTTCATTTTATTTTATTTTTCTTTGTCTTTATGTGAATGTTCTAATTCCTCTACTTTATCTTCAAACCCTGATATTCTATCTTCACTGTGTTCTGCTCTACTAGAAAGCCTTTCACCTGGGTTTTTATTTGAGTTACCAAACTTTTAATTTTCATGATTTCAATTTGATTTTTATAGGATTTCTATATCTTTTTCAATTCTTCTTTCATATCCTGCATTTTCCTCCTATTCCACTCAACCGTTTATTTGTATTCCCTTTTTGTTCACTCAGGTATTTGTAAATGCCCTCTTTAATTTTGTTGTTTATTGTTATTGTTTTTTGAGTTCATTGTTTCTGATTTTATTCAATTCATTGTGGAATTATTGACTTTGAGGAGACATGGTGAATTTTTTTTAATATTACTTGTGTTTCTACATTGGGATTTATGCATCTGAGGCCAAATCTTTGGTTGCAGGTTTTAATGTCCTATGTCCTTTCAGTTGATATATTCTCAATGGTTAGACAAGACTGGGTAGTGAACATGTTGTGGTGTATTTTCCTGCTACTAGACTCAGGCTATGGCTCAATAGTCAAATATTTACCCACCATGCTCAAGACACTGGATCCAATCCCTGCTCTACTCTACTGAAGAAGCAATCACAGCTGATAGACACACTCTCTAGGAAAATATAGTGATCACTAATTAAGTACAATCACTGCCACTGTTACAGTATCTTTATTTAGTAATAGCAAGAAAATAAGGGGTAATACTGATGAATAGTCCAAGATGTATGGTGTAAAGGATGGAAGGGAAGGTAGCTAAAGTAGAGAGAGGGGCAATAAGAAAGAAGAAGGAGATAGCAAAGATCCAGCTAAAGGTATCATGAGAAAGAAAGAAAAAAATAAGCAATCTCACAATCTAACAACTTGCCAAATGTAATGCCAATAAAGAACGATTGTGGAAGGGGGAATAGAGAGAATAGAGAAATAAGAGAGAAGACTGATCTAATTGAGGACAGAAAGAAAATAGAAATGGGGTGGGCAACAGGAGAGGCAGGAAGAAGAGATGGTTAAAAAATGAATATTAAAAGGGAGGTGTTGAGATTCATGTATGATGACTGCAAAAGCAAACAAAATAGCAACACAGAGAAAAAAATACTACAAAAACAAAGAGCCAGGAGCTCATGGCTCACACCTGTAATCCTAACTATTTGGGAGGCTGAGAGGGAGGATCACAGTTCAAGCCAGCCTAGGCAAATAGTTCGTGAGACCCCCATCTCCAGAATTAACCATACCAAAATGGACTGGAGGTGTGGCTCAAGTGATAAAGTGCCTGCTTTGCAAATGGGAAACCCTGAGTTCAAACCCCAGTCCCACAAAAAAGACAAAAGCAGTTAATATTTTCTTTGTTTTAAGGGGAGGAAGGTGCCCTCCTTTCCCCCTAGAATAGTTTTTTTTGAAATCTGAACTGGTTAGGCCCATATGTGATTATCTGGTTTTAAGATTTACCTCAGTGGCAGAGCAGTGCCTATAAGGTTCTCAGCCAGAACCCCAGCACAGGGAAGTAGACTTAAAATTCTGTTTGCATGTTCCCATTCTGACTCCTAGGAGCTGGCCTCCTAGCCTTCTGGACTCAGGTTTCACTCCCCATTCAACATGTGACAACCCCTAAGTCTCCTAGGCCCCCGCCAACTCACAGGCTGTTCTTATCTCTACCTGTGTAGTTCCCATGAATGATTCAGTGTTGTACTCTGGATTTGCTCACACTTCTTACTTAGGTTTGTGCCAAGATTTCCAAGATGTACCTGGGGCTGGTGGCAGAGCAACCTGGCCATCACGGCTCTATCTATTTTTTGACTCACAGGGGTTGTTGCAATGTGGCAGAGCCAGCTAGCATGGATCCCAGCTGCTGTACTGCTCTTACTGCAGTGTTCTTGACATACTTCCTCTCAGCTACACTTTTGCTACACACTCCAAGCTCATTTTGCACCCACTGACACCCCCTGGAGTGTTTGTGGTGGTGCTGGTGTGAACAAATCTACTTTGCTGTCAGTCCTGATTTCCTTAGCTCTTCTGGAGGTAGTTTGGAGTGAAAATAACTGTTCAATTTGGTGTATGTGGAGAGAACTAGAGAATGTTACTCAGCCTCCATCTTACTCCATACCCTCTAGGTAAACTTATCTATAGAAAGAGTTTCTGTAGGTACTATTGATGATGGAAGCTAAAGCTTCAAAGAGTCAGTTGTAGCTGGAACACATGCTGTGGAGATGTCTTCTGGGCTAAAATGCAATCAAGAGTCAGACTTCAGTGGTCCTTGCCTGTCTAATCAGGAAACTTTTAGGTTTGGTGTTAGAAGAGAAGTTGAGCCAGTAATGATTTTGTTAAAAGCCCGGAAGAATGCCTGGCTCATAGTATACACTGAATGCATATTCACTAAATGTATTTCTTAAGTTAATGAATGAGATTTGGGACCATGAAATGAAATATAATTCATATTTATGTACTATGTGGATGGCTCTGGCATTGAGGAAACCTTGCTGCTGAATTAGGGGGTGAGAGGAATTGCTGATATGTCAGTCATTTGGCAGGCTCTTCCAGGAGTCTAGGTGAGACGTGATCATGGATTATACTTGGAATAGGGATCATGTAAATAAAGAGGAGATAGAGTGGAGTGGCCTTCTATATATCAAAAGTATAGAGGTGGGATAGATATGATGGCTGGCATCCAGCCTTAGTGACTCATAGGAGGGGCATGTGTCTTTGAGTTGTAGAAGCTGGTGTGGAAAAGAAGAAGAAAGAAGATAAGGGTAAATAGAATGAAAGAAGGACAGTTAAAAAAATTCTAGTTCTGCAACAGGATTTGTTTCCAAGGTCCACTTCTCTCCTGCAACACCTTGAGGACTATTCCAGAAACTTCCTCCAGGATTTCTATGTTTCCATATTGTTAAATTGTACAAATTCTCTCTTCACAATGGGAAGAAAGTTTCCAAACTTAGAAAGCCAATAACCTTGTGAGCAAAGAATAGATGTAGTGCACACAATCAGAAGTGGACTTGAGATTCTTTAGATGAGTCTACTGGCATTAAGACACTATTGACTATTTCAAATAAAGGTCACTTCACTAGGTGTTTCATTCTGGAACTGGATATTTTTCAATTTTCCATATTTTTCAAGGTCAAATTGCTTTATTTACAAATATTTTCCATATCTATGGATCTTATAAAATAGGACTGAAAAGACTTCCTCAGGGCTAACTCTACTGAACCAGAGTCAGGCTGGGTTTCTTAAACTACTATTGTTCCCTATAGTCTTTCATGAGTAACTTTCTGGTTCCTCAGCTGGGGATGGGTGATCTTCCAAGGCAGGTCCCTGCTTTTTCCTGTACCTTCTCAAACACAACACTTAGCCCAGCATTCCAGTCATAATTCAAGTTTTGTTTCCTTGTCCCACCATTGATTAGGATCTAGGGGCTAAAAGCACGAGAGCTCTGTTATGGATCTAAAGGTTAATGCTGTTCCAGTCCTTTTGCTGATAACTGCTTATTATCACCAGAAAAGCCATTGTATAAGTGAGCCCAGTGTGCATTTTTCCTTAATTGTAAACATGTAGAGAGTCAGGAATTTGTGGTACAATCTGTGATTCCATAAAGTCCTTTATTTCCTTTCTTTGTGCTACAAAACTCTAGCTAGTGGAGTGTGGTGAGAATACTCAATATGTGTCATTAGTCTCTTCCTTCTATCCTGGCCCATATACATTAATCTAGGGTCTGTGGCTTTTTATTCTCCAAATGTTTATAAGAAAGATAAGTTGTGAAACTTTTTTTTTGCTACTGGGGATTGAACTCAGGGTCTTACACTTGCAAGGCAAGCACTACTCTACACTCTTGAGCTACTCCACCAGTCCTTTTTTGTATTGGGTATTTTCGAGATAGGGTTTCACAAACTATTTGCCCAGGGCTGGCTTCAAACGGAGATCCTCCTGATCTCTGCCTCCTGAGTAACTAGGATTATAAGCGCAAACCACCAGTGCCTAGCCAAGTTGTGGAACATTTAAGCTCAAAGCATTTCTTCTTGAATGGCTTCTTACCAGCAGGTTGTCCGTATTATCTAATAAGATTTGGATTTATAGCCCCTTCACCTGCATAACCTGCATACTGACCCACACAGCTGGACATTTTCCTATGTAGAAGCAACATAAAATGAACCAAGATTTCATCATCATCATGGTATCCTGATTCTAATCCTAGTAAGACCATTAAGGTATGTGTGACTTCGGGAAGGAAACTCCTTAGACATCTCTTTTCAGCTTTTCTCATGTGTCCCATTATGGAAAGGTGAGTCCTTCAACCTAGTCTTCCCATCTTTCTGCGTTTTCCTTATGAGTTCTTTTATACATTCCACAATGAATTGTTTCATATGTCTCTGCCTTCTTCAGCTCCTAACCTGAAACCACAACACACTCCTGGGGTAGGCTAGAATTCATAAGATGAGGTCTCAGAGAATAATATATGATCTTGAAGTTATGCTGAGGCTTGGTGCTTAATTAGTTTTCAAGCCTCAATATTCCACATTTGTTTCCTAGATCACCACCTGCCCCCCCATCCTTATGGTAGGCTCCCATGCCTGTGAGTATTGTGGGTTCTAGGTTATATGGAATGTAGACAATAAACTGATTCCATGACCATTGAGAGAGAAGTCCCAGACTGTGTGCTGTGACTTGGAAGGTAGTGTCATGTATTGTGGACAGCCTGCAGATGAAATATGAGGTCACAGGTATGGGAAGGGTCTGCTTTGGGTAATTATGCCAATTATTGGGCTAGATTGGAGTAAAGAGTGTGTGGAGATAAACTGTGTTATATGGGTATATCACATATTTATTAATCTCTTTGTCCATTCATTTGCTATATAAGAGCCTACCTACTCCATCTAGGCACTGTGTTAGACATTGAAAATGCTTGCTGTCAGGGAACTTATGCTGTATACGAAATTGGAAAATACATTGCAGTATGCTCTGGGTTATCAAAAAAGTGAAATGTTTGTACCCATGCCCATAAAAGGGGCATCTGACCAGGACTTGTGTTTCAATATAGGCTTCTGGAAGGAGGTGACATCTAATCTGAAATCTGAAGAATGGACAGTTATTGTGCAAGCAAGGGGAGATGAGAGATAGTATTCTTGGAAATGTGATTTGGCATAGGCAAGGGTCAGAGAAACAGAAATCTTCAAAGTTAAGGAAAATACATGGATTTTCTAACACTTGTCAAGAGTAAAGAAAGTGGAATTATCTTCTAAAGGTTGAAGCAGATAGTGGAGAACCAAGTTAGTGAGGAATTTAATTGATATAGGGGTTATTAATGCTAAGAAATGTATAAAATTTGAACTTGGAGTGAAAGACTGGGGTAAGATCTTTCTAGTACAGAATCTGAGTGAAAAAGAGCCATTAGCCAGTTATCAGAAATGTTAGAATGTCTGGTGTGTGTGTGTGTGTGTGTGTGTGTGTGTGTGTGTGTGTGTGTGTGTGGTGGAGAGGGTGATAGTGGTGATATTTTCCTGAAATTTTTGGACATTTATTAAAAGGCAGTTTAGTATGTTCTTTAGTACACAGAAAGCTTCTTAGTTTAAAAAAACTCATGTTTTGTGATACAGTGCTGAGTGGCTTAACTTCCTGTATGGAAAAATCACTGAGAAAACAAGAGAACAATCAGCTGGATGGGGAAGAAATCGGTGGCCTGAAAATTAATTCACAATGACTATAGTAATGGATCAAAGAAAAGGCCTTGAACCGACAGCTACCAGAGGCAGTGGGAAGGATGTGTCTTCTTTTAGTCTCCCCCTATTTTTGCATGTGAGACCAAGGTTCCAGGGGAATAGATTAGTACAAAGGTTTTTTTCACCTTTCTCACTATCTTTGAACCCATGTTATTCAAATCACCAATCTCTGGTATAAAGAAGAGTCCACACACAGAATAGAGACTGCTACCCTGGAAGTCTAGTGGACCTGGATCCTGGTCCTCTTGCTACCATTAAACAACTATGTATCAATGAACAAATCCTTCACATCTCTGATTTACAGTTTTCTGTAAAAAAATAAAGTGAAATAAAAGTAGATGTGTCTTGAATCACCATTTTGTGCATTGCAGTACTTATATATATCTACAGGATGCTCAGTTAAAAAAATGGTGCAACTCCTGCTTTTTGGCGCCTCAAAATCCATATACATATAGTTGACTGTCTCTTAATAGTGTCAATGAAAAACAAACCTGTGAGAGATTTAGCCTTCGATGACAGGAAAGGGAATAATAAAAATTTCAGCTTAAGGAAGATATAAATTCTTCATGTCAATGATAAGATGTGATCATGATCTTGAATGATGTAATAATGGGGAGACAAATAGATCAGGTTAAAAGAGCCAATCTGAGAATGTGCAGGCTCATTTTATGGATACAGCAAATGGTCCACAATAGATGGATCATGAGTTGTTTTGGGAAAGGTTCTGCTTTCTTAAAAATTTTTATTTTTGGTTAACATGTGTTAATTCTACATATCAATGGTATTTCAATACATGCATACAGGGTTCATTGATCAAAGCCAATCTCCCTTTATGTACTCTCCCTTTTCCCCTTTCCAACCTCTAGTAATCACTGTTCCATATTCAGTTCAACTTAAGGTTCTGTTCTTGAAAAGTGGGTGATAACTAGAACTTAATTGTCCTTGTATGGCCAGCCCAGAGGATTCCAGGTTTAGGGGTTTTTTTCCTAGGTTTAGTTTGTAGGTAATCCAAAGGAAGTAAATATTTTGGGGCTTATGAATGAAAGATAGGTCTGATCAGTGCTTTAGAAAACTGAGTTGATATTCAAACTGAAAAAAAGAAGGAAATCTGGCCATTTGCGACAACATAGATGAACCTGGAAAACATTATAATAAGTAAAGAAGGCCAGGCATAGGAAGACAACTACTGCATAGTCTCATTTTTTATGTGGAATCTAAAATAACTGAACTCAAAGAAGTAGAGAGTAGAATGGTAGTTATAAGAAGCTAGGGGGTAAGGATTAGGAGATGTTTGTCAAAGGGTACAAAGTTGCAGTTAGACAAAAGGAATAAGTAAGCATTCAAGGTGAAAAACAAAAGATAGTATGAACAACATTCCTCACTTAATAAATGGCTATTATTATAATGTGAAAGAAGAATACACTTTGTAAAAACATCAATTCAAATGTTTTTATAGGCTTAGCCAAGGCTTATGTCTTCATACATTCTAAATTAAAATACCAAGAGAATATATTTTTGAAATCTTCTCAAGAGAGTATTCCCAGGTAATAGTATTCATTTAATGTTCCTTCTAAAGACTAAAAGTTCTCCCTGTTTATAAAGAAAAAAGAAAACTTGGAATAATGTAAGTTCTAATTTTATGATATCTATGAATCCCTCATCCTGGGGAAGGGATTTCAGCATGGACTAAAGAACTCATGTGAAGTATGGGGATAAATTTTCCAAGTACAGGAAAATTCTACCATTAGCCAAATGGTAGAATGAATGAAGGATATGTGAGGGGATAGCAAGTAGGATAGTGCTGATCTGTCTCATGGAAGATGTCAAATGTTCATCAGAGGATATTTGAGTGTATTCAATGGAATACAATGGAAAGTAAAAGCTTGTGAATATGTTTGTAGATAGTGGCAAGTGATGTGAATTTGTGACTAGAAAAATCACTGGGACAGCAGTGAAGGGGACTGAGTGAAGGCTGGGGATCAGTCATCAGGGGATAGTAATAGATCAAGGGGAATTCTGGAACACTGAGAGGATGCCTTGGATTAGGATTCTCATTTTAGAGATGGGTTTCGCACAGAGCTTATCCTCTATCTGGACTAGGAAAGAAGGTGGCAGCTATGCTGGATGCAGGATGTCTATGTGAACAGGGCCTCTTTACCATACTACAGCTGGAACCCTACTTCAGATCATAGCACTAGGGACCTCTTGTTACAGAATACTGTCCCCTGTGTATATCACCACCTACTCTTAGGAAAGTCTGTGTTCTCAAGTCTTTCATTAGCTCTTTACCCTTCCATGAAAGCTTTCCCCAAAGATCTCTTAGCTTCTGCTTCTGCTTCTACTTCCTCACTGATATCAATTTCGAGAGCCCTATTATGACTCTTCTAAAGAAAGTTGATTCTCCTTAACCTGTCTTTCCCATACCCTGCATAGCTATGTATCACTCTTCCCTCTGTTATTATTTTTCCTAAGGTTTTATGAGTTTCAGAAATAAATCTTATTTATTTTTATACTCAATTATTCCACTAGAGGGTATAATTCCACTTAAGCATAAAGTGAATATTATAGGGAGTATGTCATCTCTCTGCCAAGCTTTGTGGTTTGTGTTAAAGAAGCACCTTATGGATAGATATGACAGTATGAGGAAAAGTATGGTCTTTATAGGTACAGGGATTATATCCATGAGGTAGCCAGGCATATGAGGACACTGGAGCATAGCCTATGCTGGAAGACATGCTATAGTTCATTCAAATACATACAGAATGTTCATTTAGGAAGATCTCCCTCCATTTATTAGACTGAACTTATTGATAACTTCCTCTTACCATTGCCAAGTAGTGGAAGGGTGATGAGTTAATTGGCTAGAAGTTATGCCTAGATAAATTGGAAGGTGGCTAGAACAAAGAAGGGAATCTAGGTGATACAGTGATGATTTTGTTGGAGAGTGTTAACTAATGTGACTGCTGGTTGGTTGTAAGGTGCTTCAGGAGGAAGTAAAACTTAGTTTTTCAGTATGAGCTGGGGCCATTGACTGAGGGAGGCCCACAGGAAGAGGAGGTATGGGAGAATAAGGGAAAATACTCATCTTCCAGAGCTCTAAATTCAGGCAGTTATGAACATATCTAGGTGACTGTAGTTAAAGGAAGAGAACAACAGTTTTAGTCATCAAAATAGACTTCAGTTAAGGACATAGGGATTAGTAAACTGATTTGCAACCTAGGAGGTGATAGAATTACTTAAATTTCAGCACAAATTGGAATAACAAAAAGTTAAAGGTGATTTCAAGTTGGAGACGATAGCCTGATATTTCTAGGACTTTATTTGGGAAAAGGCAGGTAGTCACACATGTAATGAGTGATCACAGGGTTAAAAATGCACATAAAATACTTCAGCTTCCACAAAGATGGAGTGGGCATACTTTTCCTTATTTCTCCCATTAATGTTAACAACATTCCTAGACATGATATCTAAAGCAAACATAAGTACACACTGTAAGGTAGAGAGAAGAAGGCAGAGTAGCTGGATACTTTGGAACCCAATGAAAAGTTGGTGGGCTCTTTTTTGCTTCAAACATCCCAGACTTGGAGTTGTAGAAATCCGCAACCTGGAAATACCAATGGATGCAGACCAAAAGAAAAAAAAAAGCCTCTACAAAAAATTTTCTCTCTTTAGCTAATAGACCTGGAAGAAACAGACTAACAAATAGAGAACTTGTAGATAATATCTGCTCTGTGTCAGCCAAACCCCATGGAAAAAAACCTACGCTCCCACCCTAGTCAGCGCCACAAAAGGCCAAATGGGAAACCTAGACTTCTACCTTCATCAGTCTAAGAACATGTCCCAGTTTCTTTGCCAGGGTGGTGATAATAGGGAGTCTGGACTTTTATTACAGCCAGGTGGTACTGAGTAACACCTGCTTCCCCAACACTGTGTTGTCAATAGAGACAATGTATGGAACTGACATGATGAGGCACTCCTCCTCCCTGCTAAGGTAGTGTTAGAGAAGACCAAGTTGGGAGCTAGGACTTTTGTCTGTACTGGGCAGTAACAAAATTTCCCCTTTACAATGTCATTGTAGAACTGAACTTGCACCCCCTCTATCCTTACTTATCCATCTAGGGTAGTATCAGAGGACTACTTGAGGTACAAAACTTTCACTAAAGCCCAGTGCTAATGAGCTACACACTAGTGTTAGTGGTTGGAAGTAGTAACAAGGCATAGCTATGCCTCTTATCCTAGGAGGTATCAGGGGAGGCCTAGTGAGGAGTTGTAACTTCCACTCCTTCAGTAGAGGTTAGGAACCTGGACTCCTCTTAGTACCTGTAAAGTAACAAGAATCACCACCACTCTCTCTTCTGCTAAAGTAGTATTAGGGGAACCCAGATAAAATAGAAGTTTTGAATAATATTTAGAGCCTAATAACATAATATCCCAAATGTATAGATTTTGATTATCACTCATACTAGAAATGAGAGATCTCAAACTGAATGAAGACAATCAATAGATGCCAACACTGAAATAAGAGGTACTAGAATTATCTGACAAAGATTTTGAAGCAGATATTACAAAACTATTTCACCAGACAATTACACACTCTTGAGACATGAAAAATAGGTCTCAACAAAGATATAAAAGATATAAAGAAGAACCAAATCAGATTTTAGAACTGGAAAATATAATAACCAAGATTAAAAGTTAAGTGGATAGGCTTAAGAGCAGAACAGAGGAGACAAAGGAAGAAATCAGTGTAGTGGAAAATAGAGCAATAGAAATGAACTAATTTGAAAAAAACAGAGAAAATAGACTGAAAAAATAATCTTAGGTGTCAAAGCCATTTTAAGAAGGGGTGGGAGAAAGAGGGAAAGTAATGTAGGGACGAGCCAAAAGGGTTACATTTTGCATATATGGAAATGTCCCATCAAAACCTTCTGTCTGACTATTGTATACTAATAAAAATGTTTTAAAAAGCTGAAAGAATAATGAAAGGAAAATATTCAAAATTCTGGAAATTATAGCAAGCAGATAGAAAAAAATTAACTTTGGGGATCTGTTGGAATATGGAAAAGGTTTAATATTCATCTCTTCAGAGACCCAGGAAAGGAGAAATAAGATAGGGCCAAAAAAGTATTCAATCACTGTCAGGAAACTTCAAATTTGGCAAGAGACATAAAGTATAGATTCAAATAGTTAAGTGAACTCCAAACACAATAAAACAAACAAACAAACAAAAAGCCCAAATACTTCACAGTCAAACTCCTAAAAATTAAAAACAAAAAGTCCTAAAAGGAGTGACATCAATAGCACAATCCATAAAGGGGAAAATTAATACTAGACTTAATCAAAGTTTAAAACTTTTGTTCTACAAAAGACTTCTTGAAGAGAACAAAAAGACAAGTTACACTATGGGGTATATTTGTAAACCCAACCTCATGAAAGAATGGTATCTAGAATATATAAAGAACTCTCAATGGGCTAAGGATAGGCTGTGGTAGAGTGCTTGCCTAGCATATGTGAGGCCCTAAGTTTGATCCCTGTACTACCAAAAAACAAAACAAAACTCTCAGACTCAATAGTTTAAAAAAATCTGATGATAAAATAGGCAAAAGACATAGAGACATTTCACAGATTTACAGAGGATATACATATTGCAAATAAACATATGAAAAGATATTTAACATCATTAGTTATTAGGAAATGCAAATTAAAACCAGAATGAGATATCAATACACATGTACAGACTAGCTAAAATTTAAAACATTGTGATAACACATTGTATAGCACATAGGGAGAAACTGAATCACTCATACATAGCTATTGGGAATGTAAAATGATGTAGGAACTCTGGAAAAGTGTGTCAGTTTCTTAAAAAACTAAACCCGAAACTGCTATATGACCCAATAAGTGTATTCTTGGGGATTTATCCCAGAAAAATGAAAACATGTTCACATAAAAACCTGGACATGAATGTTTGTAGAAGCTTTTTTGTCATAACCCTCAATTGGAAACCACCCAGATTTCCTTCAACAGGTGGATGCTTAAAATGTGATATATCCACACCATGGAATAGAAAGGAATGAACAGTTGATATACAAATTAACCTGGATGAATATCCAGAGAACTATACTAAATGAAATAAGCCATTCCCAAAAGTTATACAATACATCTCTCCATTTATATAACATTCCTGAAATGACAAAATTACGGAAATACAGACAGTTTAGTGTTTACCAGGAGTTAAAAAAAGGGATGGGAGAAAAAAGGAAAATGGGTATGACTATAAAAGAGCAACAGGAAGAATCCTTGTGGTGATGGAAATATTTTGCATCCATTGTATCAATGTCACTGTCCTGGTTATAACATTATACTGTATTTTTACAAGTTTTCCCAAAGGAAAAACTAGGTAAGAGGTATTAAGAATATCTGTATTATTTCTTACAACTGTGTATTACAAAAATAGTTTAATTTAAACTGCAAAGTTTAACTTAATGTGTATATGAAAAAGCAGCTACCCACTTTATTCTTCCATATACTCAGTTCCCTGCAACACATTTCTAGTCAGGAGTTGGTGGGTTAATAAGTCTTTACAATGTTGAGTATGGATTTTTGAGATCCAGAAGGTGGAAGTGGGAAGGGAAACACTCCATGCCAAGAATGTAATACTTATTGGAAATCTTCCATTTTCTCTTAAGAGTTAAGGCCAAATTCCAGGTATTTCCTGAATAATTCTAGCTCTTGTGCTTATTTGTTAGGTAACACTGCCTCTAATGTCAGAATTGTTACACTATGCCTTGAATTATGTGTTGTCAGCCCAGAGTCAGGAACATGATACTGTCCTGGTACAGAATGACTGGGGCAGGAGCAAATCACCTGTAGGTCTAGCTACACATTCTTCTTTTGAATAGAAGCAGACCAGAAGAGTCAGATTTCAGGACCTCATTGTGGCTGCTGTGGTATTCCATAGACAGCTGGATCTGCTCAAATCCATTTGTATGTCAAAACCTAAACCAAAGAACCCCTTTTAAACAATGAACTGATTCTGGCCGTGCTCATATTCAGCCTGGATTTTGAAGATTAGGAGCCTTAATATTAAGTGTCTCCGTGACCCCATACCTTGAGGATCTCTGAAGTGTAGCTAGGTGTGGTGGGATATAGTCTGAGCAGTGCAATTGGAATCCCCACCATTGTTGGTGGTGGTCTGGCTGTGGTTTGTAGGCAGTCCTAGTTATGCAGCAGGATCTGTGAGGGGGTGCATTATGAGGGGTGTTGGATGTCAGATGTGCAGATGTATGCAAACAATTTCCTTTGTGAAATTAAGTGGTCTGATATCTACCCTCTAGTTTGTTGTCATGGATACTGCAGGGAGTAGAAGAAAAAGGTAAATTATCATGTTCAGCTGTTCTATATACAGAGTCTTCTCAGGTGCAAAACTGTGTCATTCTGTCTGGGGCCCTCATAATACCAGCTAAAAAAGGGGGAACAGAGGACTTCATTTCCCATGTGTGTTGGAACTGAAGGGCTTCTTCTAAGTTTAGACAGGAGCAAAAGCCAGGAGGAGAGATCATCTTCATTCTTATATTTGTAAAGGAGTGCCTGGCTTACAGGAAAACTGAGCACTCCTCCCAGGCAAGTATCTTCTTTCTCTTCTGCCTTTATTCCTAATGGCTGTACCTAGTAGTACCTAGCACAACAGCCCCCACTCTCTCATTAAGTCTTGCTGCCTTCCACATTCTTATCTCCGACCTCTGCAGTCATTAACAGAGAATGCACGTGAGGGAGAGAAGGAAACACTCCATGACAAGGATTGCAATCTTTATTAGAAATCTGCTTTCCAGTCTCTCTTTAGAGTTAAAACTCAATCCCAGTTATTTCCTGAAAAACTCTGACATTTGTGATTATTTGTTAGGCAACACCGCCTCTAATGTCAGAATGGTTGTACTGCACCTTGAATTAAGCACTGATAGCCTGTAGGCAATGAGATACCATCCAGAAGGGTGGCTGCACACTTTGGGGATAAATAGACAAATTCTGTGTGCCAGTGACTAAGGAGAGAAGGGAGAAACCTATACAAAATCTGCAGGAAGCACTAAGGATCATGAGAATAGTCTCTGGTGTCATGGCAGAAAAGAAGAGAAGCCATGTTATGCTAATTGTAAGTGATAGTTAAGTGGAGTAACATAAGTTCCAACCAGAGGGTCCATCATGTGATTTTGAGAGGTAGAAGTAGTCATTCTGGAAGGATCAGTATGGAGATGTGTTTTATCCTGGAAAGAGTAAGTAGGAACCAGACCTGGTGGCCAATGTATGCTTAGAGCTATTTTCTGGTTTATCTCCTAGTCAAAAAGTTGTAAAAGGTTGTAAGCAAGAGAATGAAAGATACATTAGATCTGTGGTTTTAAAATATTAGTCTGAGAACAATATGATTAAAAGATGCATTAGAGGGAGTAAGAAGTATCATGTAGGTGGGGTGCCTTTCAATATTCCAAGTTAAAGATGATAATGTGGAAATATGAATGGATTTGTATAAATTATGACCTACACAATTTATCTTAGATAGATATTGGTGATAAAGTTGTCTCATGGTCAATATCGAAGAATGGTGGTGTCATTAACAGAAAGGGAAATGGTGTAGGATAGATGTGGGAGAAATAACACTGTTTTGCAACAATCTTTCCCTGGTAAAACTTGAGGCTTAGTCAATAAATTTTCTACATTGTTTCCAGCCAGATGCTCCATTTATCAGATGACACTGTCCACAGTCTGTGCTGTGCCATGGTAATTTGTGAGCCAGGATGAAAAGATGGAGATAAGAGCCTTTATGGATACTGAATGACAGGCAGAGGGCCTGGTCATGGGCAAGCTTAAACTGTGTCTCTAGCTGCACATGTGATGAGAATTTTGTAGGGAGCCTATTCCAGTTCAGTCTTCTAAGACAATATATGTAGTAAGTCACAAAGTAGCAGTTTTCAACTGTGTACTATGTTTCCCTACAAATCACCACACAAATTTGCATGAAGACTGGATGAGAGGTTGTTAGACCCCAAATATTCATGCATAATTTCTCTCATATCAGCTTGCCTTAATGGTTTTCTTTATGATTCTAAGAACAGGTATTTCTTTTACATAACCTTCTCACTGACATATACATAGACACAGTCTCTGAAGACATATTTCCTATGTCTTAATTTAGCAAACTTCTCAATGCCTCAGTTTTTAACCTCTTAACTTCCTCTTCCGTATAGAAAAGCACTGTGAGGAGAATTGGAACTTCATTACTGTAGAATGTGGGACCCAAGGAGAATCCCTAGATATCTTTCCTTAGCTTTAAGCAAATTATGGGAGAATTAAATGACTTTAAAGGAGCCTGATTATTACATATTTTCCTCATGACTTCTCTCACCATTTCCCTGAGTTCTTTATGAATGTCTCATTGTCTATGAACTTTCTAGCCTGTGATCACAGCCCCATTGTTTTGTAGGGGCTAAAACTTTTGTGGCAGTCCTGTAAAGAGTGTGGATTAGGTGACAGTTTTTTTTTTTCTCTGAGACTTGCTCCTTCGTTCTAGCCTATATGGTCTACAGTTGTTTATTGGATGACTATCTGCTCCTGCCACCCATTTCTCTTTCAGGCATCTAGGCCTTTGCATATGTGGTCTGAGCCTTGAAAAAACAGTAGACAAGAAGGATATGCTATGCCTTCAGACAGGGGGGAAAGGTGAACCCAGACAATGTATGCCATAGAAAAGGAGGGACAATCATCCTACAAGTTATAGATGACATGAGCAGGAAGGTTAGAGTAAAGGGTATGAGCAGAGGCTGTTTTACTAGATGTCTAGTGGTTTGAGAAGACTGGTACATAGATTGTAGGAATATATGGGAGTTTACAGAAGAGTACTGTATTCAATAATAATTTGTATGTTTGTCTCATTCATTCATTCTACAAAACTCCGTGTTAGATATTATCACTTGTATGTGAGACAGTCTCTGATTTCAAGAACATTTAACTTGTGAGGAGACAGAATGAAAGAAATTCAATACATAGTGACCTTTTAATTCTAATATATTAAATAATATTTACTAAATGCTATCCAGGATTGTCCAAAAACGTTTTGCACAGATTTGCTCATTTTATACTCATCATAAACCTATGATCTATTATTATTTTTATCCTCATATCATAGGTTAAAAATCTTGAGGTGTTGAGAAGTTAGGTAACCTACCCAAATTCACATATTATTTTATTGCAAGAGGGTATAGTGGAGCCATACAAGAAGGTCAGCTCACCTGATGGGCTTATATATTCAACGAAAGCATTCTGAAGGAAATTAAATTTGAAGTAAAATCTAAAGGGTTAAGAGGAAGTACCAGGCTAGTGGAGGTGAGAGATAATGTTTAAGATGGAGTAATGGGTATGTGTAGAGTCCCAGAGAAAACCTGAAAGTCTGCAGTCTGAAAGTTTAGTTTGGATGGATGGGTGTTTGGTAGAAGACTTATGATGGCTTGGAAACCTGGAATTTTTTTTTTACTATTTTGTTAGCATACATTAATAGTACATGGGGGTATGGTTGTATTAATTCTATAGATACGTACAGTATACTTTAAACAAGTTCACCTCCTCTATTATATTCCCTTAACTACCTTCCTCCTCCCCCCCGCTTTTTCAAAGAGTGTTTGATGGGTTTCATTATGATACTTTGATTTCATCCCCCAATACCCTCTTCTTTCCCTCTCCCCACTCTCAGTGATCCCCCAGGTAATCCCCCTTTTTCATTTAAGTCCCATGATTATTATTATTATTATTATTATTATTATTATTATTATTATCATCATCATCATTTTAGGTCTAGATTCCACGTTTGAATGAAAATGTGTAATATTTGGCTTTTTGAACTTGGCTGATCTCACTTAACATGATGATCTCCAATTCCATCCATTTTTTTCTGCAAAGGACATAATTTCATTCTTCTTTGTGCCTGGATAATACTCTATTATATATAGATAGATAGATAGATAGATAGATATCACATTTTCTTTGTCCATTCATTGATTGTTGGATACCTAGGCTGATTCCAAAATTTGGTTATTGTGTACAGTGCTGCTACTAAGCATGAATGTGCAGGCATCTCTCTTGTATGTTGATTTATACTCCTTTAGCTATATGGCCAAGAGTGGTATGGCAGAGTCATAAGATAGGTCTATTTTTAGTTTTTTTTAGGAACCTCCATACTGATTTCCATAGTGGTTATACTAGTTTACATTCCCACAAACAGTGTAGGAGGATTCCCTTTCTTTTGCATCTTTTCCAGTATTTGTTGTTTGTTTTCTTGATGATAGTCATTCTGACTAGGGTGAGATGGAATCTCACTGGTGCTTGGGATTTGTGGGGTTTTATCCACAAAAAAGGTACCTGGGTGGTGCTGGAGCCATTAGTAGAAATAACTCAAGAATGGAAACAGAAAAAAAAATCACTACATGTTACTTTGCAGAGACCACTCCCTCCTCTACTGCAGCCAGAGCTCAATTCCAGAAAATTCTTTGAGTCCCATTTATTAGGCAGCTCCAACTCCATATCATACCCTGAAATATTTGTTGAAGTTTCAGGAGCTGGATAATAGGCCCATGGTCCAGTCTTCAGGTCCCATAGGTGAGTGATTATAACTTATCAGATTTCAAGCCCTTTCAGTGGCTGCTGTGTCAGGTAAAAATGGCCTAGTCAGGACATTTTCTTTTCTTGGACAAGTTGGGTAAGTTTTCATGTCAATTTATATAATAAGTAGGATGACAATTTATTTGGACACTATTATTGGTCACTGGTGTGACTGCAGAGGGGACTGCCTGATGATGGGAGTCCCAGAACTATTTATTTTGATCCTGAAGGATCCTTGTAGGGGACCACAAGTGATAACCAGAGGTTGTTGGGAATCATAGAAACAAGAGAAATTGACATGAGGTTAAAAAGGGCAAGATTAATAGTTTCAGATACAAGGTCTAAATCAACTATATTTCTATATATTAGCAATGAACAATTGGAAACCGAAATTCAAAATTATAGTGCTATTCTCAAAAATGCTCAAAGAAACATAAATACTTTGTGTAAATCTAAGGAAATATGTATAGAACTTTCATGCTTAAAACTATTAAATATTTGTGAGAGAAATCAGAGAAGACCTAAATAAATGGACATAACCATGTTCATGGATTGAAAGACCTATCAGAGTAAAAATGTCAGTTCTTTACAAACTTATATACAAATTGATCACAATTGTGATCAAAATCTCAGTAGAATTCTTTATAAATATAGAAAACTGTTTCTAAAATTTTTATGGAGAGGCAATGTAACTATAAGGGCCAGAGAAACTTTGGAAAAACACAATAAAGTTGGAGGAATCATAGCACTTGAATTTAAAACTGTCTTATTTAAGACTGCATGGTTGGTAAATGTATATACACATAGATCAATGGAACAGGCTAGAGTCCAGAATGGTATTACACAATATGATTAATTGATTTTGATTAAGGTGAAAAGACAATCCAGTGAATAAAGGATATTTTCAATAAACTTTATGGAAAAATATGAACTTTGACCTAAACCTCATGCCTTATAAAAATAAGACAAATACATCACAAATTTAAATGTAAGACATGTAATTACAAAACTTTTAGAAGAAAACAAAAGGGGAAGTCTTTATGACATGGGGAGAAAAGGGATGGGGAGAGATTGGTCAATGGGTACTAAATCCCCAAGATTTTAAGGGGAGACTGGGCAGGAGGCTGTTGAAGCCTTTTAAGGATCCTGCCTGGTTTGCCTTTCCTCATTTTGCACGATTCACATGCAGCACAGTCCTGAAGATGGTTTCCATTTGTATAGCATAAAGATAACGTAGATTTGTTTTCAGATGTCCTGATGGTCTGTTTAATTATAAAATTCAGTAAGCTGAATAGAAATATTAACAGGAAAGCTAATATTTATTGAGTACTATGTACAAGGTGACAGTGTTGCCAAGTGTTATGTCACTTAATCATTGTGATAAAACTATAAGGTAGATAGCATCATTATCTGCATTTTAAATATGGGCAAAGTGAGGTTAGGTAACGACTGGCATCACATGAACAGAGAGTTATGGAGTCAGAACTAGAGCAATGGAGTGCTCTAAAATATGTAATTCTATCAACTATGACTACAGTTTAAACTGGAATGTCCATCTACCCATCTGTCTACCCATTCATCCATCCTCCTTACTAAGCTTCACTGAGGGCCTGCAAGCCAAATCCAGTCACTATGCTAGGCAGTGCCCAACATATATAAACAAACAGAATCTTGGCTTTTGAGAGGCTTGTACTCCAATGAGCAGAGACACATTTATTTACAGATTAAAAATGTCTAATTAAAAATTCAGTGAGATTTAGTGCTATTACTAGAGATACATGTGCACTAGAATTACATAAAAAGGATACCCTATAGGCCTTAGGTGTTCAAGAGGGAGAGGGGATATCCAATCTAAGATTTGTAGAGAGAACTTGATTTAGACCAAGCATTTTGTGAAAAACTCCAAGGAGAACAGGGAATTTTGCCAGCTGAATGTAGTTCAGGATAGCTGGATTAGAGGTGTAGAAAAGTTATCAAAGAGTGATAGTCATGGATGCCTTTCACTGAGAAACAGAAGGTAAAAATTGTGGTTAGCAGCTTATTGATTTCTCATTGATATGGTCCAGTCTGTGCTCTTATAACAGGGTTGCTGCCATTAACAGAAAAAGTAACCCTGTTACTTTTCCCTTTGGGAAAGGACTGTCCACTACCCCCACCCCCAGATATTTTGATTCAGAAGTTCTTATGTGAGGCCTGAGTTGGTTTTGAAGGAGAATTTCCTCTCCTGGAACCCAGCAAACTATAGATCATGATCCTTGAGTTTAGCTTCCTAAATACCTGTAAGATGCATCCACTTCCCTTTAACTGTTGCCCATGCAAGAACTGAAGCCACTATCCTCTCTCCTATAGCCTTGCCTTCTTCCCACCAATTCATTTGACTGTTGTCAGACTGATTTTTGTGGGATCCAAATAAGATTGACATTTCTCACTCTTAGGTTGTCCCCACATTGCCAGTCAGTCTCCTTAATAGGATGAGATGGCTTTTTCTAATCTTCTTAATTTCTAGCCTCTCACCATTTTTCCTTCTTTCTTCAGACACACTCAACACCTTATACTTCCCCACATGGACCACAGGCCTTGATCACCTCAGGCCTGGTGTGTTCTCTTTGCTAGGGAAACTCAATTGTCCCTGGAGTACTTGACACTTTTCCTGAATAAGACCAGGACAAGGCCAGTGTAAGGAGTATGACAAAGTTTAGGGATAGGTAAATTTTCTATGAAGCTGTTATAATAGACCCAGACAGTGGACATCAGGCCTTAACTAGGGCAGTGATAGTATGGATATTAAAGAAGGGCTTGCCTCAGCAGATACTTCATAGATAAAAACTATAGAAGTTGTGCTATTTGTATACACACTCTTCAGTGATCCTGACTCTTTCTCCCTAACTGTAATTCCTGGTTTATTGTGATTATGGACAGGACATATAAATTAGCTGTAGACCTATCTCAATGAAAGCCAGAAAATACATCATCTATTTTGAATGATTCTAAGATGGTGAGCACAGAGAGACTCATTCAGGCTTTATTAGTACTAGTCATTCTAAGTTTCTGAGCTAATTCTTTTTTTTTTTAACTGTATCTTCTTTTTATCTTTGTTGTGCTGGAGGTACATTGTGGAATTTACAGAAGTTCTTACAATATATCATAGTTGAGTTTACCCCCTCCATCATTCTCCTTTCTCGCCCTCCTTCCATTCCCAGAATAGCTTCAACAGGTATCATTTTTCCATTTACATACATGTGTACACAGTATTTTCAATACGTTCAACCTTTTACACCCTCTCTTTTTTTTTTTTTTCATTTTTCTTTTATTATTCATATGTGCATACAAGGCTTGGTTTATTTCTCCCCCCTGCCCCCACCCCCTCCCTTACCACCCACTCCACCCCCTCCCGCTCCCCCCTTCAATACCCAGCAGAAACTATTTTGCCCTTATCTCTAATTTTGTTATAGAGAGAGTATAAGCAATAATAGGAAGGAACAAGGGGTTTTGCTGGTTGAGATAAGGATAGCTATACAGGGCATTGACTCACATTGATTTCCTGTGCGTGGGTGTTACCTTCTAGGTTAATTCTTTTTAATCTAACCTTTTCTCTAGTTCCTGGTCCCCTTTTCCTATTGGCCTCAGTTGCTTTAAGGTATCTGCTTTAGTTTCTCTGCATTAAGGGCAACAAATGCTAGCTAGTTTTTTAGGTGTCTTACCTTTCCTCACCCCTCCCTTGTGTGCTCTCGCTTTTATCATGTGCTCATAGTCCAATCCCCTTGTTGTGTTTGCCCTTGATCTAATGTCCACATATGAGGGAGAACATACGATTTTTGGTCTTTTGAGCCAGGCTAACCTCACTCAGAATGATGTTCTCCAATTCCATCCATTTACCAGCGAATGATAACATTTCGTTCTTCTTCATGGCTGCATAAAATTCCATTGTGTATAGATACCACATTTTCTTAATCCATTCGTCAGTGCTGGGGCATCTTGGCTGTTTCCATAACTTGGCTATTGTGAATAGTGCCGCAATAAACATGGATGTGCAGGTGCCTCTGGAGTAACAGTCTTTTGGGTCTTACACCCTCTCCACCATCCTCCCCCCTCTCACTGCTACCAACCCTTCAGGGAGGACCTGTTCTGCCCCCCTGTTTTCTGTTTTTGTAAAAAACAAAATGACATTTTAGTTTGTTTAAGATAGCTATACAGGGAGTTTCCTTGTGACATTTCCATGTATATATGCATTATAATCTGAATTGGTTCTTCCCCTCCATTTTTCTCCTTTCTACCTTAGTCCCCTTTTTATGGTGATTACAACAGGTTTAAAAGTTCTGTAATCATTCTTGTATAGAAAGTACATCAATCATGTTCACCTTCTTATGTGTCTACATAAGTAGACCCCAATTTTCCATTTTTGTTATGAGACACAGTGATATCCTGTCTTTTAAGGCAGTTGTTTTTAAACTTTGCTAAATATTGATATTACCTGCAGATCTTTAGAAAATATTAATGTTTGGAAAATACTAACATCTGGATTTTACCCTAGATATTTGGATTTACTAGGTATGGGATTTGGAATGAGTATCAGAATTTTTTAAAGCTCTTGGGTTAAAATATGCATAAAAGTTTTGGAGCTATAGCTTTAAGGGCATCTACATACATAATTATTACTGATAGCAGAGCTTTGAATGGAACTGTGTTCTGGAGAAAAGAGCAGAACTGAATTTTTGACAGACCAATACATCAGTCATAGCATTGATACTTTCTCAATGAGTAATCCAGGTGAAAGTGCAAGATTTGTTGAAGGAAGATTATACAAATTATCAGTGTAAGAGATTGGATGTCATAAGTGAATGAAAATTTTTGTGCAGTGAAATGCCAAGTGATCAAGTGTGTATTTTAAAGTCTTCTGGAAGCAGTATTGAGGATGGATTTAGATAAGAAGCTGAAACCAGAGAGAAGACAATTGCAGGACTGCAAGGATATGGGAGTGCAAATAAGAAAGAGAGGTTGGATTATTTGGTAGACCCTGTCTTCATGTTACTCACCCATCTATCTGCAAGAGTGGCAGAAGTGGAAAATCAGAGAGATGTGACAATTAAGGTGATAAGGTGAATCCTTCCCAGGTCTGCTCAGTACAAGGAGATAGGAAGCAGAAAAAAACAGAAAGTGGCAAAGAGAAAGGATGTGCAAGATGTCTTAATGAGGAGTTACTGACCCAGACATGGCCAGTGTGAGTAGCAGCACTTGCTCCCTGGAAGACAGTGTCACCTCTGTACCTACTTTCATCAAGGCATTTAAGTACCTGTGTAGCCTGGTCTCTCTTAACTCTGTAGGGAAAAGAACAATGACAGTGCTTCATTAGTTATTGTGTCTTCTTTGCCAAGTATAAGTACTCACAAACTGTACACACAATAAAAATTTAATTTATAAATTGACAAACTGCTAGCTTATTTCTCCTACCTTCCAGGAGCCCACAATTCAGGAAGGATTCAGATCTTTGTACAAATGGCAAGTGTAACTCGGGAGCCATGACCTGCAATAGGGGAATCCTATAGGCATTGATGAATTCTATCTGGTGGACTCTGGGAAGGTTGGAGCATGTTCCAGAAGACAAGAAACAAGAGTGAAGAGGAAAAGTCTACTCTAAAGACCCTCTAAAGTCTACAGGGTCTACTTAAGGCAGAGCATTAGCCCATTGTCCAGGAAGTCATAGATTAGAGAAAATTGTCGAGGGTAGAAAATAGGATGATTATGTGCTATCTCAGAAATATCTGTGTATAGAGGTCTGGATATAGGTGTGCCATGCTGAGCTGGTACTTCCCTTGAAGACCTAGAAGATTCTCTTGACCATAATAAAGGAAGTAGATAGAGAAGGAAGGCAACCTCTGGTGGTTCCTCTTTAATCTCTGAGTGAAAGCCCCTCTTCCAGTTTCAGAGGCTAGCAGTACCATGTGTTAATTAACGACAATGACTCTGAAGCCAGGATATTAAGAGTCATACCCTTGCTTCCCTAACTCCTAGTTGTGAGAGCTTGTAAAATGATTTGAACTTTCTCTGCTTCAGTTTCTTCATCTTAAAAACTGTATGATTATTCTTCCCACCTTATGGAATTCTCCATAAGTTAAATCAGTTTATTTTTATAAATCAATGTGTATTACACCATAAATGTCAATAATTATTGCTATTAATTTCAGACATTCTCAGGATTTTAGGCTTTTATTTCCATTTTAAGGTAACACTCTCACACATGTCTGAATAATATTCTGCATGATTGACTGTATTGAAGACATAAAAAAGATCACAAGAAGCTCCTGGTCCTGAATCCTAGCCCAGGTCATTATTGGAAGAGATCTTGCAGAACCCTATTCTTGCTGGAGCTCAGTTACAAAACTGTACTGGGGCCATCCTGTTGTGAACTGTGTCCTACCCGAATAAATTCACACAAATCGAGGCAGCACAGCTGATATGGTTTGGATGTTGAATATCTCCTAAAGGCACATGTGGTAAATGCTTGGTCCCCCAAGGTAGCACTATTGGGAAATAATAGACCCTTTAGGAGGTAGGGCCCAGTGACAGGTCCTTAGGTCAATCAGCTACTCTCAAAAGGATTGTGAGAGCCCAGTCTCTTCTTTTCTCTTTTGCTTCCTGGCCATGAGGTGAATGGTTTTATTCCACCATGTAATCCCACTTTATATGCTGCCTCCCCATAGGCACAAAGCAAGGGGGCCAACCAACCATGGAGTGGAGCTTCTAAAACTGTGAGCCAAAATAAGCCTTTCCTTTTTATAAGTTAATTTTCGTTAATTTTCTTAGGTATTTTTTAATAGTGATGGAAAGCTGACAACACAATAATTGCCTGGCTGGCAGCTCAACCTCTGAAACCAAACTCTTAGCTCTACCACTTAATAGATATATGTTTGGGAAATTTATTGATATACCTCTATTTCAGTTTTATCATTTATAAAGTGAGAATAATAAATATATATCTTATGGAGTCATTGTGATGATTAGATGAGTTAATTTTTTATCATTTTTCATATTTTATTATCTCTATAATTGGAATGCCCCTTATAATTGATGTTGTCTTATAATTTGTATTTTTTTTTCTCTCTTTATGCATCTTTTTTTACCATTATTATTATTGTTGTGCTGGGTGGGGGTACATTGGAGTATTTACCAAAGTTCTTACAGTGTATCAAGCATATCATACTGGAATTCAACCCCTCCATTGTTCTCTTTCATCCCCCCACCCCTGATTCCTGAAGCAGTTTCAACAGGTATCATTTTTGCATTTACTGACATGTGTATACATTTTTGCATTTACTGACATGTGTATACATTTTTTATGCCATCTCCCCCTCTACCCCCTTTCTACTTCCCCCTCCCCCACCTCCAGGCAGAACCTGTTCTGCCCTCCTGTTCTCAGATTTTGGAGAAGAAAAAACATAAAATAAGAAAAACATGGCAGTTTTTTTGCTAGTTTGAGATAACGATAGCTATACAGGGAGATTCCTTGTGTTGTTTCCATGCATATATGTATTACAAACCAAATTGGTTCACCTCTATCAAACCTCTTCACTACTCCCTCCTCCCCTTGCCATAGTGGACTCTGCCAGTTTAAGATTACTATATTCGTTTCTATATTCAGTAAGCACATCAACCACATCCTAGTTTTTGACTTCCTTCCCTTACTGTATCCCTCCCATGCAGGGTCTCCCCTTAGTGTGACCTGTGTCCAATAATATTGCTGCATTTGTTTTATGTCTATAATCTGCATATGTGGGAGAGCATGTGATTCTTGGCCTTCTGAGCCTAAATTTACTTAAGATGATGTTCACCAGTTTCATCCACTTACTTGCGAATGACAAAATTTCATTCTTCTTTGTGGCTGAATAAAATTCCATTGTGTATAAATACCACATTTTCTTAATCCATTTGTCAGTACTGAGGCATGTCGGCTGTTTCCATAGCTTGGCTTTGTGAATAGCACTGCAATAAACATGGGTGTGCAGGTACCTTTGTAGTAACCTGAGTCACATTCCTTTGGGTATATCCCTAAGAGTGGTATTGCTGGATCATATGGCAGATCTATGTTTGGTTTTTTAAAGAAGCCTCCATATTGTTTTCCATAGTGGTTGTACTAGCTTATATTCCCACCAGCAGTGTATGAGGGTTCCTTCCTCCACACCCCCGCATCCTTACCAATATTTGGTGGTGGTGGTGTTCTTGATGGTAGCTATTCTAACAGGGGTGAGGTGGAACCTTAGTGTGGTTTTAATTTGCACTTCCTTTATGACCAGAGACGGTGAGCATTTTTTTCATGTGTTTTTTGGCCATTTGAATTTCTTCCTTTGAAAAAGTTCTGTTTAATTCAGTTGCCCACTCCATTATTGGTTCATTGATTTGAGGGAAGTTTAGTTTTGTGAGCTCTCTGTATATTCTGGTTATCAGTCCTTTGTCTGATATATAGCCAGAAAATATTTTCTTCCACTCTGTGGGTGGTCTCTTCAGTTTAGAGACCATTCCTTTTGTTGTGCAGAAGCATTTTAATTTATGAAGTCTCATTTATTCATCCTTTCTCTTAGTTGCTGAGCTGCTGGAGTTCTGTTGAGGAAGTCCTTGCCTATACCTATTGCTTCCAGATAATTCCCTGCTCTTTCCTGTACTAACTTCAGAGTTTCAGGTCTGATATTAAGGTCCTTAATCCACTTTGAGTTGATACTTGTACTGGGTGACAGGCATGGATCTAGTTTCAGTTTTCTGCAGGTAGATAACCAGTTTTTCCCAGCAACATTTGTTGAAGAGGTTGTCTTTTCTCCATTGTATGTTTTTGGCATTTAAAACAGGATCTGATTCATAGTATCAGATATATACATGTTTGCTTAAAAATAGACCCATAATTTTGGAGTCACAGTTCTGTGCTATAAATATTTTTAAACTGGCAGTGGTATAGGTAGTTGGTCAAAGAAGCTAAACCTTTGTAAATAGAAAGGAAAAAGAAAGGGAGGGAGGGAGGGAGGGAGAGAAGTAGGAAGAAAGGAAAGAAGGAAGAATGGAAGGAAGGAAAGAAGAAAGGAAGGAAGAAAGAAAGAATATGCACATGTACACAAGGCTAGGACTAGGGTACAGTGAGAATAAATATCTGGAAGATGTCCCAATACTATCTATTTACAAAGACTGTTATTGCCATTGATCCCTTATGCAAACTCAGAACCAGGAAGGAGTCTTCCTCGTTATCTCCCTTTCCTCTACACCCCTATGCAGTACCTACTGTGCTCCAAGAGCCATTCTAAGTATACAGAACATCACAATGATCAATAGGGCCATGACTCTGCAATCACACTTACAGTTAGGTGGTAAACACACTAGGGTTTTATGAAGATAATTTCAGAAGCTTCTTTGATGTGGTTTAACCCAAAAGGGGAAATAGTAGAACCAGAGGAGGTTAATACACTAGTATATAACCATATAGGTAGAACCATATATAAATAAAACCATCATAGGTAAGGGTGAGAGAATTAGGACATGAACTAGGTAGGCCATGATAGCAGGAATCAATAAGGGGATTCAGATTTTTAAAAGAGAAGCACATTAGCACTATGTACGTATAATATTTGGCAAGAGTTTGGATGTTTTAAATGATATGTGTACAAGGGTAGCTTCTGGCTAAATGAGGGGCATGATAAAGCTATTAACAGGGAGAGGGAGAGGGGAGGAGTAAAAAGGAAAGGAAAGGGTAAATACTCTTCTTGTATACTATAATTGCCCTTTGAAATGACTTAGTACTGAGAAGAGATTTCCACAAAATGCTTCCAGAATTTTTCATCTAGGCTACCTTATCCCTCCCTAATGTCTGGAAAGTAGACCATACTCTGCTAGTCTTCAGCTGTGCTGAAGAGCACATGATCAGGGCTTTAGACCACATGACTTAAGGTGCTCCATGGACAGTGTCAGGGAAAAGAGCCAGTTGGCTGCACATACAAGGTTACTCTTCAGAGCTAATACCAAATGCTTGGAAATCTGTAATCAATGCCCTATGGGAGCTGCTCCCTGCAGCTGCAGACAACCAGAAAGTTCTCAGGTGGAGTCCATGAACTCTCAAGTTCAATAGACTATTTCATGTAAAGATCATATTGATTTATCAATTTTTCCTTCTTTATCCATTTTAGTATAGGTGACCATACAGATTCTCTTCAGAAATAGATATTGGCAAAATTTTTTCAGTAAAATTCCATGAGGGACAGCCTCAATACCTCTTTTCCTTATGAAAATATCTTATGATAAATCTGAAGTATTAAAAATATTTTCATTATATATATATATACATATATATGTATATACATATATATATATATATATATATATATATATATGTATATACATATATATAAACTCTTGAGAACTTTACACATGTATGAAAATGGAAAAATGAGAACTGTTGAAACTATTCCAGGAATGGGGGGAGGGGAGGATAAAGGAGAATGATGAAGAGGGTGAATTCAAGTGTGATATATTTGATATATTGTAAGAACTTTTGTAAATGCCGCAGTGTACCCCCTCCCAGCACAACTTAAAAAAAAATAAAAGCTTACCTGTAAAAGAAAAAAAGAAAGATGGAAAAATCTGCCAACTAAAAATAGTTCAGATTGGCAGTAACAAGTGAAAACTGACAGGGTGTATGTGGCCTTGGTTCTCCTTGCTTATCCTACTGAGGGCTTTGAGCTATATCTGGGTGACTCTGGAAATTATATTTGTCCACAGTATAGAGGATAGATTGATTTGAGAGGAAGAGAGTAGAGCTTCAGAGCTTAAGTGGCAAAACTTTCAATAGATAGATAGGAGATGGTACTGAGTTACTATGTACTGAGATTATCTGCTGACTGATAATATGGTAGGTAAGGAGATGGGGTTCAGTTTGAGTGAATGGGAAGAGTTGATTCCTTTAATGGAGGGGGAGCCCTGGGGTTCCAGTCACTCCTTTGTTAGAGGTAGAACCAAATTCTTTAAATTTCCTTTATTATTTCAGACCTTTTGACTTATTTGCCTCTCTCATTTCAAATTTCAATACTGAATTAGTTTTGTCTAAAGACCTTGTGATCAAAGTTGCATAATTATAAGTTTTCTGCCTGTCATTGTAATCTGATTTTGCAGAGCTTCTAAGCACCGTTTTATGTCTTGAATACATCTTTAAGAATTTATAACAGAAATCTAAGTGGTGAATTTTATCTTTTATGAATATTTCTACTCAGTTTAGGATGTAGTGATATACTCAAAAGTTAATCTGGTCAACATGCAAGTATTGGTTCAAAGAAGGTTACACCTGGTTAATGCAGACTGTGTATGCACAGCAACCTATAGTTTGTAATAGTATACCAACCTTGGATTTGTATAGTAATGATAGCTTCTTTTCAAGAGGAAGCGTACCCTCCACTTCACAGACTACTTTGGAGTGACAACAAATGGTACCCTATGAAACAAAAGTAGAAGTCCTCTCTCATCATGTACAAAAGTAAAAGCTATATCTTTCTGAAGACTTTAGGCCTACTTGATCTGAAGCTATTTCTACAATAGCACCGGAATGAAATCTCTTTTGGGTATGATATATTGCAGAACAAGAGTCAGGAATAAACTATTCAGTTTCTTATGATAGTTGTGCTTTCATTGATGGTAAACAACCTGGGTTATATGATTATTATTTCTTCAGTCAGTGCTATAGTTTGAATGTGTCCTACAAAGTTCATGATTTAGGGACTTAATCTCCAATGCAACAGTGTGGAGGGATGGGACCTTTAATAGGTGACTAGGTTATGAGGGCTCTGCTCTCATGAATGAATTAATGCTATTATGGTGAACATGGGTTCCTGTAAAAAGGATGAGTTTGGCCTCCTCTTCCACTCTGTATTTCTTGCCTCTTTTGCCTTTCTACCTTCTGCCATGTGACGGTGCAAGAAGGTCCTTGTTAGATACCAGCACTTCACCTTAAATTTCCCAGTATTATTCAAGTCATGATGGTGGAAAATGATTATTAGTCTTTTATGACTAGTTCTAAGACTGTGTGAGGATGTGTTGTGGTCCAGAAAAATCAGCTAGAGCTGGACCTCTGGTGCTTGTATGTATAGTATGTTGCAGCTATTTTTGTATATATTGAAGGATTTTTTTTAAGTAATAGACTTTATTGTTTTTAGAGCAGCTCCAGATTTGCAGAAAGTAAGGAGAGTTCTCATATACCACACCTTCAAGTTTTCTCTAATGTGTTTTTATTGGGGTAAAATATACATGATATAAAATTGACCATTTAACCATTTTTAAATGCATAGTTCAGTAGTATTAAGGATATTCATATTATTAATGTAACCATCACCCCTATCCATTTCTAGAATTTGTTCATTTTCCAAAACTATAATTCTATACCTATTAGACAACAATGCCCCATTTTTTCCTCACATTAGCCCCTGGTAAATATTGTTCTACTTTCTATCTCTAGGTGTGTTAGTGACTGTCCTTGGTATATTAGTCAGCTCTAGCTGGCATAACAAAATGTCACAGACTGGATGGCTTAACCAACAGAAATTTATTTTTTCACAATTCCAGAGGCTGGAAGTCTGAGATTAGGGTGTCAGCATGGTCAGGTTCCATTCAGGGCTTTCTTCTTTGCCTGTAGATGGTCACTTTCTTGCTCACATGGCCTTTCCTAGGTGGATGTATCTGGAGAGAAAGAGATTAAGCTCTCCATTATCTCTTTTTAAATAGGGACTAATCCTATCAGATTAGAATTTTATCCTTATGACCTCATTTAAGATTATCACCTAAAAGCCCTATCCAATACTATTAGGGTTAGGGTTTTAATATTTGCATTTCAGGGAACCATAATTCAGTTTTTAGTACTAGATGTCTGATAAATATGAAATAGTACAATATTTACCCTTTCCTGATGGGCTTATTTTAGTCAAAATAATGTTATCAAGGTTCATCCATGTTGTAAAAAGTATTAGAATTTATGATATTTTGCTATAGTAGCCCAAAAAGACTAAGACATCATATATATGCCCTATTTTCCTCTATTCTATGAGATGTGTTTTTACTCTCTTGAAAGGGACCTTTGATACACAAAAGTTTTGGTTTTGATAAGCTTTGTTTTTTTTCTTTAGTTGCCAATGCTTTTGGTGTCATGTCTAAGAAATCATCACCAAATTCAATGTCACAAAGCTTTTTCCTGTGTTTTCTTCTAAGAGTTATATAACTTGAAAACTGAAGATGGCGGCTAGAGGGAGGAAGCAGAAACTGAGCCTCCTATAGTGAAATCTTAGAGAGACGCTGGAGACACACCTTGCAGGCAAAACCACCGAGAAGAGGCAAAACTTTGACCCCTCCACACCTCCAGCTGGCACAGAGAATCTCCACTTCACATTAAACAGAGAAACCAGGAGGGCCCCCAGGCCGCCAGTTGCCCATGCCATGCCCAGACGGCTTGGGAAGACGCGGACAAGGTGAGCTAAGCGGTATGCGGTACTCCCACAGACAACCCTGGGCCAGAACAGCATAGCCCCCTGGACAGACCAACCTCCACCTGGGGGAAAAAGAGAAACTGAGTAATAAGCAATAAGAACAATAAAGACACGTTGCAAAGAGGGTGGGGCACCCTGAGCTCCGAAGATGGGGGGAGGGGAATCCTTCCCAGAACTGTAAATAAACAAGCCGGGCCTGGCCAGAGAGGCTCCAGCGGGAGCGGGGGCGTGCGCCCAGCAACCAGGAGCGGGAAAGTTTGTGAGAGTGGCGGAGGGAGGAAAACTCCACAGGAGAGAGGGAAGACCCACCTCCGATGTGAGCTGTAAACAAACATGCTGGCTGGCAGGAGCAACAGCACCGCACAGCAATCAGGAGCGGGAAAGCTTGTTAAAGTGGTGGTGGGAGGAAAACTCCACAGGAGAGGGGGGAAGACCCACATCCCATGTGAGCTGTAAACAAACACACAGGCCAGAGAAAGCGGGTGCAGTGTCACCTCCCCCAGTGTGCTTGGAAAGGGGAAAGCTTGTAGCAGTGGCTCACGCACAGGAGAACTCTGAGTAAACAAAGCCTGCGGGGTCAGGTGAGTGCTAAGCTCACCCCAGAGATCTGCATAAATAATGGCTCCAGCAACAGCAGGCTGACAGCAGTGGGCAGGCAAGCCACAGCTGCAGATACCATTCACAGAACTGTCTCCAGACTCTTTTTTTCTCTCTCCTTACCTTTGATGAGAAAACAACCGAACTACACCTAAATGCTGAAAAATTTACTGAAACTGTATTGCATTTGAACTTGGGACACTTGGTGGGTTTTTCATGTGTGTGTGCAGTTTTGTTCTACTTTATGCGTCCCCTTTGATGAGACAACTACAGAACAACATCTGAGGCACCATCTCCAGGATTGGAGGCTGAGACAGACACCAAAATTATTAAGACTGAAACTTCATTGCATTTGAACTTGGAGGGTTTTTTTTTCTATTTTTCATTTTGTTTTATTTTATTTTATTTACATATATTTTTTCTTTTTCTTTCATTTACTTATTTTTTATTTATATTCTTATCTTTATTCTTTTTATTTTTTAATTTCAATCCTCTCTCTGTCTCTCTAATGCCTGTTCAGCTTACTGTGGATTAGTACACTAACGCTCCCTGTTTATATCTTTGAAACTTTTTTGTTTGATTCTTTGTTTTGATTTTTCTTACTTGTCTATTTGTTTTTCCTTTATCTTTAACTTCTTTGCTTTCCATCTCCTCTCACCCTTCCATTCTAAATATCACTAGTGTTATTATTACAATCTAGAAAATACTTAATTGCACACAGTACAGGGACAGTAACAACACCAAGGAAAATGACGGGAAGACAGAAAAAAGCAGGGAAGCCAGTTTCCCCACAGCAAAAAATTAGTACAGGAATCAGAGGTAATTGAAGAAAACAGATACTCAGATCCAGACTCCAACAAAATGAAGATAAACTATGCCAAAGAACCCAATGAAGCCCCCAAGAATAATTTAAAAGAAGACATACTACAGGTACTTGATGAGAATTTTATAGAGATGACACTGGATATGGTCAAACAAAATATACAGGAGACACTCAAGAAATTCCAAGACAACAAAAATAGAGAATTTGAAAAAGCAGAAGAAATAAAGGAAACCATAGAAGCACTGTAAAAACACCAAAGTGAAACAGAGAACATGATTAATAAACAGATAAATAAACTCAGGACAAAAATAGACAACATTAAAGAGGAAACCACCCAAGATATGGAAAACCTCAGAAAAAAGAATGAAACACAACTGCAAAACAAAATGGAAGGCCAATCCAGCAGAATAGTACAAACAGAAGACAGAATCTCAGAACTTGAAGATGAAATGGTAATTAAAGGACAAACTGAAGCACTATTAATTAAATAACTCAAGACCTGTGAAAAGAAAATGCAAGAACTCACTGATTCCATCAAAAGGACAAACCTGAGAATCATGGGCATCGAAGAAGGAGAAGAGGTGCAAGCGAAGGGAATGCGTAATATATTCAACAAAACAATAACAGAAAATTTCCCAAATCTAGAGAAATCTATTCCCATACAGATGCAAGAGGCCTCCAGGACACCAAACAAACCAGATCAAAATAGAACTACCCCACGACATATCATCATTAAAACAACAAGTTCAGAAACTAGGGAAAGAATATTGAAGGCTGTAAGAGAGAAAAAACAAATAACATACAAAGGTAAACCCATCAAAATCACAGCAGACTTCTCAACAGAAACATTAAAAGCAAGAAGAGCATGGGGTGAGATCTTCCGAGCACTGAATGAAAATAACTTCAACCCCAGGATACTCTACCCAGCAAAACTATCATTCAAAATAGATGGAGCAATAAAAGTCTTCCATGATAAGCAGAAACTAAAGCAATGTGTGACCACAAAGCCACCACTACAAAAGATTCTTCAAGGGATTCTGCACACAGAAAGTGAAACCCAACTTAACCATGAAAAGGCAGGCAGCACCAAACCACAGGAAAAGAAAAAGCAAGAAAGTAGAGAGTAACCTCAACTTAGGTACACACAATCAAACCTTCAGACAACTAAGACAACGAAATGACAGGAATCACCACATACCTATCAGTACTAACACTTAATGTTAACGGACTTAATTCACCCATCAAAAGGCACCACTTGATGAGATGGATTAAAAAGGAAGATCCAACAATTTATTGCTTACAGGAGACCCATCTCACTGACAGAAATAAGCATAGGCTTAGGATGAAAGGCTGGAAGAAGATTTACCAAGCCAGTGGCCCACAAAAGCAGGCAGGAGTAGCAATACTTATCTCTGACGAAGTAGACTACAAACCTACATTGATCAAATGAGATAAAGAAGGACATTCCATACTAATAAAAGGGGAAATAGACCAAAAGGAAATAATAATTATCAACCTGTATGCACCCAATGTCAACGCACCCAATTTCATCAAACATACCCTGAAGGACTAAAAGAATATATTAACTCCAACACAGTGGTTGAGGGAGACTTTAACACCCCATTATCATCAATAGATAGGTCATCCAAACAAAAAATCAATAAAGAAATCCAGGATCTAAAATATACAGTAGATCAAATGGACCTACTTGATGTCTACAGAACATTTCATCCAACCTCTACACAATATACATTCTTCTCAGCAGCCCATGGAACCTTCTCCAAAATAGATCATATCCTAGGGCACAAAGCAAGCCTCAGCAAATATAAGAAAATAGAAATTATACTGTGCATACTATCTGATCACAATGCAGTAAAAGTAGAACTCAACAACAAAAGTAAAGACAAAAAACATGCAAACAGCTGGAAACTAAATAACTCATTACTTAATGAACAATGGATCATCGATGAAATAAAAGAGGAAATTAAAAAGTTCCTGGAAGTCAAGGAAAATGAAAACACAACCTACCGGAACCTATGGGACACAGCAAAGGCAGTCCTGAGAGGAAAGTTTATAGCCATGAGTGCATATATTAAAAAGACTGAAAGATCAAAAATCAATGACCTAATGATACATCTCAAACTCCTAGAAAAACAAGAACAAGCAAATCCCAAAACAAATAGGAGAGAAATAATAAAAATAAGAACTGAAATCAACAAAATGGAAACCAAAAAAACCCTACAAAGAATTAATGAAACAAAAAGTTGGTTCTTCGAAAAAATAAACAATATCGATAGACCCCTGGCAAACCTGACTAAAATGAGGAGAGAAAAAATCCAATTTACTAGAATGAGGAATGCAAAAGGGGAGATAACAACAAACACCATGGAAGTCCAGGAAATCATCAGAGACTACTTTGAGAACCTATATTCAAACAAATTCAAATATCTTAAAGAAATGGACAGATTTCTAGATACGTATGATCATCCTAAATTGAATCAAGAGGGAATTAATCACCTGAATAGATCTATAACACAAAATGAAATTGAAGCAGCAATCAAGAGTTTCCCCAAAAAGAAAAGTCCAGGACCTGATGGATTCTCTGCTGAATTCTATCAGACCTTTAAAGAAGAACTGATACCAACCCTCCTTAAACCGTTCCACGAAATAGAAAGGGAAGGAAAACTGCCAAACACATTTTATGAAGCCAGTATTACACTTATCCCAAAACCAGGCAAAGACACCTCCAAAAAGGAGAACTATAGGCCAATCCCCTTAATGAACATTGATGCAAATATCCTCAACAAAATAATGGTAAACCAAATTCAACAACACATCAAAAAGATTATTAATCCCGACCAAGTAGGCTTCATCCCAGGAATGCAGGGGTGGTTCAACATGCGAAAATCAATAAACGTAATAAGCCACATTAACAGAAGCAAAGACAAAAACCACTTGATCATCTCAATAGATGCAGAAAAAGCCTTTGATAAGATCCATACCATTTCATGATAAAAGCTCTAAGAAAACTAGGAATGGAAGGAAAATACCTCAACATTATAAAAGCTATATATGACAAACCTACAGCCAGCATTATACTTAACAGAGAAAAACCAAAACCATTCCCTCTAAAATCAGGAACCAGACAAGGATGCCCACTATCTCCACTCCTATTGTATTCCTTTTATTTCTTCTTGCCTAATTTCTCTGGCTAGAAATTCCAGTACTATGTTGAATAGGAGTGGGGATAGTGGGCACCCTTGTCTCATTCCTGATTTTAGGGGGAATGGTTTCAGTTTTTCACTGTTAAGTATGATGTTGCCTGTAGGTTTGTCATATTTAGCCTTTACAATGTTGAGGTACATTCCTTGTATTCCTAGTTTTCTTAGAGCTTTTATCATGAAGTGGTGTTGAATTTTATCAAAGGCTTTTTCTGCATCTATTGAGATGACCAAGTGGTTTTTGTCTTTGCTTCTATTAATGTGCTGTATTATATTTATAGATTTGCGTATGTTGAACACCCTTGCATCCCTGGGATGAAGCCGACTTGGTTGTGGTGAATGGCCTTTCTGATGTTGTTGGATTCGGTTTGTCATTATTTTATTGAGGATTTTTGTATTGATGTTCATTAAGGAAATTGGCCTATAATTCTCCTTTTTGGATGTGTCTTTGTCTGGTTTTGGGATGAGAGTAATATTGGATTCATAAAATGTGTTAGGCAGTGTTCCTTCCCTTTCTATTTCATGGAACACTTTAATGAGGGTTGGTATTAGTTCTTCTTAAAAGTCTGATAGAATTCAGCAGTGAACCCATCAGGTCCTGGACTTTTCTTTTTTGGGAGACTCTTAATTGCTGCTTCATTTCATTTTGTGTTATAGATCTATTCAGGTGATTAATATCCTCTTGGTTCACTTTTGAATGGTTATAAGTATCTAGAAATCTGTCCATTTCTTCAAAATTTTCAAATTTATTAAAGTATATTCTCTCAAAGTAGTCTGATGATTTCCTAGATTTCCGTGGTGTTTGTTGTTATCTCCCCTTTGGCATTTCTGATTTTGCTGATTAGGGTTTTTTTCTCTCATTTTATTCTGGTTTACCAGGGGTATGTCAATCTTATTTATTTTTTCAAAGAACCAGCTTTTTGTTTCATTAATTCTTTGCATAGTTTTTGTTTGTTTCTGTTTCATTGATTTCATCCCTTATTTCAATTATTTCTCTCGTTCTGCTTGTTTTGGGTTTTGCTTGTTCTTGTTTTTCTAGAAGTTTGAGCTGTAGTATTAGATCATTGATTTGAGATCTTTCTGTACTTTTAATATATGCACTCATGGCTATAAACTTTCCTCTTAGGACTGCCTTTGCTGCATACCATTCCGGTAGGTCGTGTCTTCATTTTCATTAACTTCCAGGAACATTTTAATTTCCTCTTTTATTTTATCAATGACCCATTGATCATTGAGCAATGTGTTGTTCAGCTTCCAAATGTTTCAATGTTTTTACTGTTGTTTTTATTGTTGATTTCTAGTTTTAATGTATTGTGATCAGATAGAATGCATGGGATTATTTCTATTTTCTTACATTTGCTGAGCCTTGCTTTGTGCCCTAATATATGATCAATTTTGGAGAAGGTTCCATGAGCTGCTGAGAAGAATGTATATTGTGCAGAAGTTGGATGAAATATTCTGTAGATATCAACTAGGTCAATTTGATCTATACTGTGATTTAGTTCCAGGATTTTGTTATTGATTTTGTGTTTGGATGACCTATCTGTTGGTGATAGGGGGGTATTAAGGTCTCCTGCTATCAATGTGTTGGAGTCTATATGTTTTTAGGTTCGTCAGGGTACGTTTGATGAAATTGGGTTCATTGACGTTGGGTGCATATAGGCTGATAATTGTTATTTCCTGTTGGTATATTTCCCCTTTTATTAGTATGGAGTGTCCTTCTTTATCTCATTTGATCAATGTAAGTTTGAAGTCTACTTTGTCCGAGGTAAGTATTGGTACCTCTGCCTGTTTACAGGGGTCATTGTCTTGGTAGATCTTCTTCCACCCTTTCACTCTCAGCCAGTGCTTGTTTCTGTTGATGAGGTGGGTCTTCTGTAGGCATTAGATTTTTGGATCTTCCTTTTTAATCCAGTTTGTAAATCAATGTCTTTTCATGGGGGAATTAATTCCATTAGTGTTTAGTGTTAGTCTTGATAGGTATGTGGTAATCCCTGTCATTTAGTTTTCTTTGTTGTTTAAGGGTTTGATTGTGTGTAGCTGAATCAATGTTGCTCTCTACTTTCTTGCCTTTTTTCTCCTTTGGTTTGGTACTGTCTGCCCTTTCATGATTTTGTTTGCTTTCACTTTCTGTGTGCAGAATTCCTTGGAGAATCTTTTGTAGTGGTGGCTTGGTGGTCATATATTGTTTTAGTTTCTGCTTATCACAGAAGACTTTTACCGCTCCATCTATTTTGAATGATAGTTTTTCTGGGTAGAGTATCCTAGGGTTGAAGTTATTTTCACTCATTGCCTGGTGATCTCACTCCATGCTCTTCTTGCTTTAAATGTTTGCATGGCGAAATCTGCTGTGATCTTGATGGGTTTACCTTTGTATGTTATTTGTTTTTTCTCTCTTACATCCTTCAATATTCTTTCTTTATTCTCTGTGCTTGTTGTTTTAATGATAATATGTCGTGGGGTAGTTCTATTTTGGTCAAGTCTGTTTGGTGTCCTGGAGGCTTCCTGTACCTGAATGGGCATAGCTTTCTCTAGATTTGGGAAATTTTCTGTTATTATTTTTTCGAATATATTACACATTCCCTTGCTTGCACCTCTTCTCCTTCTTCAATGGCCATGATTCTCAGGTTTGTTATTTTAATGGAGTCAGTGAATTCTTGCATGTTCCTTTCACAGATCTTGAGTTGATTGACTAATAGTTCTTCAGTTTTTCCTTTAATTACCATTTCATCTACAAGTTCTGAGATTCTGTCTTTTGTTTGTTGTATTCTGCTGGAATGGCCTTCCATTTTGTTTTGTATTTCTGTTTCATTCTTTTTTCTGAGGTTTTCCATATTGTGGGCCACTTCCTCACTAATGTTGTCAATTTTCTTCCTTAATTAATTTATCTCTCTATTTATGGTGTTCTTTGTTTACATTTTGGTGTTTATTTAGTGCTCCTATAATTTCATTTATTTGTTTTGTGTGTTCTCATATTCTTTATTTTTGTTGTCTTGGAATTTCTTGAGTGCCTCTTGTACGTTTTGGTTGACCATGTCTAGTAACATCTCTATGAAATTCTCAGTGATTACTTGTTGGATTTCTTCTTTCAGGTTGTTCTTGTGGGCTTCACTGGGTTCTTTGGCATAGTTTATCTTTGTTTTGTTCAAGTCTGGATCTGAGTATCTGTTTTCTTCATTTCCCTCTGAATCCTGTACTAATTTATTTTGGGGGGCAGAATGGTTTCCATTCCTTTTTCATCTTCCCATATTTCCACTTGGTACCATTTCTGTTCCTGGACTATGTGTAATTTAGTGTTAGCTGAGTTACAATAGTGAAACTAACAAAACCAAGGATGAAGGAGGAAAAAGAGAAAGAAAGAGAAATAGAAGAAAACAAAAGGAGAACCAAAGAAAACATTAGGGAGAGATGGTGGATGATCAAACAGCAAACCAGACAGCCAAACCTTTAAAGGAAGGAAAAAAATCCCCAGTTCAGGAACAGTAGAATTTCAGTCTTAGTAGTTCTGGTGTTACTCCTTTAGCATCTAGACCTGTCTGTGTCTCCTAGGGAGGTTTTGAGCCCTCCTGTGGTGGGTGGCAGGTGGGTGGGACCCCACCTGCCTGCAGGCAGAGGCCTGTCATTGCAGCAATCTGGTGGGCTTGTGAAGCATGGGCCTGGCAGGCCTAAGGGGCTGTGCACAGAGGAGCAGAGATCATGTGGGCCTGTGGAGCTCGGGCCTGCTGGGCCTGAGGGGCACAAGCCTGGCGGAGATCTGACAGACCTGTGGAGTGCAGGCCTGGCGGGACTGAGGAACAGGGGCTGGAGGAGCAGAGATCCCACGGCCTGCAGACCAGCAGCTCCGAGGGCCTATGGGGCAGGGCTTGGCATGCAGCACCAGCTGTTCTGTTAGTAAATCAGGGCATGGAGAAGCCTTCCAGGAGCTAGGGGTTCAGAGTGCCAAAGTTTTGGCTCTCCCTTTGTGCTTTACCTCAGCCAAGTGTGTCTACAGCATCTCAGCAAGGTCCTTGGTTCACGGAGCTCATGTGGTCTGTGTCCATGTCCCAGTCACCATCTTGGATCCCTCCACTATCAGACCTTTAAAGAACTAATACCAACTCTCATTAAACTTTTCCATGAAATAGATAGGGAATGTTCACTGCCTAACTCATTCTATGAAGCCAGTATTACACTCATCCCAAAACCAGACAAAGACACATCCAAAAAGGAAAACTATAGGCCAATTTCCCTAATGAACATCAACACAAAAATCCTCAATAAAATAATGGCAAACCAAATCCAACAACATAAAAGAAAGATGACTTACCACGACCAAGTCAGCTTCATCCCAGTGATGTAGGGGTGGTTCAACATATGCAAATCTATAAATGTAATACAGCACATTAATTGAAGCAAAAACAAAAACCACTTGATCATCTCAATAGACCAAAGGCTATATCAATAGCCTTTGATAAGATCCAACACCACTTCATGATAAAAGCTCTAAGAAAACTAGGAATAGAAGTTATGTACCTCAACATTGTAAAGGCTAAAGATGACAAACCTATAGCCAACATCCTACTTAAAAACCAAAACTGAAACCATTTTCCCTAAAATCAAGAATGAGACAAAGGTGCCCACTATCCCCACTCTTATTCAACATAGTCCTGGAATTCCTAGCCAGAGCAATTAGGCAAGAAGAAGAAATAAAAGGAATACAAATAGGTAAAGCAACTGTCAAAATATCTCTATTTGGAGATGACATGATCCTATACCTCAAAGACCCAAAAAACTCTACACAAAAACTCCTAGACACTATAAACAGCTTCAGCAATGTAGCAGGATACAGAATCAACTTACAAAAATATTAGCTTTTCTATACACCAACAATGAACAAATTGAGAAAGAATATATGGAAACAATTCCATTTACAATAGCCTCAAAAAAAGTCAAATACCTAGGAGTAAACTTAACAAAGGATGTGAATGACCTCTACAAGGAGAACTACAAACCTCTGACAAAAGAGATTGAAGAAGACTACAGAAGGTGGAAAGATCTTTCGTGTTCGTGGATTGGTAGAATCAACATAATAGAAATGGCTATACTACCAAAAGCAATCTATATGTTTAACACAATTCCCATCAAAATCCCAATGACATTCATCACAGAGATTGAAAAATCTACCCAAAAGTTCATTTGGAAATACAAGAGACCACAAATAGCAATAAGAGCAATGCTGGAAGTTGACCAGGAAGTAGTGAAGAGGTCTGGTAGAGATGAACCAATTCGGGTTGTAATACACATGTGCATGGAAGCAATGCTAGGAATCTCTCTCTGTATAGCTATCCTTATCTCAACTAGCAAAAATGCTATGTCTTTCTTATTATCGCTTATGTCTTCTCATCAACAAAATTGGAGAAAAGGGCAGAACAGGTTCTGCCTGGAAGCGAGGGGATGGGGTGGAAAGGGAGGGGGTGGGGTGAGAGGGGAGAGATGGCCCGAACAATGTATGGATATATATGAATAAATGAATAAATAAACCCAAAAACGTTGGGTCCCTTTATGTCTATTTCTTGTCTAATTACTATGATTAAAACTTCTAATACTCTGTTGAACAGAAATAGTGAAAGTGGGCATCCTTGTTTTCTTCCTAATCTACAGGAAATCTTTCAGTCTCTTGCTATTGAGTATAATGTTAGCATTGGGTTTCTCTGTTATTAATATTTTTCGTTAATGCAGTACATTTCTTACAATTGATGAACCAATATTGATACATCATTATTAGCTGAAGTCCATAGTTTATACTAGAGTTCAGTCTTTGCTTTGTACATTACATGGATTTTCACAAATATATAATATATATCCAACATTATAGTATCCTGCAAAATAGTTTCACTGGCCTACAATCCCTAAAGTCCTAATTCATGGAGAACATCATTCTGAGTGAGGTTAGCCTGGCCCAAAAGACCAAAAATCATATGTTCTCCCTCATATGTGGACATTAGATCAAGGGCAAACACAACAATGGGATTGGACTTTGAGCACATGATAAAAGCGAGAGCACACAAGGGAGGGGTGAGGATAGGTAAGACACCTAAAAAACTAGCTAGCATTTGTTGCCCTTAACACAGAAAAACTAAAGCAGATACCTTAAAAGCAACTGAGGCCAATAGGAAAAGGGGACCAGGAACTAGAGAAAAGGGTAGATCAAAAAGAATTAACCTAGAAGGTAACACACATGCACAGGAAATTAATGTGTGTCAACTCCCTGTATAGCTATCCTTATCTCAACCAGCAAAAACCCTTGTTCCTTTCTATTATTGCTTATACTCTCTCTACAACAAAATTAGAAATAAGGGCAAAATAGTTTCTGCTGGGTATTGAGGGTGTGGGGGGGAGAGGGAGGGGGCAGAGTGGGTGGTAAGGGAGGGTGTGGGGGCAGGGGGGAGAAATGAACCAAGCCTTGTATGCACATATGAATAATAAAATTAAAAAAAAAAGTCCTAATTCATCCATTTCTCTTCCCCTGGAACCTCTGAAATCCACTGAACTTTTTATTTTTTGTCTTTTCCGCAATGTTATATTGTGGGAATCATACAACATGTATCCTTTTCAAACTGGCATATTTCACCTAACAATATTCATTTGAGGTCCTTTTAAGCCATTTTGTTCCTTCATGGTCACTTTCCTTTTATTGTTGAATAATATTACCTTATATGAATGTGTTGAGATTTATTTATTCATTCATTTTCTGAAGGGTATCTTGGTTGGTACCACACTTTAGCAATTATAAATAAAGCTATTAAAAACATTCATGTGCAGGTTTTTGTGGGGATACAAATTTTTAAATCATTTGGGTGTGGTTGCTGGGTTGTCATAAGAGTATACTTAGTTTTGTAAGAAAGAAACTGCCAATATGTCTTCCAAAGTGTCAGTACCATTTTGCATTCCCATTAGCAATGAATAAGTGTTCCATTGTCCCACAATTCTAGCCACTATTTGGTGTTTAGTGTTCTGTATTTTAGCTATTCTAATAGATGTGTAGTGGTATCTTACTGTTTTAATATATACTTCCATAAGGACATATGAATGCTGATCATCTTTTCATATGCTTATTTACCATCTGTGTATCTTCTTTGGAGATGTGTCTGTTAGGTGTACAGATACATTGGATTGTTTTATTGCTCTTGAGTTTTAAGAATTCTATGTATATTTTAGATACGAGTTCTTTACCATATAAGTGTTTCTCAAAGATTTTTCTCCTAGTATGTGGCTTTTCTTTTCATTCTTCTAATAGTGTCTTTTGTAGAGCAGAAATATAATGAAAGTGCAACATATCAAAATGTGATAGATGCCACTGTAAGAAGTCTTAGAGGGAAATTTATAGCTTCATTGCCTATGTTAGTAAAAGAGAAATATTTAAAATTAATGACTCATAAGAAACTAGAAAAAAGCTTAAATTAGGTATAGACCGAAAAGTTTGAATAACAGTAGAAATCACTTAATTTGAAAATAAACAATATAAGAAAATCAACCAACTCAATGGATGCATTTTTAAAGTATTTTTATTCATACTGACAATCACCTTGCAAGACTTTTGAGTAAAAAAAGAAAAGAAACATAATTTATTAATATCAGAAATGTGCAGACAACTGTGCACAGGATCTATGATCCTATAGACATTAAAAAGATTATAAAGTGATGCTACCACTAAATATAATGTTAACTGTAGGTTTTTTAATAGATGTCCTTTATAAAGTTGAGGAAGTTCCCCTCTTTTCCTAGTGTTATGAGAGTATTTTTATTATGAATGAGTGTTAGATTTTTGTCAATTGCTTTCCTGCATCAATTGGTAATCATTACATATTTTATTCTATATCCTGTTGATGGGTTATATTTATTAATTTTTGAATATTGAAATAATCTTACACACCTAGAATTAATCCTATGTGGTCATGGTGTATAATTCTTTTTATAAATTATTTTATTTGATAATATTTTGAGGATTTTTATATTTATATTTGTAAGAAAGTTAGGCTACAGCTTCCTTTTATTATAAAACTTTTTGGTTTTTTTTATTAGGATAATAAATACTTCATAGAATGAGGAAATGCTCCATCTGATTCCACTTTCTGGAAGTTATTGTAGAGAATTGATATCATTTCTTCTTTATATGTTTGATAGAATTTAGCAGGAAAACCATCTGGGCTCAGTACTTCACATTTTGGAAGAATTTTAATTGTTGGTTATTTATTTAATAGATATGTATGCATATTTAGATGTCTACTTCTCTTTGAGAAGTTATGCAGATGTGTGTATATAAAATTCATAGTGCTCCTGTATGATCCTCTTAATATCTATGAGGTCAGTGTGATGACATCATCTTCACATCTGATATTGGTAATTTTTGCTTTCTTTGTTCTCCACAATTAATATAGCTAGATATATTGCTCTTTACCAAGAACTAGCATTTGGTTTCACCGATTTTTATCTACTTTTTTCATTGATTTCTGCTCTTTTGTAATTTTTTCCCTCCAGTCTGATTCAGGCTTATAGCACTCTTTTTTGCTCTTGTTTCATAGTAGAAAAGCTTATATTGTTGATTTTAGATCTTCTTTTCTAATGTATGCATTTAATGCTATAAACTTCCCTCTAAGCACTGACTTGCTGCATCTCACACATTTTAATACCTCTCACACATTGTGTATTTTCATTCAATTAAAACATACCTTTAATTTCTCTCAAGACTTCTTCATTGACCTACATGCAATAGAAGTGTATTGTTCAATTTCTAAATACTGAAGAGGATTTTCCAGCTATCTTTCTGTTACTTATTTCCAGTTTAATTCTATTGGTGACTGAGAATATACTTTATATTCTTTCTGTTGTTTTCATTAAGGTATGTTTTGTGGCCTATGTGATGTATGTTGCTGAATGCTTCATGTGAGCTTGAGAAGAATGTATATTTATTTTACTGTTTGTGATAAAGCATTTCATAAATATCAATTAGACAAAGATGTTTTATCCTGCTGTCCAGGTCAACTGATTCAAGTTACTGATTTTCTGTTTCCTTGATCGATCTATTACTTACAGAGGGGTGTTAAAGTCTCTATCTTCACTTTTCAGATGAAGAAGTACAAATAGCCAATTAATTCATGAAAAAATATTCAATATCATATACCATTAGGGAAATGAAAATGAAAGCAACATTTAGATTCTACCTCACCTCAGTCAGAATGGCTATCATCAAGAAAACAAATAACAATAAATAGTGGCAAGAGAGCAAGAAAAAAGAACTGTTACTCATTGCTGGTGGGAGTGTAAATTAGTCTAGTCACTATGGAAATTAGTATGGACGTTCCTCAAATAATTAAAAAGACCACTTCATATGATCCAGCAATACCAATTCTGGGTATATACCCAAAAGAATCAAAGTCAGCTTGCTATAGATACCTTTATATTTATTGTGGCACTATTCACAATAACCAAATTATAGAATCAGCCTAGGTTCCCATCAATGGATGAATGGATAAGGTAGAAAATTATATATATATATTATATATATAATACATATATATACATGTAATATATATTATATATATAATACATATATATATGTACAGCAGAGTAAGTATTCAGCCATGAATAAGTATGAATTATGTCTTTTGCCAGAAAATGGATGGAACTTGAGATTACTGTGTTTGCTGAAATAAACTAGTCCCACAAAGACAAGTGTTGCTTGTTTTCTCTCAAAACAAGGTCATGAAAGTAAAGGAGGGACTACTAGGAAAGTGGAAGGAGAAGTGGGGAAGGGGAGGTTTAAAAAGAGTAATAGAATAGGAGTGACTTTGATCAATGTATATTATATGCATTATAGAAGTATCATAATGAAACCCTTTACTTTGTACAATTTCATATACACTAATAAAAGTAGCTAGTAGAGGATTCTGAATGTTTTCAACACTAATTAATGATAAGTGTCTGATAGATATGACAATTACCCTAATCTGATCATTACACATTGTATGCATATATTGAAATATCATCCTGTACCTTATAGATATGTACAATTATTGTGTCAATTAAAAATAAAAATGTATTTTAAAAATCTCCAATTGTAACAGAACCTTGTGGTTCTTCATTACTGAAATATATCCAACATTTATTGATAAAATAAAATAATCTTAAGTAATTTAATACTATTATTAGGTGCATATACATTAAGGACTATTTTATCTTCTTGAATAATTGACCCCTCCATCAACTTTTGCTCTTCTTTATCCTTGACAATTTTCCTTATCCAAAATCTGCTTAATCTGAAATCTAGCTATGCCAGATTTCTGTTGATTAGTATATATGTCTCTCCATTCCTTTACTTGTAAGCTACCTGAGTCTTTATAATCAAATTGGATTTCTTGTAGACTACATATAGTAGTTTTATGCCCTTGTTTTATGTATCTTCTGTTGTGTCTGGGCTTCCTTAAGAATTCCTTGTCAGATGAGTCTATATCCTGCAATTCTTCCAACTCTTGTCCTCTGTTATTTTTCTAGAGTTTTATTGATATGGTGGTAAGGCATGAAAGAGGGTAGGCATATAATGTTGTTATTAAATTTTAGACTTATGGTGGGCTACTGTCCCTGGGCTATGACCCTGGCCAAGTGAAACAAGATCGCTAAAAGTGTCTAGAGTCAGAAATACCATTTCCCCCAGGTGGTATTTCCCTTGGTGGGGAGCAGGTCTTTGTTATGGAAAACTCTGGGTATATTTGATATTGTTAATTCTTCCCTTCCCCCATCCGAGCCATGAGGATAACTTTCTTGGATCTTCACTGTGATGACCTGGTGTGGTTCTTGAAATTAAAACTCATGAGGGATAGGGATATGTTCCAAGTGGTATAACTCTTACTTAGCATGCATGAGACCCTGGGTTCAATCCCCAGTATCACAAAAAACAAACAGGAAGGAAGGAAAGAAAGAAGGAAGGCAGGGAGGAAAGAAAGAAAGGAGGGAGGAAGGAGGAGGGAAGGAAGGAGGGAAGGAGGGAGAGAAGGCAGGCTTCATGAAAATGTGGGTCCCCAGCCTTCCCACTCAGGTGCAAAGTATCAGCATGGCTTTTCCTCCAGTTCTGAGAACTCCAAATCTATTAGTGTTCTCCATTCCAGAAATGCATCCTATTCCTTTTCACTAGTCCTCAAAAGCTGTGGCCTCTGTTAACATCAGTGCTTACTCATTGACCTCCTCATCCCTCAGTGGTGCAGAGAGGGATCCAAGATGGTGACTGTAGTGCAGAAGCAGACAGCATAAGCTCTGTAAATCAAAAATCTTGCTAAGATGCTGGAGCCACAGTTGGCAGAAATAAAGCATCGAGAATAATCAAAACTTCAACACCCTAAAAAAAAAAACCTTCAACACCCTGAACCACTGGCCTGTAAAAACCTTCTCCACACCATGTTACACTGACAAAACAGGAGGGCTCCCATACTGCCTGACTCCAGATCCAAACCTGCTTGGGAGATATCTGGCAGGCTAACAGGTGAACACCAAGTGTCATGCAGTATTCCCACAGCCACCCCTGGGATAAACCAGCATAGCCCCCTGGACAGACTGATCCCTCACCCTGCCAAAAAAAAAACCTAAACAATAAACGAACTAAAAACAAACATGCAGAAGAGGGGGTGTGGTACTGTAAGTTCACAGGAGAAGGGGGGAGGTGCAAGGAGCTGATCTCCATGGGAACTTTCAGTAATCAAAAGCTGGAAAGGCAAAAGGGCTGACAGCAGGTGGGTGATAAGCCACTGCCTAAGTAGGGCAAGCAGTGGTCCACAAAGCTCATCTCCTGAGCCAGTGAGCAATATCCAAAGTCAAATGACACTGCAAAATCGAAAAACAGTCAGCATACCATCACAACATGCTGACAGCAGGGGGCCAGCAAACAGATCACTGACCTTGCCCCAGAGAAAGGGGGCAAGGCAAAGAAACAAGCCCCCAGTAAACCAACACAGCAAAAACCCAACTCCAAAGCAGGATGGCTGGTGGGCTACAGAGCTGATCTCCAGAACCTGAGGACAAGCCACACCTCACTAAGGGAGGAGCTGACTAAGCAGCTACCACTGAAAAACAGAAGAAAAAAAAACTGGTGAGACTCCCCAACCACGAGGTGAGACTAAGAAAGAGCCTCTGCTTAAGTACCAAAACCAAGACTGGATGCTAATTTGGTGGTACTTGGGTTTGAACTCAAGGCCTCATAGTTGCTAGGTAGATACTCTACCACTAGAGCCACTGCACAAGCCCCACTTTCTTGCTTGTTTAAGTTAGAGATGGAGGATAGTCCAGTGATAGCCACATTAAAAAAAAATCTTGCTATGTCTCTAGAGAGCTCTCCTTCCTATTTGAAAATCAATTCCCCATTTAGATACATGGATTCAAGACAAGGCCCCTAAGAGCCATCATGTCTGCCTACCACTGGACCTGTGGATACATTGCCTCCAGCCCAGTGAGATATTCCAAGACAAGGTTAGATGTTAAAATATCACACATATTAGTGTATATTGACATATGAAGCACTTATCCCAGTTACTAAAAATAAACAGATACGGCACAGGTAGAGAAGGAAGACAACTATTTCACCTCATGAAAACAGAAAAATGAGATTTCTTATTCCCTGTGTCATACACATTCCTTGAAAATATTGTTACATATACACTGGCACTGCACTGTTTATTACATTTGTGTTGCTTAACTTCTGAAACAGAAAAAGTATTTTTTCAATTGTGTAGAAGCATGCTTATTGACTCATTAGAGCTTTTAATGGTGACATATGTCATAGAGTGTTTTCATTGTCAGTAATGTTATATGGACTCCTGTACTTTTGACTGTGCTTATAATTTCTAAGGTGTTAAAATTTCTAGGTTATTATTTTGTTTGAATACAAAATGTGACCTGCACCCTTTTGGCAGTTTTTGTATCCTTTGTTATTTGTTTGTGCTTTCAGTTAAGATGATTGGGTATCTGTAATGAACATACTTGCTGTTGTACCACAAAGAGTGTTCCAGGAGCAACTGGGTTGGGGACTCTATTATCAAGCTCAGGGCCAACTCATTCACACAAAGCATAATTATAAAAGATATGATCAAGGTTTGATCACCTCAGGGCCACATGGTCCATTGTTTCTCCAAATGTACGGAATGCCACTCCTGTATTAACCTTCTTTGTAGTTATCACTGTCCCTAAACCACGTGAAATTGCTTTTCCTGGGTTTCTCCATCATGTTCTATATTGTCCTTTATCATAGAATGCCACAAGAGTTTTCTCTAACAGACTAGTCTCTGCGACCTAGAGACAGTCCTGGGTTAATGAGCTCTACTCACACATCCCACTTCTCCATAATGATGCCCACTGGTATGCTGTGAACCCAGAGCAGATGCTGGTTTTCAATTTCACAGCAAAGGAATTGATGTAAAATGGATTTGCAAAGTTTCCTCCAGATGACAAGGGAGGGCCTCGTTTTCTTTCAAGATGATCTCCTCACCCTGGCCTCTGTGTGGACTCCCACCCAACACCCTGTAGAACATAAAGCCTTCCATGGACCTCACTCTGCAACAAATGGAGCAGACCCACCCAAGCTCTGTGGGACAGATTCCTCCCTGCCCTCCCAGGGACCAGTCAGGAGTTGAAGTCCAGCCTAAGGGAAGGTACTGTCCACAGATGCACACACAGTGCTCCAAAATCCCACTGATGGTTCTAGGGGAAGCCCCATTTTACAGACAATTGTAGGCCCTGTGGAGAAGGGCAGACTGTAACAGACAACAGTAGTGTTAGAACATAGGGACCTGTAGGGGACATTTGGGTCAGGATTTTAAAAGAATAGTGGAAAATCCCACTGATGGTTCTAGGAGAAGCCAGTGTTCCCTTAGCACCATTTTACAGACAACTATAGGCCCCGAGGACATGGGCAGACTGTAACAGACAGTAGTAGTATTGGAACATAGGGACCTATGGGAGGACATTTGGGTCAGGATTTTATTTTTTTTTTTTATTTTTTTTTTCACGATGTGAACATTTTATTTTATTTTATTTTATTTTTCATTTTTCTTTTATTATTCATATGTGCATACAAGGCTTGGTTTATTTCTCCCCCCTGCCCCCACCCCCTCCCTTACCACCCACTCCACCCCCTCCCGCTCCCCCCCTCAATACCCAGCAGAAACTATTTTGCCCTTATCTCTAATTTTGTTGTAGAGAGAGTATAAGCAATAATAGGAAGGAACAAGGGGTTTTGCTGGTTGAGATAAGGATAGCTATACAGGGCATTGACTCACATTGATTTCCTGTGCATGGGTGTTACCTTCTAGGTTAATTCTTTTTAATCTAACCTTTTCTCTAGTTCCTGGTCTCCTTTTCCTATTGGCCTCAGTTGCTTTAAGGTATCTGCTTTAGTTTCTCTGCGTTAAGGGCAACAAATGCTAGCTAGTTTTTTAGGTGTCTTACCTATCCTCACCCCTCCCTTGTGTGCTCTCGCTTTTATCATGTGCTCATAGTCCAATCCCCTTGTTGTGTTTGCCCTTGATCTAATGTCCACATATGAGGGAGAACATACGATTTTTGGTCTTTTGAGCCAGGCTAACCTCACTCAGAATGATGTTCTCCAATTCCATCCATTTACCAGCGAATGATAACATTTCGTTCTTCTTCATGGCTGCATAAAATTCCATTGTGTATAGATACCACATTTTCTTAATCCATTCGTCAGTGCTGGGGCATCTTGGCTGTTTCCATAACTTGGCTATTGTGAATAGTGCCGCAATAAACATGGATGTGCAGGTGCCTCTGGAGTAACAGTCTTTTGGGTATATCCCCAAGAGTGGTATTGCTGGATCAAATGGTAGATCGATGTCCAGCTTTTTAAGTAGCCTCCAAATTTTTTTCCAGAGTGGTTGTACTAGTCTACATTCCCACCAACAGTGTAAGAGGGTTCCTTTTTCCCCGCATCCTCGCCAACATTGGGTCAGGATTTTAAAGGAATAGTGGAGCTATCCCTCATCCATCCACACTTTAAACACATATTGTCACTGGGCTGCACCAACCTTGTTGCTCTCTTCCTCACTTGTAGAGTGGAGGGAAAGAGCATCTCCAGTCATCAGCTTGGCCTTGAAAGTTCCTCCCAAGAGAAAAGATCCAACTGGGTGTTTCCTTACTGGGTGACTCCATTCAGGTTGTGAAGGGTGAGACTCTTCAGGTGTGCTGAAGGAAAAGAGGGAAAATCACATTCTGTCTGGTCCAAGAAACTCCCTGCCAAGCCTCCAATGACTCTTGGCCTGCCTCTGGCTGTCTGCTCCTTCCCAATCTGTGAGGTCTGATTTATATGTATCATCTCCAGAACTTCCCTTCCCATGGTGGCTTTGTCTGTGTTCAAAAGGAACAATACTTCCTGCTAGGAGGGGACCAGCCTAGAAACTGGAAGGATTGTCCCAACAGTGGCTGTAACATGAACAGATTGGGGATGGGGAGTGGATTTTCCTTCGGGATAAAAGAATCAGCCACTTCTCTATTACCCTTTATTTTTTGTATTCACCTGGGGGAATAACTTGGAATAAACAAGTGTGTGTGTGTGTGTGTGTGTACAAGCACCTGCATATACCCTCTAGCTGCTATGGATGTAGGCAGCACCATGTGTCTGCATTTGGCAAATAATCTCACAGTAATAGACAAGGTTCTGCCTTCTTTCCCTCTTACGTATCTCCTCTCTGCTCCTCCTACTTATACTTCTTCTTCCTTCTCTCTCTATCTCCATTCCTCCTTCCTTCCCACTCTCTTTATCCTCCAATTTCTTTGCCCTCCTTTGCTCCTTACCAGCCACAGCCTCTGCCATTTATCCATTTAGGACCTTCCTTCATCCACTCTTCCTCACTCCAGATGCCCACATTCAGCTGAGCCTTGCAGAGGCTTCCTGGATCCTGGCTCCTCTTTCCCCTTGGTTAGCATTGCCCTGGTCAACTCTGAATGTCCCCTCACTCTGGCCCAGCTTCCAAGATACTCCCAACTCCAAAAATTCCTAATATTGTTCCAATGTAAACCTTCTAAACCCTTCCAGTCCTTTCCACACATCAGACTGCTCCGTTACAGGACCCCTCTAATTTCTCACGTCCTTTAGGTTTTAACTGTGCCTATGTCAACTCTGAGCACAGTCACCAGTCTATAAAATCTTCTTGATTAGAACCATGCACTGTCACCCATGGGTCAGAAACAGGGACATCACTTCCCTTCAGTAAAGTGCACCAGGGTGCGTCTTTCCCACCATGTCTCCTGAACTGAGGTGTGAGCATAACTCTCCCAAAGAGAATTGCCTGAGAAGTGCCAGGCACCAAGAAAGTGCTCTTCCTGCAGTTAGCTATACACCTGCTGGACAGAGCCTAGGGCCTATCATCAAGAGACCTGAATCTACTCACAGCATGGACAACAACCCAGAGTCTGGTGTTTGGGATGCCATTTCTGTGCTCTGGCATCCTTTTCCCACCCATGCTCTGCTGGTAGGCTCTTAGACATCTGCAAATTTGCATCTGGCTTCCCTGGGTACCCTAGTGAGATCACCTGTGGAAAAATCTCTGAATGTCATTATCAACTACTGCTCAAGAAAGAAACTATTTCCAAGGGAAATGAGCAATAAGCAGGGAAGCATTTCTCTTCCCTTTCTTGATGCTCCTTTTCCCCTCCCTCTGCAAAGGGCACTGATCCGCTGCCTTAAATGACAGTCACTGAGAAATTTTCCACCCTGCTTTTCAAATTATGTAGAATCCCTATAAAGTCAGGCACCTTCCCTGTTCCCACTGTCTCTGTCCTCACTTTTGATCCATGTGCCATTTACTCGTGTATTTTAAAAGCAAGGAGTTCCGTGCTTTCGTGCCACAGGGCACTGTGGGCCAGGGCACGCAGCCTGCCCTCTCTGGGCTTCATGTCTTTGTCTGTTAAAATGAGGGGCTTAACTGTCCTGGTCTCAACTGGAAGCACATTGCGGCCATGGAGAGGGTTGTGGCAGTTCATCAGGAGCCCCGGACCCCACATGGCCCTGCTACTTACCCAGCATGTGATTTAATTCCGTCCCTTCCCACCTCTGAGCCTCAGTTTCCCAGTGAGCAGCCATGAGTGATAACTGAGAAGCCTTAGAGTCCTCAACAAAAACCTGATCCCACATCTTGCCCTTGGCTTTATAAAACCCGTACCCACAGGTCTTGAGCAGGTAGTCTTTTCCTATCCTCTGGTTTCCTTCCTGGAAATGCCTCTAGTGAAAACCATTTTCCTTTGTGCTGAGTGCTTGCTTTTCCCAGGTAAACCTCCAGCTCCCACTGCCTTGGCTGAGGGGCCTGTGTTTATGGGCTCTTAATCACCAAAGGCTATCAATTAGTGTAATTAGAGTATTCTCATCTTCAGTCGTGGCCCTGTCCGTTTGCTGTCTCCCTCCCACCTCAGGTTCCCTTTCTTCTAACTTAGTGAGCACAGCTCCTGGCTGCGTCACCATAGCAACCAGTAGTGAGGGCCAATTAAGCCATGACTGAGTCATTAGACACCTAAGCTGATTATAGAGTTCAAAATATTGGCTGAGAGGAGGAAAACAAGGCAGGCCCTAGCTGCAGAGAAGTGGACAGCGGAGCAAGTAAGTGTTGAAAACATTTGCTGCCTGAGACTCCATGGGAGCCATGGACTTGGATGTCAACACCATGGCTGTGCCCTCAACCACCATGTCAGGGTGGTTCCTTCCCCATCAATGAAGCAATTCTGATACCTCCCAGTCAACATGCCCAAACAGCAGTTTGGGTCCTGGTTTTTAAATAAAATTCAGTCTAATAGGCAGAATTAATTACTGAGTTAACCCTGAGTCCTAATCTCATGGCACCTTTCCTTATCTTAAATTTACTCTGTGGAAGCTTCTCTAATGAAAACAGCTTTTTCCTACTTGCTGAAAGCTCCCTTGTCCCAGTCAAGCCCCCTATAGCTCTGGTCTGTTTTGTGGGCTTTTAATCACCTAAGTGTAACAATTAGTACAATCAGGATATTCAAACTAAAATCTCCCCCCACCCAATATGGCTAACCACCCCAGGTTTCCTGTTGCCTTTTATTTCATTTACTGATGAAAGCTCTTGCAGAATTGCCATAGCAACCAGCTGCCAGGCATATTAGACCATTGTGGGTCTGGACACTGACACTCAAAGCTGATTACGGGTCGGGTCTGGAAACTTGGATGTCTGAACGAGACTACTGGAATGAAGACAAAGAGGCTCTTAGCTGGAGAGAAGGTGTAGCTGAGCTCCTCAGTACTGCAGCCAGACCCCCCACTCCTAATTCCATCTCTGCCCCATCCCCTTGTACTTCAGGAGAGGTGAAGGAGACATCATGAGTGTCCAGGATGTATGTCTTGAGTTTGGTCACAGTCCCAAACCCACGGTTTGAGCATGCTCTTCCCAGTAGGGAGCCCCAGTTCCCATTAAGTTGCCTGGCACATAGTAGGTGCTCTTAATGATTGCTGCCCAGTACTGCTAACAGAGAGAGCAGTACTGTTTAGAGGACAGTGATGCCACCTTGGAGCATGAGCGTGTGAAGGCTTCTTACTGTGCTAGATTCTTCTGGGAAATGACTGTAATGAACAGTCTGTGGTATTTGGTTTAAGGCTGCTGTTTACAGTCTAAGTAGCCTGCTTGTGGTAATGATGGTGTGACTACTTGGAGGTGGGCACAGGAGGTGTTAATCACTGAGGGATTCAAGTGCATTGGATATTCTCATCAGCAAGAATTTCTCCCTCCTCTCAATGCTCCCCTCTGCATTCACAGGCTCCCACTCATTTACACTGAGAGAGCAGAGCTCCTGGCCTCCGGCAGCATTGCCATAGCAACCAGAAGCATCACAGAGTAGGAGAGTGTGGCAGTCAGTGGACAGCAAAACTTATTGAAGAATTTGTTGCAGAGGGACTGGCTTTGGGAATGAAAACACTCTCAGCTGGAGAGAAGGAGTTCAAGAGACCCTTAAGGGCTCTACATGGACCCAGCCCCTTCTTCCATCCCTGTGCTCAAGGTGAGGAAAAGCATGTAGAGCATGTTTTGGCCCTGTGGGGCCAGTGCCTGTGTTTGGATCAGAATATATATCATTTTCTCCAAAGCTGGGAAGCACCTGTCATCTCGTCTATGTGGGTAAGGTAAATAGGAGAATCTTGGTCCAGGCTTGTCTGAGCATAAATGGCAAGACCCTATTTATAAAATACCTAAAGCAAAAAGGGTTGGAGCATAGCTTTAGTGGTAGAGTGGCTTGTAACAAGCACAAGACCCTGCATTGAAACCCCTGTACTGCCACAAAGCAAGAAAAAATAATTCCTACTTTGATGGTATAACACCATTTATTTCATCATCATCTATTTGTTCTTATACCGAAGTCCACAGAATTACTGCTTATTCTTGAGAGTTTGTTTGGAGGTTCTAGCAGGGGAGCACAGCTACTCGTATACCCTTGACTGAAAAACGGTCCTTCTCTATCAGGGATGGTTATCCTCTTAGAGCGAGCACGCAGCTTCAGGAGGGACGCACATGAAGTGTTGAGGGAGGAAGGGGACACCCGCCTAGCCAGACAGGTCAACCCTGTCAATCAATGGGGTGACAGATTGCTCTCACATCCTCACTGCTTATTCTTGATTTCCCCAGTTTTTATTTCCATTTTTCTGGAGTCTATTTCAATCAAACTTTTGTCACTACCACTCCACTGAAATAACTCAAAGTCCCTAAATAATCTCTGTGTTGTTTAATCTAGTGGTTATTTTTCAGTACTGGTTTTACTTGACTGATAAATTGAACTTGATACTCTTGATCACTTCCTTCTCCTTACAACACTTTCCTGATGTTGCTTATTGGACGTTTGTATCTCTTGGTTTTCCTTCTGCCTCGATGCCTTCTACCTTTCAGAGTCATGGCTAGTCACTCCTTATTTTATTGATCTCTCTATATTGGAGAGCTCTAGGATTTGGTGCTCAGCCATGTTCTTTTATGTATGCTCTCTTCCTAAAAATCATACACAGTTGTACGTCTTTGATCTTCCCTTCACACAGAAGAACCACACAATAATATTTCAAGTTGAGTAATCTCCCTGGACTCAGGCTTATATGTTCAATCTCCTACTCAACATTTGCTCCTCTGATACTCATCCTTAATTCAAATTCATCATACACCAAACTGAGCTCTTGATTCCTCTTCATCAAACCTACTCCTCCCATCATTTTCCCATCTGAGAATGTCAGGTCCATCCTTCTTGCTTAGGCCAAAGCCTTGGTCACATCTTTGTATTCTTCATCTTACATTTGTTGATACATTTGTTTGTGTCTTCCAAAGAGATTTCAAATCCCCACAGTTCTCATACCCTCCACAAATATCACTCTGGTACAATGTACTATCACCTGTCACCTCTGTGACCGCAGTAACCTCCTATCAGTCTCTCACTGACACACCAAAATGGGCCTTTTATGTAAGATCATGTCAACTCTCTGTTCAGAACAGTCCAGTAATTTCCTGTTGCACATACCATGTGACCTACCAAACTCTAAAGTGTTCTGTTAATTCCTTAATCTCATCTCTTACCCAGACTACAACCACACTAGCACTTTTGCCCTCCCTGGAAATCAATAAGCAGAAGACTAAAAGGGAGTGTCCACAGCCACAGTGCTGAGAGCTATGCTCCCTGAAACCTACAAGCAGGGCAGGGCTTCTTTCATTCAGGGTTCACAGAAAGGTGGTGTGGTTAGGGAAGGTGAGACTGCTTTAGACACTCTGCCCAAGTGCATGGCCTCCAAAGGCTGGGACAGCCATGTACTGGAAGTTCCTACCCTGAATAGTTATTTGTATAAGCAAGTGCAGTGGAGTCATGTCAATTTTCATCGAATACCCTAACCTACATATGAGTTACACACTTACATATGTATGCAGACATATTTCCTTTCCATACCCTTCACACAAGTGATCATATTACACGTGTATGGGAAGATATAAAGCCATATTTTTCCATTACGTGTGGCAGACAGGGACTAATGTATTAGGTTGTAGATTTTATTCACATACATGAGGACCTATATGTATAGACATAAAAGCACAATCACATATAGCTGATCAATGACAGCACAGTCTTTTGCTCTACTCTTTGGGTTAGTCTAATATGAGTTATTAGGGACTGGTCAAACTGTGGCAGACTTAAAAGGCATGCATTTCTAAAATCCTTAAAATTACTTATATACCAAATTAAACTTATCTTCAGGACAAGTCAATTCATGATGTTGTGAGTTGACCACCATTCTGGGCTCATACTTGAGATGACAGCTGCGCAAAAGTATACAATTTTTTGAGATACTGGGGTTTGTCAAAAAGGGCTCTACAATCCCTCTTCCTTTTTCTTTGTACTATTCGAACTTATCAACAGACCTAGGCTGTTAGAATCATCAGTTATGGCATAGAAAGACCAGTTGAGTAGAGAATGGGGTTTGAGTCTTAAAGGTGCCCCGTCCATACCCTTTGATCTCATGCATTTCATTCTACCTCCTGAAGGGTTCTCTGACATTAAAAATAAGTTTTGGATTGTGGTGAGACAGAATTGGACTATATGAGGTGGTGGAAAGGTCAGGGTTTTGACTACTGAGGAAACTGAGTTTTAAACTAAATAAAAGTTCTTTTAAGTGTCTGTTTTTTTAAACAACCACTTCATAACTGTGGTTAAACAACTATTCTCTTAAGTGATTCTAATGCAGTTAGTGGCTTATATATGTCTGTGACTAAACATATGTGGAGCTATATATTTTAACTATCTAAATATTGTACAAACATTTGCAGAGTTAAAAATGCATCAATAGGACTTTGGCATTTTTGCTATTTATGGTCAGTGCTTCAGCCTGCATTTAAGAAGGACTGCTGTTTGAAACTGGTGCTATATCTATTTGTCTTGGCTAGATAAATATATATATATATATATATGATGCAATTGAGCATTAAAAATAGGGGGTATTTGGAATTACTGACACTTCCCCCCCACAAATGGTGGAAAATCTAGGGTTTTGATTTTTGTCAGTACTGTCCATCTGTTACCTTACCTAACCAAAAATTCAAGTTTTAAACTGTGATGCTAACTGTTGCTGGCTCCTTTGTATGCCAGACATATTTGTGTTCTCCAAGTATACAAGTCTTCTAAAATGCAAAGTTTTAGGAAAACACTACCAAGCTGGTGTCCTCCAAATTAAAAGTATTTGTGATGCTAGCCTTTTGCAGGTTTGTGTGCATATGTTCTAATTGGAATAAGGAAAGTATAATGATGCTGATGTAATGCTGTATACAATGGAAATAATTAGACTCTTCTGTCATTTGCTAAGCTGTTCTTCAAAATTTTAAGCATGGCTATTTTAGTTTTGTCATTACAATTCTGATCCTTCTGGAGCATTTGCAGACAAACCCATGGAAAATGACTCTGACAAATACTTATCTGTCAGCTGAATCAGACATTTTAAATATTGCCTTGTTTTGTATTTTCCTTGTAAAAATTTGTAACTGTTCTCTGTTGACATTTTGCAGCATTTTTAAGATGCCAGGACATCACCTATAGGACAGAAAAAATAAGACTTAAAATGGACTCCAGGTAAGCCCAGTCTAAGAGCCACTCCTTCTAAACCTCTTTGTTGCTTAAATTAGGCCAAAAGGACCTTACTGGCACTGACTCCCTCCTGACCTGTCTGTTATATCCCCTCCAACTGGGACTAGATCAGACTATGCAGGAGGAAGCTAATCCTGGCAACATGGAACCAGAATGCCCAATCGGCAAAATCTTCAAACACGACTGTTCAGAAAAACAGTTTGGAAAAGAACTATTCAGAGAAGAGAGGAAATTCTCAGAAACCAAATGGAGTCACTTATGCCAGACGTCCCCCAAAATAACCAAAGCCAACAGGCTTAAAGAAGTGGTTCTTATGCATGTTTGGTATTAAAGACTAATAGGCTTCTAACAAAAGGCAAACTCATGCCTTTGGCCAGGGCCTTTTGCTCAAGCAGAGGCAATATAACTAGTTCTATGGGTTCCAGATACGTCCTTTTAATAGTTCATGCTCATACAGTTGTTTAGTCCCTCTTGTATTCTGCTTTGGAATGGTGTTTAACTTCTGCTTAGAAACACCAGGAATCTTCTTTCTGTGTGGGACTGATGTCTATTGATGTTTGCCCTCTAATTGGACTGGCACCTGCACCCTGAAAGACCTGGCCCCTAGTGTAGATTTGCCCCAAAACAATCAGCCCTCAACTGCCCCACTTGCAAAGACAGTCTGGAAAAAAAGGGCCATTCAAGTTCTCCCCTTCCTCAAATTGGGTTAGGGATAGCTATAGGCATAGGCACCTGTAGGAGGAGTAAGCACTTTCCCTCTCATATACCTAAAATTATCTAAAGACTTTACTGACAACCTTAAAAAGTCTGAGTCTTGGGGAATATGGTTTAAGATTTGGAATTTGGCATCCTGGCTGTAACCTCTGGCAGAGCCCCTTCTGATGCTTCTATTGTTGTGGGAAACGACAAGGGAAACAAAGTCACTGAGACCATTTTTACAGGAAGCAGAGAGTTTATTATGCTAGTGGACTCAGGGGAGATAATTTCTCAAAGCCCTGAGTCCTGATCTGTGTCAGGAACTGGGTTAAATACTTGCAGTTTGTCCCCCACCCCCTACAGAATGTGGTCACAGTTACAGGAAACACTGTAGAGCTAGCTGGAGGCGTGCAACTTTTCAGAGCTAGCAGAAAGCTGCTTTAAGACTCAGAATGGGGAAAGCAAGGTGAATACCAGACACAGTAAACCCCAGGAAAATAGCCACGCTGGCCCCAACATTCCCCACTTTGATGCTTTGACATTTTATTTGTCAAAATGCATCATCTCTTTCATCCTCAGGGATGGGATTTACTCTTTGGTAACCTTGTAATAGATATAATTGTGTGGCCATTTTCCATTCCACTATGGCTTCTGTCAGGGTCGATAGGACCACATGACCAGTGGCAGCAAGCGTGGGAGTATAAGACAGCCCAACATCATAATTAATACAGCCCCTAACATTGTTTAAATCTTCTTATTGTAGAGAACCATCCTCCAAGTAAATCAACAGGATTTCATAGTTCAAGAGTCTCTGGAGGTGATGAGATATCTTTTCTTGTGCCCTCATCGGAATTGGGTATTGTTTCATTTTTACTGGGGTGACTCCTGACTTTTTCTATTACCACTGGAGGAATATTGATGGCTAGCCCTGGAGGATTGTCTTCCGCCCATACTCCCGGGACCTCAAAGGGCATCTCTGGACCCTTTAAAGCAGTCTCTTTTGAATGTAATCTCCATTCTTCTTCCCGGGGAGTGATGAGGGCTAAGACCCTACAGAGCCCTGAGCCAAAGCTCAAAGCCGCTTGTCCATCCTCTTGAAAAATGATTTGGGCCCACAGCTTACTTAGCAGGTCTCAGCCCATCAGTGCCACTGGACATAAAGAAACTCATGAGTCATGAGATGCCCTCCCAGAGTACATTTTCAGGGATGGAGAAATGGGTGGTGGGTCTGGGTCCCCATAGCCTCCACAATTGTCTGGCGTCTATTTGAGATTGGTGCCACCCGTCGGGTCACCACCAAATGTCCAGCACCAGGGTCCACCATGAAATCTACAGGTTGGCCCCCTACTGACATACGGATCATGGGCTCTTGGGGGCCAAGGAGGAAAGAGCCCAGTTGGCCCTAATCATCAGCCCGCTCAATGCCTGCGAGCTCTATAAAGTCCTCTTTCTCCTTTGTCTCTCTGTGCTTGGGCTGGAGTTGTGGGCACTCACTTCTCCAGTATCCCTCTTGGCAATAGAAGACACATTGATTCTTCTTTAGGGGCTCTGATCCCTGGGGCCATGCTTGTGGGGAGTTTCCTGGGGACCCACCTTTGCCTCTTTCTGGGCCTCCACCCCAACTGGAACTGTGTCCTTCTTGTCCATTCAATGCTGCTGCCAAGAGACCTATGTTTTTCTTTATTTTTCTTTTCGCTCCTTTTGGGTTTCTTGGTCTGGATTGACAAACACCTTAGTTGCCACTTTCAGGAACCGGGATGCATTTGTGCCTGCAAATCGTTCTAATTTTTGTAACTTTCTTCCCTCTGGACTTTCCTGACAAAGGCAACATTGATCATTTGCTGATTTTTAGGGGCCTCAGGATTGAAGGGAGAATATAGACAGTATGCTTTACATAGTCTCTCATAGAATTGTGCTGGGCTTTCATCAGACTTCTGTAAGATCTCTGAGACTTTGTTCATGTTTATGGCCTTTCTTCCCCATTTTCTTAGACCTGCCATCAGAGCCTTTCTTAGCTGTCTCAGAGCCTCTCTACATCTATGTAAATTGTCTCAGCCTTCTGCTTCATTTGGGTCCCATGCAGGTTCAGCTTCTGGAAAAGTCATCTGGGCATAAGCTCACACATCATTTGTCCCATTGAGGGCATGAGCCTCAAACCAATGAAGGGCTTTTTGGACAGCTCATCTCCATTCCTCCATGCTGAGGAGCATCTGGAGAACTGGAAGAGGAGACTTTTCTCCCTTTTTCTTTCTTTTAATAGGTCCAGTATTTGTTGCCCTTGCCATTATAATCTTACAATAGTCTTTAAAGCATTTCTTAAGCCAAGGAGGAGGATGAGCTGTCAATGTCTGCCATATGTCTATGTAAGGGAACTGGTCAGGATGACCTGGTGTCCCTGTCACTACCTGATAGATCCTGTAAATGGTTTCTTGATCTAGAGATCCCTCAGAAAGCCATCCAACCCTAAAGGACAACCAATTTATTCGACAGAATTTTCAAAGTTTCTGGAGTGTGAGCTCCACACTGTAATCACCTGTGTACACGTTCTTGAATTTGTCAAGCATACATTGTAAAGGAGTCTTTTTACTTTGGCTCCCACCCATATTGAGACAAGGTACAAGAGGATCAGGGAGTTTGGAAATAAGGTACAGGGTCCTCAGTTTCTGACACAAAGGGAAGACAGAAAACTTTTGCTTCATCCATCCCTAGCTGTTCTCCTTGTGGAACTATTTCAGCCATCTCATAGCCATAGTGAGTCTGTATAAACCCTGGACTGGTGCCCCAAGGTGGGGGGGGTCACCCTTGACCAAATGAGAAACAGACTCTGCACACTATGTGGTGACCAAAGTCACACTCTTTTCATGCTCTCAGTTGCACATCACACATTCATCCAACCCAACAAACCTAGTCTGGAAGGTATCCCAGCTTCCCCCTGAATTATCACAAAAAACAAAAAAAACAAATTCAGGAGTACTGGTGGGAACCTTAGGGGTTGATCATGCTCCTCTTCCATCCTCTCATAGACAGGCCTATTCTGATGGACTCAGGTCCTACCTGTTCCAGAAGGGCACTGCTCCAAATTTTCCTAGTTCCTGAGATCTCTACCCAGGTTCTGTTGGTGTGTACAGACCTGAGCCCTCAGTCTCCAAGGGAGGCTTCCCTAGCCAACTGGACTAACTGCCCAGTGGTGCCTTGGCTGGGTTGCATCCCCAGGAGTTGGGCCACAGCCTGAAAGGCAGGGAGGCAAAGATGCCAACTTTGGTCTCTCCCGTTCCTGGCCAATGTACCAGAAATGTGGGAAATGGCAAGGGAAACAAAGTCACTGAGACCATTTTTATAGGAAGCAGGGAGTTTATTATGCTAGTGGACTCAAGGGAGATAATTTCTCAAAGCCCTGAGCTCCAATCTATGTCAGGAGCTGGGTTAAATACTTACAGAGTTTGTCCCCCAATCCTCTACAGAATGTGGTCACAATCACAGGAAACACTGCAGAGCTAGCTGGAGACGTGCAACTTTCCAGAGCTAGCAGAAAGCTGCTTGTAGACTCAGAATGGAGAAACCAAGGTGAATATAGACACAGTAAACCCCAGGAATATAGTCAAGCGGGTCCCAACACTATTCAGGTCTTATCTGCTGAATTTGTTAACCAGATTTATCTCTTCCAGGATGGAGGTCTTTAAGTTTCAAGTCATGATGAAACAGGGCTATCAATCTCTACAAATGGATTAAATCCCCATGAACAACCTTGATCAGGCTGGACAAAGATTTCAACAATAAAAGCCATCTGGTGATCAAATGAGTCCTCAGGGACAGTGATAGGAAAGACAATTTCCCTGGTAAATAGGATCTACAGTTCCTTGCCAGCTCTGACACAGGTACTGAAGATAGAGAACTTCCCACCCTCAGAAACCCCATAATGGTGTTTTCAGGATATGATCTCTCAGGGGAAGTTGAGGCAGACTAGTAATAGGAAAAGAATAAACCCTTCCTTGTGCCACCCAATGAAGCAATGAGGACATGAAAAGAGAATTGAAATTGGAGGATTATTTAAGGTCTCTGAGACAAAAACACAACTGCCTTCATTAGAATCAAGATAACGCACCAAGATCATAGGAAGTCACAAGGTGTTTTTGAGTTATCCACCCTAGGATGTGTCAACATCAACATCCTGAAACAATAGATACAAAAAGACACAGGAAGGAAATCTATATCCTGGGAGTAAGGTGGACCCAATGTTACTTTGTAAGCCCATCCTAGCCTATCCTGCAAAGACCACCCAGATTTCCCCCCACCTTTACAGTATATTAATCATCCCTCTCAAAAGCTTGGGGCTTTTTGGCTTCTGAGTCATCTGGTCAGAGCCCATTCACTGCTTTTCTCTTGCAATGCTTTCTTTAAAATTCCTATCTATCTTTTCTTTTTACTTTCAATAAAACTTTGTTCTGCTTTGCAAAAAAGAAAGAAAGAAAGGAAGAAGGGAAGAAAGGAAAGAGAAAAAAGTAACCATAATTCAGAATGGGTCTCTGGTACTGTTCAACCTCAAAGGCTGACCAAAAACTACTTTGAGTTGCAAGAAACAGGCAAGGGTTTCTTTCCTCTCTCTGACCAAGGCCTATTCCAGTCACAACCAATAATCAATAAAGCCCTGTGCTGCTCCAGAGTCCTAGTACTCCAGTCCATTCTTACTGCTTCATTGAGGGCTTTGAAATTTTCAGGATAGCATATATGAGTCTTACCAAAATCCCAGGTGAGCCATTCTCTCAGTCATAACTTAGGAAAATGCTGTTTGATCTTGAGTCCCAGATTCAGCCCAGATTCACCATGATCTTGAAGCACCTTGTGAACTTGAACCAATGGCCCTGCCTGTTCTTAATTCCTGTGGAATAAACTGTTTCTGACATTAAGCATCATCCAACACTTGACATCTATTCATTGGTTTGTGCATTCAACACATAATTGCTGACACACTTTTGACATGGTAGGAGTTGCACAAGAGACTGAGAATGCAATGGTGAACAAATCTATGTGTAGCCTTGCCCTCAGTGGTCAGATAAGGTATAATATTGATAGTCATGCTAAGCTCTGAGAAGAAAATAAAAGTGACAGTACATTTAGGAGAGATCAAAAACATTCCATCTTAATCCCTTCCTCCCCCTCCTTCAACTTTTTATTTCTGGATCCTCAAGGCTGAATGGCTCTGGAAGACCCATATCTGCATAAATACATTCCTTTCTCTCCCTCCATCAGTAATTGAGCTTGGATATCCATATCAAAAAAAAAAAGAAGAAGAAGAAGAACTTCCAGATCCCTAATGTGTTATAACTCCAGCTAAACAATTGTTAAGTTGGGACTATAAAATGTGTTTGTTTTTCACTAATTCTTTAGAGAATTTTGAGTTGCATATTGGACTCTGAGGAGTCTGGTCAAGGGCTATTGGGAATAGCCATCATTCACCTAGAAGATAACACTGAGAAATTGGTTCACTGTTTCTCTCCACTAAATATTATAACTCTTTCCCAACATTTTTCTGTCAGTAGTTTCCATGAAAATGTTTGTGTTTCAAAAAGACAATGAGTTTGAGGATATGGATAACATCATCAGAGCAAAGCTTTGGAAAATGGACCCTGAAACACAGGGAAAATATCCTTAGCCAAGTACACTTTTGACACCCAACTCCTGACCTCAAAGTGCTTTGTGATGTAATAATCTCAACTTACTTCCAATATTTGTTTTGACATCTGATGCCTTAAGCCCAGTCCAGCTACAGTCACAGATCAGTGAGTGCTTTAAAATCTCCTAGACCTACTCCTATTGACTTTAATCAGTTAAGTACTTTAGATTTCTAATCCTAGGACCTATGCTTTTTCAATTTGTGGATTGTTTTGAAATTCATAGCCCAGTGTCAAGTTCTAGCATCCATCCTTGACCTCTGACTTCTGAAGAATTGGAATCCAGGGAGCATTTTGGGCCCATTCTTGATCAGCACAGTAAACAAGTTAGCAAGGGATGGCACAGATCCCAAACTCCTATTTTATTTTATTGATTTATTTATTTTGGTGGCACTGGGGTTTGAACTCAGGGCCTCATGCTTGTAGGCAGGTACTCTACCATTTGAGCCATTCCACCATCCCTCAAACTCTTATTTTATAAATTGCATTGGCATTCAAAATCTATTCCCTACTCAAGTTTGGGTTTACCTACTCTGCACACAGTCTGCCTCAGCCTTTCTTCAGACAACTGTCTTGAAACTCTTGGCTCAGAGCCTAGACTATTCCTGTTGCAAGGGCAGTTTCTTTTGTGTATTTTCCCTTTGTGGTGAAGTAGATACTCCATTTGATTACTATTTTGGTTTCTCAGTATGTTCATGTCCTTTTTATTTGTTTTTATTAAATAGTTAAATTACCACCTAAAATTCTCCCTGTTCTCAGATCCATTTCTTTGTAGTATCTTCTCAAATATTTGCAGTATTTTCTGCACTATCATCTTAGTTCACATTGTAGCTTCTGCATGTGTATGTGTGTTTCTTAGTGTAACCTCTCAGTTTCTGCTATTACATTAGTCTCAACAGAAACCATGTGCTTTATTTCTCTTGTTTGGTGTCTAAGACAGACATGGTGTGGTATTTTTCCTGCATTCATTCTTTTTTTTTTCCCTTGAGACAGAGTCTTGCTATGTAGCCAAGCCTGTCCTCAAATTCATGATTCTCCTGCCCCCTGAGTACTGAGATTACAGGTGTGTACCACTACACCTGGCAACATTCATTCTTTTGTTCCCTCCAAACACACAGACAAGAGAGGAATTATTTTTCTTTAAAAGTTGTTAATAGTGATGGGAGATATTGTTACTCTTTATCACTTTCTCCTATTGACTTGCTTCTCCTAATATTTCTTAAACCAGTATTTTTATTTATAAGAAAGTATATTTGACATAATATTAAAAAATTTTAAAAAACCCACAAGAATTCCACAAACATATTGCCAAACAAATGAATAATAGATTATTGTATTACTTTGCATTGGCTTGCAAACTGACTCTCACAAATCATATTTGTACAAGTGGAAATTAACGTGTGTCCTTCTGGGGTTGCTGTAGAATAATACAGGCTATCACCTAAAACTCCATATATCTTCTGATTCTGAAGCTGTTATAGAATGCTTCTAAGATAATAATCCTTCGTGAGAACAAAGTTTTTAGTCTCATGAGGTTTGTCACAGTGGTGACCCACAAAATTACTGAAGCATGCTTCAAGATACAAATGATAGAACGTCTCTACATTGAGAAGATAGCATTTGGATATAAAGTTATGTGGGGAGTTATTCAAATTATACTGAACATGAATAAAGTAGAGTGCAAATTTATGCTCAGTATGCTTGAAGTTTACCTAAAGTTTTATTGTGAAGCATATAGAACTACCCAAAAGGTTGACTGAATTCTATAGTGAACATCTATATAGCCATCACCCAGAGACTAAATTATTGGCAGTTTTTAATACTTGCTTTATCACACCTATACATATATCACACAACTACATTATCACACATATACATATGTGTATATATGTATATACATATCTGTGTCCATCCATTATCCATCTGGCAATTTGTGTTACTTTTTGGGTTATTATCTTTAATTAATTAATTTTTTTGGTGATATTGGTGCTAGAGTTTGAACTCAGGGCCTAATGCTTACTAGTCAGGAACTCTACCACTTGAACCTCTCTGGCAGCCCTTTTTTGTGTTGGGTATTTTTGAGATAGGGTCTCACAAACTATTTTCCCTGGCTGACTTCAAACTATGATCCTCCTCATCTCTGCCTCCCGTGTAACTAGGATTGCAGGTGTGAGCTACCAGCACCTGGTGATTGTATGCATTTTAAAATAAGCTTTAGCCAACAGTACTTATCAATCCTAGATAATACACTAGAGTGTAAAGATTAGACTTTAATATTTTTTCTTTTATTTTTACTTTTTATTGTTGTACTGGGAGTACATTATGATATTTACAAAAGTTCTTACAATATGTCATAGTTGAATTCATCTCCTCCATCATTCTCCTTTATCCTTCTTCCCTCATTCCTGGAGTAGTTTCAACAGGTCTCATTTTTCCATTTACATACATATGCATATAATATTTCTACCCTCCTATATCCTTTCCTTATATCCTTCCTCCTCCCACTGGTGCTAACTCCCCAGAGAAGACCTGTTTTGCTTTCCTGATCTCTATTTTTGTAAAAAATAATAATAACATTATTACTTAAGATATACAGGTGTTTCATTGTGACATTTGTATGTATATATGTATTATAACCCAAATTGGTTCATCTCCTCTATTTTTCTCTTCTACCTTAATCCCATTCTTTTAGTGATTTCAACAGGTTTAAAGATTCTATATTTATTCTTGTATAGGAAGTACATCAGCCATATTCACATTCTTATGCTTTCTTTTGTTCTTTCATTTTTTTGTGTGTGAGGAGCTGGTGCTGAGGTTTGAATTCAGGGCTTCACATTTGCAAGGTAGTAACTATACTGCTTGAGCCATACCTCCATCCCCTCCTTTTCCTTTTGAGGTAAAATTTATATACATCATATTTACAAATCTGGACTATAGCATCTGTTGAGTTTTATGAAATGCATTATGTGAATAACACAAACCTCTGTCTGTATGGAGAATTTTATTATTTCTCCAAACTTTTCCTCATATCTCTTCTCAATGTCCACTTGCCCCTCATAGGAAAATATTACTCTGCTTTGGGTAGATTAGCTTTTCTATTTCTAGGACTTCATGTCAATGGTATCGTATGGTATGTCCTCTTCTATGTTTGTCCTTTTTCACTAGCAAAAGGTTTTTGAGATTCACAGTGCTGTATGTCTGAATATACTTTTCTTTTTATTGTTGATGAGTATTGCATTGAATGAATATACCAAAGTTGTTTTATGTTGTCTCTTTGTTGAATTATAAAAAGAAAAAGAAGAAACCTGTGTATGTACAAAGAAAACTATGGTATGATATATCACCATTAAATACTGTCAACGTTTATCTATAAATAATGGCATTTGTGTGTCATTTAATAAACTAGCCTCCAAAAGCACTTATTCTGATGCACTTACTGTTTGTAATAGTTCCATCCCTTAATGCTCTGTTTTTGTTAACTTATATTAAATGGTATCACTGAATTAAAGATGAACTAAACAGAGTTAGTAAATAAACAAAATATTGGAATATCATTCCTTAGAATATTTTGTTCAAGATATGTATCAAGAAGTCCTTTGTATATCACTAAGGGTGTTAGTTCAGATGTTCTGAGTGAGGTTGGATGTGTAATGAAGGAGGGCTAAGAATACTCCAACAGCTTTCACTATGCCACAAAGAGATTAGTTTCTCATTCATAAAGCAGCCACAGAAGGATGGTTGTGACAAACATGAAAAAAATATAAGTAATCAATCATTATAGCATTCATAAACATGACCTATTTTAAACTTTTCTCAATTACCAAGTAAACATCAGAGTATATATTCTTCATTTTCATGTGGTACAGAGCAGGGGAGCAGCATTTGATGGGCTTCCTTTAGTGGATCAGAGGGCAAGGACTCACATATCTAGCTGGCTATTGGACAGATCCACTTGGATGTTTCATTATGCCCCAAATGTAATATATGCACAAAGCAACTCAGGATAAATTATAATTATAATATTCTTTTTGAGACAGTGTCCTAGGAAATCATACTGCAGTGCAAATATAGAATAAAACTTGATGTTCAGAGAATGTTAGTGTCAAAGATTTTAAGCATTACTAATATTCAGTTTACACATGCAGAAGGAAGAAAAAATAATTTTTTCACCACTTTCTCACTGAATATTATAATACTTGATATATTTATATAAAGTAATAATGGATTTTTTTGCATTTTCTTTTCACAAATACTGGATGGTATGGGTTAAATCAGTGAATAAAGATAAGCAAAAAATGAAGAAATAGAATTAAACTGAAGTAAAAATGTAGCAACTTTAAGGAAAGTCTGTTAAGATTTGAATCTAATTCCTTCTATGTGTATTTGTATATATGCACATATATATGTGTGTGTATATTCAACTTGTGATGTATCTTATGTATATGTCACTGTCACTTAATAGAAATAGAGTAATACTTTTCTAGAGTATATATCCATGTTTTCTTCCACCTTTATCCATGTTGTCACAAATAGCAGGATTTTCTTATTTATTTATTTACTTATTTATTCATTTATTTACTTACTTATGCTGCTACAATTTTATTAAAACTTGTTACAGATGACACAATTCAAATAAGAATCACTCTCTTTGGTTTTAAGGCCTGTAGAATTCTGAGTTTTGTTTTGCTATAAAATATCAAATGTATTAGTTCAAACTATGTAAAAAGAAAATTTTTAAATGAACAGGGTATTGTCATTAAATTAAATGTTTGTAAGTGTTCTCTTCTTAAGCACTTACAACTAGTCACAGCTGTTTTCAAAATGCAAATAACCAGTTTGGGATTTAATGAGAGAACCCACCCTGATGTACTTCAGCCAAAACTTTCACAAACTCATGGAAGTTAGAAGATACTTTGTCACTAGATGAAAAAAAAAAAATCCCGATTTTCCAAATCAGGGACAATTATAGTAGATTAGTAATTTTGTTGTTTTAATTTGATTTTTTTTGAGACAGGGTCTCATTCTGTAACGCAAGCTGGCCTGGAACTCACAAATCCTGCCTCAGCCTCCCACTCCCTAACCTGTACTAGGATTACAGATGTGTTTCACCATCTTTTAAACAAATGAGCAATAAATCATATATGTCAGAGAGAAATCAACTCTTGCCCTACAAATGCAAAATAAATTCTCTAGACTCCACTTTCTGTAGAGACTATTAGCTCACTATTAAGGCTTGAACCTCAGAAGCGTAACAGGGAAAACATAAAACAGACTTCAGTGTAAGAACTGAAGGAAATAAACATTTCCTGCAGGAAGCTTCTCTGATTGTTCCTGTTAAGCATTCTCTCAATCTTCAAGCTCTTTTAAAAAACCCACTCTATTCCCAAGGCTACTCTCAAAATAAAAATTACAAATTTGGTGTCCCGAACAGTAATTTTCATCATGTCTAGTCAATGTTTTAAATCATGTCACTGGATATCTCATCCCATGTCCTACTAATAATATCCTTTCCCACCCATTAGAGTATTTGATGTTGTCCATATTATAAACCCTTGCTTTTTTAGCTTTAGATAAAGCATTTACATCTTTTGAAAAAAAATGTGTATAGTAAATAGTCAAGCCCTGTACCTAATTTTCTATATACAAAGCATGGAAACTCTTGGGACTGTCTCAGGCTTACTTTACACTATTTAGAAACATCCCTTGGCCTTTACATTTGTCTTTAGAGATTAGAATTCAACATAGAAAACAAATTCACTTGTCAAAAATCTGTTCCTAGCTGGACGCCAGTGGCTCATGCCTGTAATCCTAACTACTCGGGAGGCAGAGATCAGGAATATCGCAATTCAAAGCCAGCCAAAGAAAACAATTTGTGAGACCCTATCTCAAAAAAGGGCTGGTGGAATGGCTTAAGGTGTAGGCCCTGAGTTCAAATCCCATACCACAAAAAAACACCTGTTCCTAGTTTACAACAAAGCTATACAACATAAAAATACTTCATTTGTTAAACTTTATCTCATGCAATTTAACATTCAAAAATCACTCCAGGCCCCAATGTAAATCATGAACCTACTTACTCAAACATGGTTAAAACAAATTCTTCACATTTTTTCAGTTTTCCTAAGAGAAATGTGGTGCTTTTGGCTGACAGATTAATCAACATTATAGATCCAATCTGTTGCTAAGGAACACAAGTTTTGGCCTGGTTATCATACTGGTAACCTGACACGTATAACCAAGATCTAAAAATAGAATTAAAGTCATTCTTTCAGCTTCTTCCCTTCAATAATTTTCAAAGGAAAACCTTGAAGGGGCTTCTAGCACCATAGAGACATTGATCAATGCTTGGTAAAAATGGCTGTTTTTTAGACATTGGATAATGTTCTTCAACAAATTCAACAGGCTAAGGAGTGAATTTTTCACTGACAGGGCTCTCACCACTCACTGGTTGTGTGCCAGTTTTCCACAGTTTCCTCTGTCAGCATCATAGTCCTGTCAGTACTCGTGTTGTACCTGACCCCAGATTGCCCACATTCATACTGCCTACCCATCTTAAAACTTGCAACCCAGTCTATACAAATGACCTGGTCATCCAGACAAGTTCCATTTATGTACTGTAGGGCATATTCCACATTTGCTTTTGAATAGTATTGCACAAAACAGAATCCACATGCTGTTTTTTCATTTTATCCAAACCTATCATGATTTTCTTTGTGTCACCACTTTTGCTGAAGGGCTCATAAGTTTGTTCTTTAGTTGTGAGAAGGAACGTCTTCCAACATACAACATACAGTTGTTCTTCAGTAAATTTTCTTGTTTTTCATTGTCACCCCAGAAGTGCTAGTCCTGGTATTTTCTCCGTTCAACATAGGAGTCTGCACAGCACTTTCAGAAAGCCACCTTACATAGTGCAGAGAGGTGGACCAGAATTTCCTGATTTTTGTAAGCCAGATAATATTGCCTTGTCACATTTTCTTCATCCTTTAATCTTTTCACAGCATTTGGGTTGTATCCAAATCTTGGATATTGTTAATAATGAACACGGAAGTGCAAATATGTCTTCAGGGTCCTGATTTCATTTATTTTGGAAGTATACCCATAAGTGGGATTGATGGATTATACGGCAGCTCTTTCAGATTTTTGAAGAAATCTCTATACTATTTTGTAAAGCAGTTGTACCATGTAAATCCCAGTGTAGAATACTTAACTTTTTTTGGTTAATAGCCATTCTAACAGGCGTAAGGTGATGCACCATTATGGTTTTGATTTGCATTTCCTTGATGATTAGTGACATTGAGTACCTTGTCATATATCTGTTGGCAACTAGTATATCTTCTTTGGAGAAACATCTGTTAAATTCTTTAAAATTTTTTTGTTATTGTATGAATTTTTTATTTTTGTTACAAATAATATCTCTTTGTAAAAATTCTAAATCCACAAAAGTACAGCAAGGAGAAAATGAAGGATCTTTTTCATCTCCCTCCCCATGGGGCTCTTAGAGCAAGTTCAGGTGCACATTTTCATACCTTTCCATGTGTTTGCAATCAAGTGTGTGTGTTCACATTAGTGTGGATATGAGTGTGAGAGAGGAAATGGTTAAAAACATGGGCTCTAAGGTCAGACAACCTGAGTTCCAGTTCCAGCTCCATGCCTGTGCAACCCTGGGTAAGTTACTACTCTCCCTGTGCCTTAGTTTTCTCATCTATATTATGGGGTCAAAAACAGTACCCACAGTGTAAAAGTTTGGAGGATTAAATGAGCTATCACCTGTACAAGCATTTAGAACACTACTTGGTACAAGTAACAAAACAAATATGTTTTCATTACATTTTGTTTTATACACAAACACACATTATTTTGTTGTGTTTTTGCGGTATTGAGGCTTGAACTCAAAGCCTTGACTTGGTATGAAAGTGCTCCACCACTTGAGCCATGCCTCCAGCCCTTTTTGCTTTAGTTATTTTTCAGATAGGGTCTCACATTTTTGCCTGGGGCAGGCCTCAAACTATAATCCTTCTACCTACATCTCTCAGATAGCTGGAATTAGAAGCATGTACCAACATACCCATCTTTTTTTTTTTACTTTTTCATTATCATATATTAATTGTAGAAAGGATTACATTGTAATATTTCCATACATGCATATAATGTACTTTCATTAAATTCAGCCCCTCTGTTACTCTCTTATCCTCCTCTCCCCTTTTAAAACAATTTTAATGGATTTCATTATCCTATTTTCATTCATGTGTATGAAGTAATTAAATCATATTCACTTCACCTTCAACCTCTCCTTTTACATTCCCACTCCCACTGGTACCCACCCTCAAACAGCCCTCACCCTATCCATTTTACGCTCATGTCATTTTTTAGGTCTAGATTCCATGGATGACAAAGAACATGAGATATTTATCTTTCTCAGTCAGGCTTTTTGCTTAACATGATGATTTCCAGTTTCATCCATTTTCCTGCAAATGATATGATTTTATTCTTCTTTATGGCCAAACTTCTGTGGAATTTTTTTGCCTATTTTTAAATTGGATTATATAAGTGTTTTTGACATTGAGTTGTATCAGTTCCTTATATCTTTTGCATTTAAATCTCTTGCCAGATATGTTGTTTATAAGTATTTTCTCTCATTCTATAAGTCATCTTCCACTCCCCCAATTATTTCCTTTGCTGCGTAGAAGTTTCCAGTTGATGTCATTTTACTTGTCTATTTTTGCTTTTTGTTGCTTGTGCATTGTCTGTCTCAAGGTGTTTTCCAACTTACTTTTTATTTATTCTTTGACCCATTTGTTGTTCAAGAGTGTGTTGTTTAATTTCCATAGATTCATGAAATTTTCCATTTCCCTTCTGTTAATGTTTTCTAGTTTATTCCACTGTGGTCAGAAAAGTACTTGGTATGGTTGTAATCTTAAAGTTGTTAAGATTTGTTTTGCAATCTAACATGTGATTTATCTTGGAGAAGGTTTTTTAAAAATTTTATTTTGTCACTTTTTACATTTACTTACATGTATATACATTGTTTGGGCAACCTCCCCTCTCCCCCTTTATGTTCCCCCCATCCCCCGCTTCCTGGGAGAACTTATTCTGCCCCCTTCTTCTCCGATTTTGTCGAACAGAAAACAGAAGAGATAAGAAGAAAGACATAGCATTTTTGCGAGCTTGAGATAAAGATAGCTATACAGAGAGATTCCTAGCATTGCTTCTATGCACATTTGTATTGCAACCCAAACTGGTTCATCTCTACCAGATCTCTTCACTACTTCCTAGTCTCCTTCCCATAGTGGCCTCTGTCAGTTTAAGATTACTATATTCACTTCTATACAGTGAGCATATCAACTACATTGAAGTTTTTGTTTTCCTTCCCTTTCCCTATATCTCTCATACTCAGACTCCCCTTAGTGTGTGACCCATGTCCAATAGTATTACTGCATTTGTTTTAGGTCTATAATCCCCATATGAAGGAGAACATGTGATTTTTGATCTTCTGAGCCTGGCTAACTTCACTCAAGATGATGTTCTCCAGTTTCATCCATTTACTTGCGAATGACAAAATTTCATTTTTCTTTGTGGTTGAATAAAATTCCATTGTATATAAAAACCACATTTTCTTAATCCATTCATCAGTAGTGGGGCATCTTGGTTGTTTGCATAGTTTTGCTATTGTGAATAGTGCTGCAATAAACATGGGTGTGCAGTTGCCTTTGTAATAACCTGAGTCACATTCCTTTGGGTATAGCCCTAGGAGTTGGATTTCTGGGTCATATGGCAGATCTATGTTCAGTTTTTTTAAGAAGCCTCCATATTGTTTCCATAGTGGTTGTACTAGCTTACATTCCAACCAGCAGTGTGTGAGGGCTCCTTTTTCCCTGCATCCTTACCAAAACTTGTTGTTGGTGGTGTTCTTGATGGTAGCAATTCTAACAGGAGTGAGGTGGAATCTTAGTGTGGTTTTGATTTGCATTTAATTTATGATGAAGGATGGCAAGCATTTTTTCATGTGTTTTTTGGCCATTTGGACTTCTTCCATTGAAAAACTTGTTTAGTTCAGTTGCCCACTTCTTTACTGGTTCATTAATTTTTGGAAGGCTTAGTTTTTTAAGCTCCCTGTATATTCTGGTTATCAGTCCCTTGTCTGATGTATAGCTAGCAAAGATTTTCTCCCATTCTGTGGGTAGTCTCTTCAATTTAGAGACCATTTCTTTTGTTGTGCAAAAGCTTTTTAATTTCATGTAGTCCTATTTGTCAATACTTTCTCTTAGTTGCTGAGCCACTGGAGGCAAGGTAGTCCTTAACTATGCCTATTGCTTCCAGTGTATTCCCTACTCTTTCCTATACTAGCATCAAGGCTTCAGGTCTGATATTAATGTGCTTAATCCACTTTGACTTGATACTAGTACAGGGTGACAGGTGGAATCTAGTTTCAGTTTTCTGCAGGCAGATAACCACTTTTCCCAGCAATGTTTGTTGAAGAGGCTGTCTTTTCTCCATCATATGTTTTTGTCACCTTTGTCAAAAGTTAGGTGGGCATAGCTGCATGGATTCATATTTGGGTCCTCTATTCTGTTCCACTGGTCTTCATATTTGTTTTTGTGTCAGTACCATGCTATTTTTATTGCTATGGTTCTGTAGTATAGTTTGAAGTTGGATATTGTGATTCCAAAATTGCTCTTTTTACTCAGTATTGCCTTGGTTACTTGTGGTGTTTTGTGTTTCCAAATGAACGTTAGGGCAGATTTTTCAATCTCTGTGATGAATGTCATTGGGATTTTAATGGAATTACATTGAACATGTAGACTGCTTTTGGTAGTCTAGACTTTTTTACTATGTTGATTATGCCAATCAAAGAGCATGGGAGATCTTTCCACCTTCTGTTGTCTTCCTCAATCTCTTTCTTCAATTATTTGTAGTTCTTCTTGTAGAGGTCATTTACATCCTTTGTTAAGTTTATTCCTAGGTATTCGATTTTTTGAGGCTATTGCAAGTGGTATTGTTTTCCTATAGTCTTTCTCAATCTGCTTGTTGTTGGTATATAGAAAGGCTACTGATTTTTATAAGTTGATTTTGTATCCTGCTACTTTGCTGAAGCTGTTTATAGTGTCTAGGAGTTTTGGGGTGGAGTTTTTAGGGTCTTTAAGGTATAAGATCATGTCATCTGCAAACAGGGACAGTTTGAATACTTCTTTACCTATTTGTATTCCTTTTATTTCTTCTTCTTGCCTTATTATTCTGACTAGGAATTCCAGAATTTCAAGATACCACAAATAGAGAACTTGAGAAGACACAGAAACAACTAATTGAACTCAGAGAGGACTTCAACAAACACCAAAGTGAAACAAAGGATACTATAAAAAGAAAGATATACAAAATAAAGAGGACAACACAAAATATAAAAGAAGAATTGAACAAAGATATGGAAAACCTTAGAAAAAAAGAATCAAGCAGAAATCCTGGAAATAAAAAGTCATTTTAGTCAAAAAACACAGTGGAAGGTCACTGCAGCAGCATAGAACAAGTGGAAGACAGAATCTCAGAGTTCAAAGAGAAAACAGAAATTAAAGAAAAAACAGAAGAATTCTTAGTCAAACAACTGAAGAGGTTTGAAATGAATATGCAAGAACTCAGTGACTCTATCAATAGACAAAACCTGAGAATAATGGGTATTGAAGAAGAAGAGGTGCAAACCAAAGGACTATGTAATATATTCAATAAAATAATAACAGAAAATTTCCCAAACCTTGAGAAAGATTTGCCAATTCAGGTACAGGAAGCCTCCAGAACACCAAACAAACTTGACCAAAAGAGAACCTCTCCAAGGCATATTATCATCAAAACAGCTAGCACAGAGAACAGAGAAAGGCTATTGAAGGCTGAAAGAGAGAAAAAACAAATAATATATAAAGGCAAACCCATCAAAATCACAGCATATTTCTCAACAGAAACCTTAAAAGCAAGAAGGGCATGGAATAAGGTATTCTGGGCACTGAATGAGAATAATTTCAGCTCTAGGATACTCTACCAGCAATACTATCATTCAAAATTCATGGATGAGAAGGAGATCCAAGATGGCAACTAGGGTACAGAAGCAGAAAGCCTAAGCTCTGTGACTCCAAAAACCTCCCTGAGACGTTGGAGCCACACTTGGGTAATTCTGTCGGCTTCTAGCCAAAATGATAACTGCCATAATACTAGGTGCAGGAAAAAAATTCAAAGACTGACCATTAAATCAGCCTTTAATTGAACCTAACAGCTGCAACCTGCTGCACAGCCAGCAAGGTGGATCCAACCCTGGGGAAACCCTCCTCCCCTATGGTGATTTTTTCCCTTTTCCTTTTCTTTTTCCTTTCCTTCTCTTCTCTGTCCTCCATAAAGCATAAATAAAGCATCAACCAGAATCAAACTTTCAACATCATAAACCCCTAGCCCATGGAAAGCCTCCCCACGCCACATTACACTGAGAAAATTTGGTGCCATTTATCACCACCACTGCCATCCCTGCCTCCACTTGCTCCAAACCTGCCTGCATGTCAATTGACAGAACAAACAGGTGAGTACCCCACACCATGTGGGAATCCCCTGTTCAACCCCTGGGAACATAAAACAGCACAGCCCCTGGGCAAAGTGATCCCCCCCAACAAAACTGAATAACAAACAGCAAACTATTATCAAACATGGACAGCAGATGGATGGAATACTGAAACTGCACTGGAAAAATGGGGAGGGGCAAGGAACTAAACCCAGCACTGAACTATCAGTAAATAAACAGAGGAAAGGCAGTGAAGAGAGCAGGCAGGCAATAAGCCATTCCCCGAAGCAGGGCAGGTAGTGGATCACAGAGATGATCTCCTGAGCCAAAGAGCAGCATCCAAAACCAAACAGCCCTGCAAAACTGAAAAACAAATAACATATTGTAATCTAGCATGGACAGTGAAGGGAGCAGGTGGAACACTGAACCTGCCCCAGAGAAAGGGGGTGGGGCAAAGAAATAAACCCCCAGCACTGAACTCTCAGTAAACAAACAGTCATAAGCCACCTCCAAAGCAGGGCAGGTAATGGATCACAGAGCTGATCTTCTGAAACCAGAGGGCAACATTCAAAATTGCCCCACCTTGCTGGGGTAGGAGCTGACCAGACAGCTGCAGCTGAAGAATAATACATCTATCAGCTGAGGAAAACAATAGCTCTGACCACCCTGCATGATCTGGCAAACATACTGCACCTCACAATTTCAATTAAACTGGTGGACAGAAGAACAAAACAGTACTCACAAGCCAACCACCTGGTGAGACCACATCAGAGCTTCTGCTTATATGCTAATACCAGGACTGGATGCCAGAGGAGTAACTCCAGAACTCAAACTAAGACTGAAATTCTGTTGTTCCTGAACCTGGTGTTTTTTATTTCCTGGTTTTTGTTTGTTTGTTTTATTATTGTGGGTTTTTTATTTTTATTTTTATTCCTATTTTCTTTTTTTTTCTATACTAGCAACTTTACCATCACCATCTTCTCTTCCCTGCTTTCACCTCCTTTACCCTCCCTCCTTCTCCTGTGCTAAAATACATTGCTCTCTTGCACAACTACTCTTTCTGTCCCTTCTCATCCACTCTCCCTGCCCCCACCTTCCCTTCCCATTCTCCCCCAACCTGTAACCATATTACCCCTCCCTCCTACACACTCACCACCTGCTGACCAACCTACTATACTGACTTTATACAACCCCAACCCCCTACAAGCACCCTACACTACAACAGAAATACACACAAACCTAGCAGCCCCCACACCACTTCCCTCACTCACCCACCCCACTTCCTGCCTCCCCTTTTACTGCCACCCTAACCAATTCCCTGAATTTCTAAGCTAGCCTAACAAACATTAACCCCCCAACTCCCACTGCATATAGATATTACCACCAAGGGGTCTTCTATATAATATATAAGCAACTGGTTGGGTATTGAACCTGTGAAGTACTTATTGCTAAATTGCACCTCCAGACCAGGGACAGAAATAGCACATCAATCTAGCTAACAACCAAGACAGCCACAGCACAAAAATTAAATCAAGGGAAAGAAAACAGGTGACTAAAACCACCATCTAGCCTATCAAGAACATAGTGGCACAGTACCAAGTGGAGCGATGGGAACAAGAAGAAGGGATGGAAACCACTCTCCTCAAAAAAAATTTAATAAAGGATTCAGAGGAAAATGAAGAAAATGGATACCCAGTTCCTGACCCCAACAAAACAATGATAATTGACCCCAATGAACCCAACGATGCCCACAAAAACACCCTCAAAGAAGAAATCTTGCAAGAAATCACTGAGAATTTCATGGAGAAGATACTAGACATGTTCAACCAAAATGTACAAGATGTGCTCAAGAAATTTCAAGACACCAAAAAAAAAAAAAAGAATATGAGAAGACAAAGAAACAAATAAATGAGCTCAGAGGAGCACTAAATAAACACCAAAGTGAAACATAGAACACCATAAATAAATAAATGAATTAAATATGAAAATAAATAAAAATATTAAAGAGGAAGTGACCTAAGGTATGGAAAATCTCAGAAAAAATAATCAAACAGAAACACAAAACACAGTGGAAGGCCACTCCAGCAGACTAGAACAAGTGGAAGAGAGAATCTCAGAACTCAAAGATAAAATAGAAATTACAGGAAAAACTGAAGAAATGTTAGTCAAACAACTCAAGAGCTGTGAAAGGAACATGCAAGAACTCACTGACTCAATCAAAAGACCAAACCTCAGAATCATGGGCATTGAAGAAATAGAATAGGTCCAAGCAAAAGGGATACACAATATATTCAATAAAATAAAAACAGAAAATTTCCCAAATATAGAGAAACTTTTGCCCATTCAGATACAGGAAGCCTCCAGGACACCAAAATAGAACCTCCCCATGGCATATTATCATTAAAACAACAAGCACAAAGAATAGAGAAAGAATACTGAAGTCTGTAAGAGAGAAAAAAGAAATAAAATGTAAAGGCAAACCCATTAAAATCACGGCAGATTTCTCAATGGAAACCTTAAAAGCAAGAAGGGCATGAAGTGAGGTATTTCAGGCACTGAGTGAAAATAACTTCAACCCTAGGATACTCTACCCAGCAAAACTATCATTCAAAATAGATGGAGCAATAAAAGTCTTCCACGATAAGCAGAAACTAAAACAATATATGACCACAAAGCCACCACTACAAAGATTCTCCAAGGAATTCTACACTCAGAAGATATAAGCAAACAAAACCACAAGAGGACAGGCAGTACCAAACCACAGTAGAAGAAAAGGCAAGGAATCAGAGAGTAATATTGATTCAGCTGCACACAATCAAACCCTTAAACAACAAAAACAACTAAATGACAGGAATCACCACATACCTATCAATACTAACACTGAATGTGAATGGACTTAACTCCCCCATCAAAAGACACTGTTTGGCAAACTGGATTAAAAAGGAAGATCCAACAATCTGTTGTTTATAGGAGACCCATCTCATTGACAGAAACAAGCACTGGCTTAGGGTGAAAGGCTGGAAGAAGATTTACTAAGTCAATGGCCCCCAAAACCAGGCAGGAGTAGCAACACTTACCTCAGACAAAGTAGACTTTAAACTTACATTGATCAAATGAGATAAAGAAGGACATGTCATACTAATAAAAGGGGAAATACACCAAAAGGAAATAACAATTATCAACCTATATGCACCACATTTCATTAAACATACTCTGAAGGACTTAAAAACATACATAGACTCCAACACAGTGGTAGTGGGAGACTTTAATACCCTCCCCATCACCAATAGGTAGGTCATCCAAACAAAAAAACAATAAAGAAATTCTAGAACTAAATCACATCATAGATCAAATGGACCTAGCTGATGTCTACAGAATAGTTCATCCAACATCCACACAATGTACATTCTTCTCAGCAGCCCATGAAACCTTCTCCAAAATTGATCATATCTTAGGGCACAAAGCAAGCTTCAGCTTGGAAGTTAATGAAAATGAAAACATGACCTACCAGAACCTATGGGACACAGCAAAGAAATTCTTAAGAGGAAAGTTTATAGCCATGAGTGCATATATTAAAAGGACAGAAAGATCTCAAATCAATGACCTAATGCTACATCTCAAACTCCTAGAAAAACAAGAACAACTAAAACCCAAATCAAGAAGAAGGAGAGAAATAATAAAAATAAGGGGCAAAATTAATGAAATAGAGACCAAAAAAAAAAAATACAAAGAATCAACGAAACAAAAAGCTGATTCTTTGAAAAAACTAAACAAGATTGACAAACCCCTGACAAATCTGACTAAAATGAGGAGGGAAAAGACCCAAATCATAAAATCAGAAATGCAAAAGGGGAGATAACATGTTTCTTATGATGATTTCCCAAGGAAATCCAGGGAATCATCAGAGACTACTTTGAGAATCTATACTCCAATAAATTTTAAAATCTTAAAGAAATGGATAAATTTCTAGATACTTATGACTATCCAATGGAAACAAGAGTATATTAACCACCTAAAGAGATCTATAACATGAAATGAAATTGAAGCAGGAATAAAGAGTTTACCAAGAAAGAAAAGTCCAGGACCTGATGGATTCACAGCTGAATTCTATCAGAACTTTAAAGAAGAACTAATACCAACTCTCCTTAAACTGTTCCATGAAATAGAAAGGAAAGAAATACTGCCTAGCTCATTCTATGAAGCCAGTATCACACTCATCCCAAAACCAGAGAAAGACACATTGAAAAAGAACTATAGGCCAATCTCCTTAATGAACATCAATGCAAAAATCCTCAATAAAATAATGACAAACTGAATCCAACAACATCAGAAAGATCATTCACCACGACCAAGTCAGCTTCATCCCAGGGATGCAGGGGTGGTTCAACATATGCAAATCAATAAATGTAATACAGCACATTAATAGAAACAAAGACAAAAACCACTTGATCATCTCAATAGATGTAGAAAAAGCCTTTGATAAGATTCAACACCACTTCATGATAAAAGCTCTAAGAAAACCAGGAATAGAAGGAATGTACCTCAACATTATAAAAGCTATATATGACAAACCTATAGCCAGCATCATACTTAATGGAGAAAAACTGAAACCATTTTCCCTAAAATCAGGAAGGAGACAAGGGTGCCCCCTCTCCCCACTCCTATTCAACATTGTCCTGGAATTCCTAGCCAGAGCAATTAAGCAAGAAGAAGAAAAAAAAAGAATAGAAATAGGTGAAGAAACTGTCAAAATATCTTTATTTGCAGATGACAAGATCCTGTACCTCAAAGACCCAAAAAACTCTACACAAAAACTCCTAGACACCATAAACAGCTACAGCAAGGTGGCAGGATACAAAACCAACTTACAAAAATCATTAGCTTTTCTATACACCAACAATGAACAAATTGAGAAAGAATATATGGAAACAATTCCATTTACAATGGCCTAAAAAAAATCAAATACCTAGGAGTAAACTTAACAAAGGATGTGAATGACCTCTACAAGGAGAACTACAAACCTCTGAAGAAAGAGAGTGAGGAAGACAACAGAAGGTTGAAAGATCTCCCGTGCTCATGGATTCGTAGAATCAACATAGTAAAAATGGCTATACTACCAAAAGCAATCTACATGTTCAATGCAATTCCCATCAAAATCCCAATGACATTCATCACAGAGATTGAAAAATCTACCCTAAAGTTCATTTGGAAACACAAGAGACCACACATTGTCAAGGCAATACTCAAAAAAGGAGCAATGTTGGAGGTATCACAATACCTGACTTCAAACTATAGTACAGAGACATAGCACTAAAAACAGCATGGTACTGGCACAAAAACAGATATGAAGACAAGTGGAACAGAATAGAAAACCTGGATATGAATTCACACAGCTATGCCCACCTTATTTTGACAAAGGCACCAAAAACAAATGATGGAGAATAGACAGCCTCTTTGACACATGTTGCTGGGAAAAGTGGTTATCTGCCTGCAGAAAACTGAAATTAGATCCATGTTTATCACCCTGTACTAGTATTAAGTCAAAGTGGATCAAGGACCTTAATATCAGACCCAAAACTCTGAAGTTAGTACAGGAAAGAGCAGGGAATTATCTGGAAGCAATAGGTATAGGCAAGGACTTCCTCAATAGAACTCCAGCAGCCCAGAAACTAAGAGAAAGGATGGACAGATGGGACTACATGAAATTAAAAAGCTTCTGCACAACAAAAGGAATGGTCTCTAAACTGAAGAGACCACCCACAGAGTGGAAGAAAATATTTTCTGGCTATACATCAGACAAAGGACTGATAACCAGAATATACAGAGAGCTCAAAAAACTAAACTTCCCCAAAATCAATGAACCAATAAAGAGGTGGGCAACTGAACTAAACAAAAGTTTTCAAAGGAAGAAGTCCAAATGGCCAAAAAAACACATGAAAAAATGCTTACCATACCTGGCCATAAAGGAAATGCAAATCAAAACCACACTAAGATTCCACCTTACTCCTGTTAGAATAGCTATCATTACAAACACCACCAACAACAAATTTTGGCGAGGATGTGGAAAAAGGAACCCTCATATACTGCTGGTGAGAATGTAAGCTAGTACAACAACTGTGGAAAATAATATGGAGGCTTCTTAAAAAAACTAAACATAGATCTGCCATATAACCCAGCAATCCCACTCCTAGGGCTATACCCAAAGGAATGTGACTCAGCTTATTACAAAGGCAACTGTACACCCATGTTTATTGCAGTGCTATTCACAATAGCCAAGTTATGGAAACAGCCAAAATGCCCTACTACTGAAGAATGGATTAAGAAAATGTGGTGTTTATACATAATGGAATTTTACTCAGTAACAAAGAAGAATGAAATTTTGTCTTTCTCAAGTCAATGGATGGAACTGGAGAACATCATCTTAAGCAAAGTTAGCCAGGCTCAGAAAGCCGAAAATTGTATGTTCTCCCTCATATGCAGATTATAGACCCAAAAGAAATGCAGTAATATTATTGGATATGGGTCACACGCTAAGGAGAGAATGCATACACGAGGAATAGGGAGAAGGAAGGAAACCTAAAACTTGAAAGTGTTTGATGTGCCCACTGCAGATGAGCTAATAAAGTAATTTCAAACTGACAGAGGTCATTATGGGAAGGTGACCGGGAAGTAGTGACAAGGTCTGGTAGAGATGAGCCAATTTGCGTTATAACACACATGTGCATGGAAGCAATGCTAGGAATTTCTCTGTATAGCTATTTTTATCTCAAGCTAGCAAAAATGCTATGTCTTTCTTAGTATTGCTTATGTCTTCTGTTCAACAAAATTGGAGCGGAGGGCAGCACAGGTTCTACCTGGAAGCGATGGGAGTGGAAGGAGGGAGGCATGGGGAGAGATGGCCCAAACAATGTATACACATATGAATAAATGAATAAACAATAAAAAATTGATGGGCGAATAAAAGTGTCCCATGATAAACAGAAACTAAAACAATATATGACTACCAAGCTACCAGTACAGAAGATTCTACAACGAATTTCGAACACAGAAGATGAAAGCAAACAAAACCACAAGAGGATAGGAGGCATTAAACTGCAGGAGAAGAAATGACAAGTAATCAGAGAGTAGCATTGATTCAGCTGCACACAATCAAACCTTAAACAACAAAAACAACTACATGGCAGGAAATCACCACTTACCTCTGAATTTTAACACTGAATGTTAATGGACTCAACTCCCCCAACAAAAGACACCATTTGGCAAACTGTATTAAAAAAGGAAAATCCAACAATCTGTTGTTTGCAAGAGACCCACCTTGTTGACAGAAATAAACACTGGCTTAGGGTGAAAGGCTGGAACAAGATTTACCCTGCTAATGGCCCCCCAAAACAGGCAGGAGTAGCAATACTTGTATGAGACAAAGTAGACTTCAAACTTATATTGGTCAAACGAGACAAAGAAGGTCATGTCATACTAATAAAATAGGCAATACATCAAAAGGAAATAACAATTATCAACCTATTATGCACCCAATGTTAGTGCATCCAAACTCCTCAAACATACTCTAAAGGACTTAAAAGCACAGATAGAACTCCAACACAGTTGTTGCAGAAGGTTTCTTGTATGTTTAAGAAGAATATATATTCTGGTGATGCTGCTGGGTAGAATGTTCTGTGTATGCCTGTTAGGTCTACTGGGTCTACATATTTGAAGGATATTTTTGCCAATATGGTATTAATGGTTTGTAGAGTTATTTTATTCTTTCAGCACTATAAAAATGTTTTTATCAGTACAGTGGGTTTCATTGTGACATTTCCATATATGTATGCCATGTATCCTGGCTTGGTTCTTTCAGCACTTTGAAGATATAGAATTATTCCACTCTCTTCTGGCCTGCAAGGTTTATTTTAAGAAATCAACTGATAATTTTATGGGCGCTCTCATATATGTAATGACTCACTTCTCTCTTGCTGTTTTCAAAATTCTCTTCTTTGCAACTTGCTCTTTTTTTTTCTTTTCTTTTCTTTTTTTTTTTTGGCAGCACTGGATAGGACCAATGCTTACCAGGCATGTACTCTACAACTTGAGCCATAATGTCCAGTCCTTTTTTGCTTTAGTTCTTTATCAGATACGGTCTTGCACTTTTTGCCCTGGGCCAGCCTAGACCACAATCCTCCTAACCTATACTTCCCACAAAGATGGGATTACAATTATGCACCACCACATGGGCCAAGGTTGTTTCTTGAGATGGGGGTGTCAGTAACTTTTTGCCTGGATTGGCCTCAAACTGAAATCCTCCCAATCTCCACCTTCCAAGTATCTGGGATTATAGCGGTGCACCAACACATCTGGCTTTGTCTGTTAACTCTTGACAGTTTGATTATAATGGGCCTCAGTGTAGACTTGTTTAGATTAATCCTATTTAGGATTATTTGGACTTCATGAATCTGCTTGTCCACTTTCTGCCACAGTTTTGGGAAGTTTTCAGATATTATTTCCTTAAATAGGTTTTCTATCCTTTCCTCTCTTTTATCTCCTTCTATTCCCATAATGCATATTCTGGTTTGCTTGACAGAGTCTCATAAGTCCCCTAGGTATACATCACTGTTTTGTCTTTTTGTTCTTGTGACTTGATGGTTTCAACTGAACTGACTTTGAGTTTCCTGATTCTTTCTTCAGCTATATCAAGTGTACTCTTCCATTGCTGTAATGAAATTTTCAGTTTAGTTATTGTATGCTTTGGATCCAGAAATTCTGTTTATTTTGCTTTATCATTTCTATCTCTTTATTGATGTTCTTATTTTATTCATACATCATTTTCATGATTTCTCTTATCTCCCTGTGCTTCCTTAAGACTGTTAGCTTGCATTCTTCATCAGGCAATTAATAGATCTCCATTTTATACGGATGGTAAACATATGTATTTTCTTAATTTCTCTGCATCATATTTTAGTGATTCCTTACATTTCTTATAGTTTTGTGTTGGTGTCTGTGCATTTGAAGAAACAGCCAAGTTCCCCAATCTTTATGAATTGGCTTTGTCTGGGTAAGATTTATACTGATCCGTCCAGCTAGATTTTTTTGGGCCTCCATTCTTTGCTGCCCTAGGCATCCCATCTTATACCTCTAAGATCCTGCAATCTCTGCTCCCTTTTGTGTCTGACTGTGCCATTTCCATCAGTGTGTGGTTTAAAGTAAGACAGTAAGTGGCCCCTTGAGGAATGCAGTGAAAGTATATGTAGTTGGTGGCACACTCCACTCCTCTTCTCCCCTCCTAGGGAAAAACTTCAGTTCTGTACCTTTTCCCAGTCTTGCAGAGCTACCAGCCCTGCCCTCTTTCCTATTCTTACCTGTGACAGGCATCTGAATTATGTTGCTGCTTTGTGCTCAGCGTGAGATAAGGAAAAGGCCAGACCCTTGGGGGAATTTATCTATTGGATTATTTCCTGAGAAAGTCTTCAAAAGTGTCATTTTGTTGCCAAATGTCCACTATGATAGGATATTCATGTGTATGCTCCCATATGTAGCATAAGAGATATCTCCCCAAACCTATCCCACATCCAGAACATTATAATTCTTTTTTTTCACTTTTCAGAAGAAAGTGGTTATCACAAAGTGGTCTTTGGCATTTATTTCTTCAATTCAGTAGAATGAATGTAGTTTTGGTGTGGAAAATTAAGAAGTACACATGAGAATATATTTTAATAAATAGAAAGTGCATGTACAGCCACTAATCAAAGAAGAATAGAACGATAATGTGACAAAGAGTCTTTTCCATTCCATAGAAATTGAATCATACTGTTAATAAACTAACATTTCCTAAACTATCTTTCTTAATGTTAACCATTCTTTTACATTACCATTTTTTAAAAAATAGAATATTGTTTTTTATTCAGTATAAGGTTTCTTTTTATTGTTGTGCTGGGTGGGGGTACATTGTGGCATTTAAAAAAGTTCTCACAATATATCATACTTGAATTCACCTCCTCCATCATTCTCCTTTATTTCCCCCATCCCCCATTCCTGGAATAGTTTCAACAGGTATATTTTTCCATTTACATACACGTATACACAGTTTTTTGCACTATATTCACCCTCCCATGCCTTTTCCCCACCTCCTCCCCTCCTCCCAGTAGTACCAACCCCTCCCCAGGCAGGACCTGTTCCGCCCTCCTGTTCTCTGATTTTGTATAAGAAAAAGAGAAAACCAAAAATGACATTTTTGTTTGTTTAAGATAGCTACACAGGGAGTTTCTTTGTGATATTTCCATTACATCACCATTTCTAATGTGTATATACTATTCCATTCAAAAGACCTCAATTTCTCTTAGCAATCAATTATTAGGGATTAGGTTATGTTTAAATTTTCCTTATTTAAGTCAAGTCGTAAATGATCCTTCAAACCAAATATAAGCTCACACCCAAGGATGATTTTTAAAAATTTATTCTTATAATTTTTTAAAAATTGTAATCTCAGAAAGAAAATGGCTAGGACATAAACATTTCTTAAAATTTTATTATATATTTAGTGTATCCTTATTTAATGTGATACAGCCCAGGACCAATTTGTCCTTCTATGGGACATATAAGGTACCTGTGTACTTATTTCTTTCTGCATTCTCCCACCATGGTTATTGTAATAATTTTATTTTTTATTGTCATAAGATGATGCCAGTCTTATTATTGGAGACAGATTTTACTTATCTAAATGTTAATTTCTTTTCAAGCAAAAGTGGAAACTTAACTCACATTAAAATTTTCTATCCCTGATGAACACCTGTTTTAGTTTCCTATTGCAGCTGTAACAAGTAACCACAAACTTAATGGCTTAAAACAACAAATATTTATTTCTTATAAGTTTGGAAGTAAGAAGTTCAAAATTAGTCTCACTGGACTAAAGTCTAGATGTCATCATGATTGTCTTTTTCAGTTTCTAGATGTTGCTTGCATTCTTTGATTTCCAACCCTTTTCTCATCACTTCAACCTCTTGCTTCTATTGTAACATCTATTACTAACTCTGATCCTCCTCTCCTATAAGGTTCCTTATGATTACATTGGGCCCATCTGAATAATCTAGGATAAACTCCCTGTTTAAATAACCTTAATTCAATCATATATCAAAAGTCCCTTTTACCATGTCAAGTGACATAGTACCAAGTTTCAGGAATTAGGACATGAATACCTTTGATGGGCTGTTATTTTGTCTACCTCATAAGTATGTGTGTGTGTGTATCATATATATATATATATATGTATATATATATATATATATATATATATATATATAATTACAAGACAATGTGGACATTATATGTATTATATCATAGCTTTCTTTTTGTCCTTAACAATATATATTAATATATTGGTATTTTTAAGTAGTCATCTACTCTATTACTCCTGTAGACTTTATACTGTTCCACTGAAAGTATGGGGCCCTAATTCCCCTGACAAAAACAAAATATTTATGGATCAAAAATCTTAAGTAAGATCTGAAATGGTGAAATTACTCCAGTAAAAAATATAGAGTACAATGAATCACACAGCATAGGTAATAACTTTATGAATAGAACTCCAATAATTCAGTAATTAAGAGAAAAGATTGACAGATAGGACTTTGTGAAAATAAAGAGCGTCTGCACAGTCACTGGACTGAAGAGATAGCCCACAGAATGGGAGAAAATCTTTGCCAGCTATACAGCTGACAAGGGATTATTAACCAGAATATACACAGAGCTCAAAAAAACTAATCCCACAAAGAATTAACAACCCACTGAATAAATGGGCAAATGAACAGAACAGGCTGTACTTCTCAAAAGAAGAAGTACAAATGGCCAATAAATACATGAAGAAATGCTCAATGTCTTTGGTCATAAAGGAAATGCAAATCAAAATGACACTGAGATTCTAACTCACTCCAGTCAGAATGGCTATCATCAAAAATACAAGCAGGAACAAATGCTGGTGAGGTGTTGGGGAAAAAGGAACACTTATACACTGTTGGTAAGAATGTAAATTAGTGCAACTTCTATTGAAAGCAGTATGAAAGTCTTTCAAAAAATTAAACAAATTAGCATATGATGCAGCAATACCATTCCTGGTCATATATCCAAAGGAATGTGCTCCAGGATACAATAGAGCCACTTGCACATCCATGTTTATTACAGCACTATTCACAACAGTCAAGCTTTGCAAACAGTATTGTTTGCAAACAGATGCCCCACAACTGATGAATGGATTAAGAAAACGTGGCATAGGGCTGGTGAAGTAGCTCAAGTGGCCTGCCTAGCAAGTGTGAGGCACTGAGTTCAAACCCCAGTACTGCTAAAAAAGAGAAAAAATGTGGTATATATACACAATGGAGTTTTATTCAACCATAAAGAAGAATGAAATTATGTTGTTTGCAGGTAAATGGATGGAACTGGAGAACTCATGTTAAGTAAGCCAGGTTCAAAAGGTCAAAGGTCGCATGTTTTCCCTCATGTGGAAGCTAGACCTATAAGATAAATGTACACATAACTACATATACGATCTTACATATCATATATATATATATATATGAGAGAGAAAGAAAGAGAACAAGATTGTATTATTAGTAGGCCTGTCTGAGGAGACTATGAGAGGTAGAAGAGGGAAAAAGAATGGTTAGAAGCGGAAAATATTGAAACATTTCATCTATGTATGAAGATAATATAATGCAATGCACTATAAGCTGTTGAATAATAGGGGAGCAGGGTGATATAGAAAGAGTAAGTGATGGGGAGTTAATCTCATTCAAGCACAATATAAACATGTCTGAAATGCAGGGTGAAACACCCTTGTACTATCAACATACACTTCGGAAAAATGAAGGACAGGAAGGTAAAGCTGGTCCTTTCCAGGAATGGGTACCAGTGAGAGGGGGAAGGACAGAAGGGAAGGTGAATAAGGATGAATATGGTGTATGTATTTCGTATTCATGTATGAAAATAGAATAATGGCACCTGTTGACATTGTTCTAAGAAGAGGGGAGGGGGGAAGAGGGAGAACGAAGAAGGAGGTGAATCAAAGAATATTGTCAGCACGTTTGTAAATATCAGTGTATCCCTGTACAACTATTATATGCTAATAAAAAATAAAAATATTTGCTGCAAAAACTTAGTTTGATTTCAACTTTTACCTATTAAAAATAAGTACTGTGTTCTCGTCAATAGGTGGGATTATGTCTATATTTTCTCCTTCTTTCCAAAATCTCATTGAAAAGACAGTAAACTATAAAAATACTGTGTCATAGAAGACAGCCAAAGACATATGCACAGGAGAAAGCTCCAGTGGGGCAGGAGTTATTCTCTCCAGGAGAGTCATCTGTGCTGGAAGAATTGGAGTGAAACAGCTGCACCAGACTGCATGTAACTCCCCCCTACCCTCAAGAGGGAGAGACTGGCGGCAGAGGCAGCCTCAGGATCTCTCAAAAGATAATTCCTGCTAAAGATGAGCACACAATACAAGATGTGTGTGTATGTGTGTGTGTGCATGCATGTGTATGTATATAGAAAAACAAACCACCATTAGACACTGAGTAGACTCAACAAATGGCAGAATTCACAACTAAAGAAATGAGCATTAGTAGACAAATATGACAGGAACTTAGAAATAAATCTGTTTAAAATATTGAAAGAGATGAAAAAGGGACTGGAATCCATAAGATAAGAATAGGAATTGAAGCAGCAATAGTCTTCCCAAAAAGAAATGTCCAGGACCTGACAGATTATCCTTTAAAGAATCTTTTAAAAGACCTTTAAAGAAGAACTAATACCAACACTCCTTAAACTTCTCCATGAAATAGAAAGGCATGGAACACTGCCTAACTCATTCTATAATGCCAGTATTATACTTATCCCAAAACCAGACAAGGACATATCTAAAAAAGAGAACTACAGGCCAATCTCCTTAATGAATATTAATGCAAAAATACTCAATAAAATAATGGCAAACTGAATCCAACAACATATCAGAAAGATCATTTACCATGACCAAGTCATCTTCATCCCAGGGACACAGGGATGGTTCAACATATGCAAATCATTAAATGTAATACAGCATATTAACAGAAACAAAGACAAAAACCACTTGATCATCTCAATAGATGCAGAAAAAGTCTTTGATAAAATTCAACACCATTTCATGATAAAAGCTCTGATGAAACTAGAAATAGAAGGAATGTACCTCAACATAATAAAGGCTATATATGACAAACCTATAGCCAACATCATACTTAAGAGGGAAAAAGTGAAACCATTTCCCCTAAAGTCAGGAATGAGACAAGATTCTCTCTACTCTTATTCAACATAGTCTTGGAATTCCTAGCCAGAGCAATAAAGCAGGAAGAAGAAATAAAAGGAATACAAACAGGTAAAGAAGTCAAACTATCCCTATTCGCAGATGACATGATCTTATACCTAAAGATCCAAAAAAAAAAAAAAAAACCCCACCAAAAACTCCTAGACACCATAAACATCTTCAGAAAAGGAGCAGGATACAAAATCAACTTACAAAAATCAGTAGCCTTTCTATACACCAACAATGAACAGATTGAGAAAGAATATAGGAAAACAATTCCATTTACAATAGCCTCAAAAAAATCAAATACCTAGGAATAACCTTAACAAAGGATGTAAATGACCTCTACAAGGAAAACTACAAACCACTGAAGAAAGAAATCCAAGATTACAGAAGATGGAAAGATCGCCCATGCTCTTGGATGGGCAGAATCAACATAATACAAATAGCTATACTACCAAAAGCAATCTACATGTCCAATACAATTCCCATCAAAATCCTAATGACATTCATCACAGAGATTAAAAAAATCAACCCTAAAGTTCATTTGGAAACACAAAAGACCACAAATAACCAAGGCAATGCTGAGCAAAAAAAGCAATGCTGGAATCACAATACCCAACTTCAAACTATACTACAGAGCCATAGCAATAAAAACAGCATGGTACTGGTACAAAAACAGATATGAAGACCAGTGAAACAGAATAGAGGACCTGTATATGCATCCATGCAGCTACGCCCACCTAACTTTTGACAAAATGTGCCAAAAACATATGATGGAGAAAAGACAGCCTCTTCAACAAATGTTGCTAGGAAAAGTGGTTATCTGATTGCAGAAAATTGAAACTAGATACATGCCTATCACCCTGTACTAGTATCAACTCAAAGTTGATTGAGGACCTTAATACCAGACCTGAAACCTTGAAGCTAGTATAGAAAAGAGCAAGGAATACACTGGAAGCAATAGGCATAGGTAAGGACTTTCTCAGTAGAATACAAGTGGCTCAGCAACTAAGAGAAAGGATTGAAAAATAGGACTACAGGAAATTAAAAAGCTTTTGCACAACAAAAGAAATGGTCTCTAAATTGAAGAGACCACCCACAGAATGGGAGAAAATCTTTGCCAGCTATACATCAGACAGGGGACTGATAACCAGAATATACAGGAAGCTCAAAAAACCTAAACTCCCCCAAAATCAATGAACTAATAAAGAAGTGGGCAACTGAACTAAACAACTTTTTCAAAGGAAGAACTCCAAATGACCAAAAAACACATGAAAAAATGCTTATCATCCCTGGCCATAAAGGAAATGCAAATCAAAACCACACTAAGATTCCACCTCACTCCTGTTCTACCATCAAGAACACCACCCACAACAAATGTTGGAGGGGATGCGGAGAAAAAGGAACCCTTATACACTGCTGGTGGGAATGTAATCTAGTACAACAACTATGGAAAACAATATGGAGGCTTCTTAAAAAACTAGAAATAGATCTGGCATACAATCCAGTAATACCACTGCTAGGAATATACTCAAAGGAATGTGACTCAGGTTACAACAAAGGCACCTGCATGTCCATGTTTATTGCAGCACTATTCACAGTAGCTAAGTTCTGGAAACAGCCAAGATGCCCCACTACTGAAGAATGGATTAAGAAAATGTGGTATTTATACACAATAGAATTTTACTCTGTCACAAAGAAGAATGAAATTTTTTCATTCACAGGTAAATGGATGGAATTGGAGAATATCATCTTAAGTTAAGTTAGTCAGGCTCAGAAGGCCAAAAATCACATGTTCTTCCTCATATGTGGATTGTAGACCTAAAACAAATGCAGTAATATTATTGGACACGGGTCACAATAAGGGGAGGTTATACGAGGGAGGGATAAGGCAAGGGAAGGAAACCAAAACATTTAATGAGGTTGATATGCTCACTGTACAAGGATGAATATAGAAATTTTAAAGTGGCCAGGGCCACCATCGGAAGGGGACTAGGGAGGAGTGAAGAGGACTGGTAGAAGCGAATCCATTGGGGTTGTAATACACATATGTATGGGAACAACACAAGGAAACTCCCTGTTTAGCTATCTTTATCTCAAACTAGCAAAACATCATGTTTCTTGTTTTATCTTTTATGTTTTTTCTTCTACAAAATCAGAGAATAGGAGGTGCAGTAGGAGGTGGGTAGGCACTGGTGTGAGGGCCAAGGTGGTGGGGAAAGGGGTAAGAGGATGAATATGGTGCAATGTATACACATGTATGTAAATGCAAAAATGATACCTGTTGAAACTATTCCAGGAATCAGGGGAAGGAGAATGGGGGAGAGAAGTGGAGGGGAGGATTTCAAGTATGACATATTTGATAAATTTTAACCTTTGTAAATGCTACAATGTACCCACACCCAGCACAACAATAAAAAATTTTTTTAAAGAACAGGAGCTTTATTTTAAAATAACATGTGTTTGAAGAAAAAGCAATAAGAAATTCTAAAAATGAAAAAGTATGAATTGAAATAAAAATCCTAACAAATTGCTTATATATTTGACCAGATCCATAGCCGAATAGTAAATTGAAACACAGGTCAAATGGGGGTCACCACATCTGATTCATCCATGTTAAGACATTCCCAGTGTCTAATAAACAAGACCAGCATATAGCAAGTATTCAGCAATTGTTTATTACATTGAACTGGGTAGATGACCTTTGAACATTTAGGGTCTTCTCCATATAGACCAGCCTCAGGGACCAGACAAGAATCAGGTGGAACTACTTGAGTGGGCTGAGCCGGGTCTGGCTCCTTGTAGGCGGAGTTGGCAATGAGGCTATCTGTACAAGAGGTATGGGGCCTCCCATCCACCTCAGAGGCCAGTTTGTTCCCTGACAAAGCTGGAGCCTGACTTCTCTTCACTCAGCATGTCACTCAACATGTCACTCAGCATGCCTTTTCTCCTGTGTACAAAGATAAACAGTCAGGTGTTATTAAAGCAGTGAAAAAAGATTTTATTCAGTAACTGCTGAAGAGAGAAGTGAGCTGAGCTGTATTCCGATTTGTACAGAGGTGACTTGGGAATAACAAAGGGGGCAGTAGGAGCTCAGTAGAGTCAAAGAACTGAAAATGATAAAGGGTTGGTAAGTGTAAATACAGTTAGGCCAGCTGTATTTGTTAGGTGGCAGCTACCAAAGTTAGGATTCTGTTCTCCTACAGAGACTGAGAGACAGAGGCTTTATCCTTCTCAATGACTACATTTCAAAGGAATGGTTCTCAGATCCTAGAGAGAGATGCACACCCTTTTCCCTAAATGCTCTAAAAAAGAGAGTTCAGTGTCTTATCCTGAAGTGTTGGCTAAAACAAACAGTAAAATATTCTGGCAGCATTGAATTTTCTCAGGCAGTTATTTTAATGGAGAACTAGGGTCAATCCTAGTGATACAGAATTATGCAGCTAGAAGCCATGTTAGAGTTTGGTTAAGCGTCTTAGTGCAGGTGTTTGGATATGAGTTATACGCCAAGAATTGTGCAGTTCTCACCTGTTAGGAACTATGAGGATGTCTGTAGCAATATTTATGTGAGAGGACATTATATAAATGGTTGGTGTTAACCATTTCCTTCCTCCTTCCTCCTTAGGCCTTGCATCCCCCTCCCAGCCCCAATACAGAGTTGCATACAGGATTGATTCCACATTGATCAATCTCAGCATCATCTTCCTCACTGAATAGCATGATGAACATTTTCTCCCAGGACAGTAGCTTTTTTGTCTTGCAGAGATAAGACTAATCCAGGCTAGGGTCCTCCCAGAATACCATGTTGCCTGCAGCTCCCACAGACAGGGAAGCTTCTCTGAGCTGTGGTCCATGCAGGTTGAAGTTTCAGAACAGAGGGAAGTTACCAAAACAATGGCCATCTTTGTTTCTCTACCCACCTCTTTTTCTCTACCCAATTGTATCCATCTCTATCTAGCCTCTTTCTATCCACTGTCTTTTGTATATTTCAAGAGAAGTAGACATACAGAGGATGGAAACTATCCTGATCAACTATGCCAAACCAAGTGTTTTCAAGAGGATAATTTGAGGTAGGCTTTTTGAATATTAACCCCCAACTCCTTTCCTAACCATGCACCCTTAGAAGGGAAGTCATTCTCATTGATTGGGAATCCCTGAGGATAAGTAAGGCAGGTGGTTTCTTGTAGGATATTGAGGTCTGCTTAAAGAAACTACCCATTAGCCTCCAGAAAAGTGTCCTGTGGATGAATGCCTGCAAAGAATATACTATTGATGTAGCTAAATATTACTAATTCATAACTTCCTGGAGTTAATATTTACCTATTCATTCAATGAGTCCAATTTTCTTATTTGCTTGTCTTTCTATGTTGGCCTGGAACTTGCTATATATCCCGGGATGGCCTTGAACTCTCAATCCTCCTGCCTCAGTCTCCTGAGTACTGGGCTCACAGGCATGTGCTATCACATGTGGCTGGAAACCAGTTTTCATTTGAACTCAACTACCAAGGTGTTTACAAGTAACAATCTTTTTTTTTCCCCACAGGGCTGGGAATGAACCCAGGGCCTTAGACATGCTAGGCAAGTACTCTACCACTGAGCTACATCCCCAGCAGACAAATAGCAATCTTTAAGGCAGTGGTGTGGTATGGAAATATCATTAGACTAGAATACAACCTGCTTGTGCTACAGTTCTGACATCATCGAACAGTGTAAGTATAATTCTAGGCTTTTTCTATTAAATCCTGAAAGTAGCTTTAATTTGCCAGAAAGAGTTGTTGAATAACTTGCCCAAGGTCACAGAGCTACTAAATGATAGTGAGCACCATAGAGATCTGGAGTTCTTAACCATTCTAATACATTGTGCCTTCTGTATCAAATACTTGGTTTAATCCTATGGAGTCTACAATAAACATTATTTACAACAACCTCAGCCCTGTCCACAGAGAATTCCTTAAGACATTGCTGATTATTCATTGGGGGAGGGGAGAAGAAACCCTGTTCAGTGGGAAATTTGTCTGCGTAGAGATCCCCTATAGGAAGGGAGAAGGAAACTCTCAAGTCCTTGTCTGAATCTGAAAGGTGTTTATGGGCTGAAGGGTTTAGGGGCAGCAGTTCGTGGGGCTGGAAAAGTTGCCTTGAAATCCACCTATGCAAGTGCAGCTCAGCTTTTCCTTGGATTGTAAATTTATATGTGGATGGCTTGTGTGTGTATATGGAAACTGGTGGGGAAAAAGAGCAGGAAAAGGCTTTCCTAACCACCCATTTTCTCAGAATTGTACCCTTGGAAACAGAATATATTCACTTTCAGTAGTTATCTCCCCAGGAAAGATCCCAATCATAGGTCAATGGGGACTCTGGGTGGCATTGTACATCCAGGATGATGATGATGAGTCCATACCTAATCAACACCCATTTACGAGATACAACTTGTCCAAAACTTTAATAGTAGATGTGCATTGATAGTGCACAGAATCTGTAAATGAACTCAGGCTGTCCCATTTTTCAAATAAATTCACATGGATAAGAAAGATATTGGATCTGGTGTTCTAAAGGCTTAATGGTGATCATACATGGGACTAATTTGTGCAATATCCTCTGTAAGTCTTGTTTACCAGACACCCACTTCCATCCCTAAGTGTTTCTCCAAGGCGGTGTTAATTCTAAGTTGGGACTTAAAGGGTCGAAAGTCCTCGGGTATCCTCTTGGCCTCAGGAATGGCTGTGTCCACAGAGAGACCACATCCTTTCCCTTATCATCTGCTCATGTCCCACACAAGTCTCAGGTTTATCATTTATGAGAAGCTGCATGAGGCATCTGTGGCACAGGGCTATTTCTTACTTCCATTCTTATACTTCTGAGCAGCTCTGGACAAGTCAGGAGTTCCGTTGAATCATTGTTCCTTCAGGATTGCAAAACACATTACTAAACACTTCTGAAGGGTCAGAAATGGTGGTGTTTGACTCTCCACTGGGTGAAAGGTGGCAGATAAGGCTGGGGGTTTACAGAGGATCAGATGGGGGAAGAATCATAGGACAGAGAAAGGAGCTGGCACAGATGCATATTCTACACCTAGACAGCTTCATGGAGCCCCAGAGATAGACCAAGGGTGCGTATTCACTTTCGTACTCCTCAGGGGTATAGCCTTGCCTCTCTATGCTGCCCTTTTTTGTATCTCCAGAGAGTGGACAAATTTGAATGAGAACATAGCTTAGGCCAGGAGGTGGCTCCTTGTACCCCAAGCCCAGGACTTGGTCATACTAGGTAAGCCTCAGTGTACTGTACTGCCAAATGGGAATATTAATATGCTTCTTGGAGAGCTAGTGGAAAGTGTAGAGCTAAGCACATGAAAAATCCAGCACAGTGCCTAGCACATGTTTAATATTAAAACAATTGGCAGTTTTATATTGATGAATGTTAGTCCGGATGTCACATCTTCTCTCTACTGGAGATCCCAGAAGACATGATGCATTTGAACGGCAGAAACGGCACCAGTTCAAAAAGTCAGAGCAAGAAAAACTTGGCACCTTAATCTGTATGCCTCCTTCCCATCCTCAACCCCATGAGCCTATACAGATTTAAGGTTCAAGGAGGCTGAAGGATGAAAGCCTCACAGTTTAAAGTGCAAGTAGGACCACACGTCAAAAGATTTTGAGTCGGATACTTTCCCGCCTCCTAACCCCACCCCACCCCATTTTCCTTACTCCGGTCAGCCCAAGCGATCCAGGTGCTAATTTCCTGGTAGCTGGAAATCCCGCCCTTAGCCTTTAGTTCTTGGAATGCTGTTACAGCGATTACTGAGACATGATGGGGGCTGTATCGCCCTGGCAACCGCGGAGGACGCCTGCGCAGTGGTTTTCCCAAGCAGACAGCTCTAATTAGGCTTCTGCATAGCGGCGGGTCAGACTTGGGGACCAAAAGGGTATATTTCCCTTCCCCCTGTGCCCTCCCTCAGCAGGAAGGCTGAGTTGTTCTCTTCCTGAGACTGACAAAAATGTGAGTAGTATCTTCCAACTCTCTCCTATCTGCTAGGATGTGGCAGTTGGGGATAGCCTCTGGTGATTAAACGGATGCAAAGGGCAGAAATCTTGCTGGTACTAATGATGCATTAGTTATCACTCCCCTTTTCTCAGTCAGAGGTTACTTTCGTATGATATTCACCCCAGTGCCAGGGATGCCTCTCAGAAATTGTCCTGCAGGCTCTCTAGGGAAGGCTTGGGGAGAACTGCGAGACAGGTTGGAAACTGTGAGAGGAATCAGAATGAAAAGACCCAAAATGCTAACATTCACCTGAACAGCTTGGGTGCTGAAATAAACTGTGCTGCCAGAGGATCTCGTACAGAACTCTTTTTGGTGGATTGTTCTGTCTGACTCAAGAGCCAGGCCAGCTGTCTTCACGAAGGCCATTACTGTTTCCAAAGAGCCACCCTCTGAGGATGGGTGTCCTTGTTAATCTGCCACAGACTTACTTCTCCCACTACCCGCTTGAACTCAACATTTTTTTTTTCTTTCTGAGTTACTTTCAGATCCCCCGAAGGCATTTTACACACCGCCCTTGTATTCACCAACATTCTCTCCCTTCCTCTCTCTTCCCAAATTCACATATGTATTACTAAAGCATGTCTTTGTTCCCACCCCTCCCCCAATCATCCCTGCTTCACACTGCTGCACCTTCTTCAGCCCTTCTTGGACCCCAATGCCTTCTCCACCGTGCTCCTAGCACCTAAAGTTGGGTGTTATTCTTTTAGAGTCCCACACCACCCCATTTTCCTAACCTTATTATACACTAGCACACTTTCTTCCCTCAAGCTCTGGGGCCCAACTGGGCTTCTTTACCCTTGTGTTCCCATCACATAGCCCTGTGCTCAGAGCATGCAGGTGCTTAATAAATGTTTGTAAAGGAAATAAGTGCATAAACATGGTATCTAATTCATTATGCTTTTATTTTTCACTACACTTTGGAACAGCAAAGCAAATACAGTTAAGTGGCAGTTTTTTTTTTTAACACAACAGTAGATAGACACAAAGGGAGGGCAACCACAGGTTAGTGGTTTTGTGTTTGGTTTTTGTGTGTGTGTGTGTGTGTGTGTGTGTATGTATGTGTGTTATTATCATTTCACTCCTGCACCAGATCATTTTACTGATTATTTCAAAGATGTAAATATTAGCAATATATTTTACACAGTTGTCTGACCTTGTATACTGAAACAAGACAGAAAGGACAAATGAGCAATTTCATTTATAAATATTGATCATGAACCTAATTTAAGTGCATATTAGAAGGAAGGAAATACTGTTAGAACTGGAACACAGTAAGCACAATGTGTACTCCCTACCCCAACCCTCCCCAACTTCTGATTTGGGGCACCAGTGCCCATTTCCCAATGGCCTCTTTAACTGAAGTGATACATGTTCTCCAGGCTTCACATGGAGCCAAAGAAGAACATGGCCGTTGCCTCAGATCTGGCTCTGGCCTCCTCATCTTCCACAGCCTCCCTATATTGCTCTGGCCAGTCCTGTGGTCGCTTTCTGTAGAGCCTGGCCATGTACTCCAAGGCTTTCATTTTGGTGATTTCGAGGTGAGCTCGAGGACCCCATAGAAGCTCATATTCAACTGGATTAGAGTAGGACAGTGGCCTGCATTCCAGGTAGCGCTGTCTCATAAGCTTGCAGGTGATCGCATGCTTTCTCCCTACATCCACACTAAATCTCCGAAGTAAGTTCCAGATGTTGGCTTCTTTGACACGGTTGCCCATCAGGAATATCAAACCCAGGATGGGCATCACATATTCTTGAGTGGGTCTCCCCAGGCTCTCTAGCATTACTTGCTCTTCCTCTGATTCTGGTTGCTGGACCAGCAGATAGATGTGCTCACTGGTATCAACCTCAATCAGAGAGAAACCATAGAATAGATCAAGGATTAGAGTAGCTCGGCTGAGGATATTTGGGAACACATCCTCGAATTCTTTGCCAGTGTGAGCCAACAGCTCATCCTGATGTATAGGAAGCAACTCCTCAGTGACATTAATGGCCAACTGGACCAAATCATTTGCCTTGTCATTCATAGTATCCTCTGACCAGAACTCTAAGCCAGCAGCCTGACTTCTTTCTTTGGCTTTATCAGCTTCCAGGGCCTTGTTATATTCTTCTGGCCAGCTCCAGGGTTCTTCATCATGGGCCTCTGCCACAAACTTTAGGGCTTCCATTTTTGTGATTTCCCTGTGGGCTCTAGAGCCCCACAAGAACTCAAATTCCAGGGGATTAGTGCCATATACTGGCCAGTACTCCAGAAATCGCATGCGTACAAATTCAGTAGTAAGGAGGTTTCTTGTGTTCCCAAAGAGGTTGTTGATCCTCTGAGGCTCATCCAACACATCAACCTTTAGCAGCAGATCCCAAATGGAGGCCTCTCTTGCCCTGTTGCCATTCAGGAGGATGTGGCCTAGGACCAAGGCCAGGAGACCTGCCTTTGGCATGTCCAGGGTCTCTGCTAGCCGATCAGTGGTCTGGGGACCCCGTTTATTGATTAGATTGTAGGTGTCATTCTGGGGATCAAGAACCCTCAGGTTCAACCCAAAGACCCGATCCAGGTGAGCTGAGGCTCGTCTAAGAATCTCGGGGAACTGATCTGAGTATTCTCTGAGAAACTCCAGCATCTCTGACTGCTGGATAGATCCTTCGGTTTGGTTTTTCATTCGCATGAAATTCACCAAAGCAATTGACCTTTCTTCTAGAGGGTCGTGGACCCTGAGCGCCCCCAAACGTCGGGACTGCTCGTCGATCAGTACCTCGATGTCATTTGGGTCCTGCGCAGCCTGGGAAGCGCTGGCACCCTGAGGGTCGATTGGAACCTGAGGACCCTGGGGAACATCAGGAACCAGCATGGAGTTGGGGAGCCCGGAGGCGTTAGTAGCCTGCATTTCACCCCGGCTGCCGCTGTAATTTGCAGTGGTTTCTGCGCTGCCGTGGCGCGCATTCTGGCTTACCAGAGACATGGTTCCTGAAGACGGGAGCGGGAACCGGGAGGTCAGCGGTCCGTCGGAGATGACGGTAGGTGTGTTGGCGGCTCGGCACAAAGCCGAAGCCTGAGACCCGGGAGCTGGGCGGATCAAAAGTGAGAGCTGGTAAGAAGGGCGATCTTTTTACACAAGCACTAGCCAGCAATGAGAGCAAGCCTAACAGCGTTTCGCTTTGCCGCAGCCTACGCAGGCGCAGTTAGGCTCTGCGACGTGGTGACCACGCCCCGCTCCCAGTCTTCCTCTCCCGCCCTCTACTTCTGCCTGCCAGGAGAGGCTGGTTGAAGTGTTTGCTGCTGGATTCGATTTTGTTAGAGAAGAGATTTCACGGAAAGGAGTAATAGAGATGAAACCAAAGGATCAAAGGATTGTGGGGGACTGTTCAATGACTCTGCCCTTGAAGTTCCCCCCCCCCGCCACCGTGGGGTGTAAAGCACTATGCTAATAGGCAGAAGAGGATTTGGGAGGAGGTTAGTGATAATTACTTTATAGATTCATTAAAGCATCAACACACACACAACAGGCATTTCTTGAGCATGTGCCACATGCCAGGCATAGTGCTGGGTATTAGAGAGGTACATCAGAGGAAAAACAAGTATTCCTTTCCGTGTGGAGCTTAGTAGGTATGTTTTGGGGTAGGTGCAAACTATGGTAATAACAATAAGAGCTAACCATTTACGGAGCACTTACTGTGACAGGCACTGTTTTTGGTGCTTTCACTTTTCTCATATTAAAATAATTTAATTTTAATTATGAGGTAGCTACTCTTAATAGTCCTCATGTTACAGATGAGAAAACTGAGTCAGGAAGGTGAACTTACCTGTCCAAAGTCAGGCAGCAACAAATGAAAGAGATCAGGATTTGAACCCAGGTCTGTCAGAATCCCAAGCATAAATACTTTCTCTCACACCATCTGACGTTTAACCCTACTTACTAAAAATGACTCATATAAAATAGATGGAAATAGGTGAGGAGGATCATTAACATACAGTACAAACACAGGAGTAAGCAGTGAATTACAGCTTAGTCTGGGGTGTCCTGGATTGGGGGTAGGTGCCAAGAGTGCCTGAAAGAGGAATTGGGCTATAAGTGATGAAAAGGATGGGAAGGGTTCATGGTTTGTAAGAGTATTCTACCTTACAGAACATAATAGGAAAGGTTCAGAGGTGTGAAAGTACAAAATAAGTTAAATAATTCCAAGGTGCCCAGGGTTTACTAGGATGAGTGGGAGATGAGAATGGAGGTGGCTAGACAAGAAGAATGGAATTTGCTGTTTTTCATTTAGTAATATGTCAGTTGTTTATGTATGTGTATGTGTGCAAGAAAGTGTACATGTGTGTTTGGGGAGGCATAATCTAATTACTTTGGCCAGAAAGAGGGGTCAGTTACTTTATTTTCTGGGAGCGCTGCCAAAATAGCTGTAATCCAGCCCTCAATCATCAGGGAATGCATTGGGGAAAGAAAAAAATTATATAAGGTTCTGTCTGTAGCCACAATTGAAATCTTTCTTTAAATTCTTGATGGTAATGATTACTATTACATTCAGTAATCCTATGCCCTGCAACTCCTCCAGAGGCCACTCACTCTGACACTCACCCCCGTATTTTCTATATCTGTACTATCTGTATCTAATCCTTTCCACAATAGCAAACTAGGAAGTTCAGGACCATGTGTTGGCCAAATTGGGTAAAGAGATCGATGTTTACACAAATGAATGTGCCTGCTGTACAAGATAGAAATGTGTGACAAATGGATCAAGAAAATGTGGTATCTATACACAATGGAATTTTATGCAGCCATGAAGAAGAACGAAATGTTATCATTCGCTGGTAAATGGATGGAATTGGAGAACATCATTCTGAGTGAGGTTAGCCTGGCCCAAAAGACCAAAAATCGTATGTTCTCCCTCATATGCGAACATTAGATCAAGGGCAAACACAACAAGGGGATTGAACTTTGATCACAAGATAAAAGTGAGTGCATACAAGGGAGATATGAGGATAGGTAAGACACTTAAAAAATTAGCTAGCATTTGTTGCCCTCAACGCAGAGAAACTAAAGCAGATACCTTAAAAGCAACCGAGGCCAATAGGAGGAGACCAGGAACTAGAGAAAAGATTAGATCAAAAAGAATTAACCTAGAAGGTAACACACATGCACAGGAAATTAATGTGAGTCAACTCCCTGTATAGCTATCCTTATCTCAACCAGCAAAAACCCTTGTTCCTTCCTATTATTGCTTATACTCTCTCTTCAACAAAATTAGAGGTAAGGGCAAAATAGTTTCTGCCAGGTAGTGAGGGGGTGGGGGGGGAAGGGAGGGGGCAGAGTGTGTGGTAAGGGAGGGGGTGGGGGCAGGGGGGAGAAATGACCCAAGCATTGTATGCACATATGAATAATAAAAAAATAAAATAAAATAAATAAAAAAGAAATGTGTGACTGAGTGATTCTCCTTGGGAGAATCTTGTGGAAAACCACCCTCTTCTGATCTGCTACAAAGGTTATGATAGAGATCAGATCTGATGGGATTCCTTACTCTGGTCTTTCCCCTTCTACAGAAGAGTGCCATGTTCCTTGTCTTAGATGAGTGCTTCTCAGGAGCAAACTCAGGATTTTTAGTCTCTTCCATTATAAACAAAAAATTCATACATATCCCCCCGCAACACCCAGCTCACCGTTTGAGTTAGACATCCTATTACTTCCTTCCTCATCTTACCTCTGAAATGACAGCCTTATCCCATCCCTCAGCATTCAATTCCTTACCAAATTTGTCCCTACCTGGTTCTCTCTCTTCTAGCACATCCTTCCAAGAAATCAACTCTCTGCTCACGCAGAGCCCAGAGCCATACTTCTGGTCTCAGTCATTTTCTGTTCTACAGATCTTCAAACAGCTCTAGTTATTGCTAAATGAACAACAAGGAGCTATGCCTATGACTGACATACAGCATTTTCCACTCTGGTTAAATGTGAATGTAAAAAGATGAATTCAGGCTAGGATGTAGCTTAGTGGTAGAGTGCTTGCCTGGCATATGCCAGGCCCTGGATTTGATCCCCAGCATCAAAAACAACAACAAAAAAGATGAGCTCATACTTTCAGTTCCAAACTTCTTTTGACACTTTTTGAACTCCTTTTTATAATTTGAAAATGTGAATATTTTCTATACAATTGTTTATCTTTAGTATAATTTTTTACTTTATTACTGGAATATAAAGAGTAAAGAGCACAAATCATGAATGTAGAGCTTGATAAATTATTACATATTCAACATATCATCTGACCACAAACCCAATTAAGAAATAAATCTTTACCAGAATCTCAAAAGTTCCCATGGCACTTTCTCCCAATCCTTTGTCTTTCATTTCTCCTGAGAGGAAACCCCTATACTGATTTCTAGCATCACAGATTAGTTTCACCTGTATCCAAACTTCAAATAATATTAACATAATTATACAGCATGTACTTATTTATATCTTTCCCCCAAGAAATTCTCATTATATTGCGTTATTTATCTATGCTATGTCTGTTTTTCACTACTATATGGTTTGCCATATAGATATATTAAATTTTGCCATATATTTGTTACATTTTGTGGCTATTATAAATAATACCACTATAGCCCTTTTATATGTAGTTTTTTATTAGCACATTATAGTTGTACCTGGGGTACATTGTGACATTTACAAAAGTGCTTACAGTATATCTTGATTAGATTCACCTTCTCCATCTTTCTCCTTTATCTCCTCCTCCCCCTTTCTTAGAGCAGTTTCAACAGGTCTCATTGCTCCATCACCACACATAAATACATAGTAAGCGCTTCCACCATATTCGTTTCAACAGGTCTCATTGTTCCATTATTGTACATGAATACATAGTATTTACACCATATTCACCTTCCTTCATCCTTTCCTTTTGCCTTCCCCCCTTCTGCTGGTACCAACTCCTGGACAGGACTTGTTTTACCTTCCTGTCCTTCATTTTTTTAAAAAAATACATTTTGTTTATGATAGTTGTATCGGGATTTTCACTGTGACATTTCATTGTATATGTGTGTTATACCCTGAATTGGTTCATCCTCTCCATTATTCTCTTTTCTACCTTAATCCTCTTATGGTGATTTCAACAGGTTTGAGTGTTCCATATTCATACTTGTATAGAAAGTACATCAACTGTATTCACCTTCTTTACTTTCTTCATTTACCCCCTTCCATTCGTACCTCCTCTTAGTGTGACCTGTTTTACATTTTTTTCCTTCATTGTTTAGGTTTCTGTCTGTTGTTCAGTGGGATTTTTGCCTCGATAGTTTACCAGTAAATGTATTGTGCTTAAATTAATCTAATCCCCCTCCACTGCATTTCCTCAAACTTTCCCCCCATTCTGTGTTGTTCAACAATTTCAGTGAGTTTCGTCATATGTAGTTTTTGACTAATGTGTGTCAAAATGTGTGCATTTATGTTGGAAATAAGCATATGAGTGGAATTACTAGGTCATAAATATGTATGTTTTAGTTTTCATAGACATTTCCAGAGTTTTATGAAATTCTTGTGCCAATTTACACTACCACCTGTATCGTATGAGGGTTTCCATTGCTTATATTCTTGTGTACACTTGTTACTATCTGTCTTTTTAATAGTAGGCACCCTAGTGGGTATGCTGTGTTAAATAATTGTGGGTTTTTCTTTACTTATATTTTAATCTTTTTACCATTTTTCAAAAAAGACTGAACATTCATTATTTTTCTAGGTCAATGGATATTAAGGCAGAAAATTAAAATGGATGGAGAAGCTAGAAGATAGCAGCAAGAAGTGATAATTGGTAGACACTTCAAAGTAAAGGAGACAGAAACAATATTCAGAGCTGACACTAGAATTAAAATATTATAGTTATCTTAGACCATTTGATAAAAACACAAAGGCATTAGATGTCCTAAGTGTCCTTAAATTCTTCACTGTACAGTACAATCATTAATGACCTAGACTTACTAAGGAAAATTACCTTCTACTTAACAAGGCAGCTAAGTATCTATTATATAGTTATGAATCCAGAAAATATATGATATTTCTTTCAAAGAGTTCATACTCAAAAGTATAATACAATTATGTGGAAAATTCATATATATAGGAAGAAACTTGGTAATTTTTGTGGCTTAGAAAATCTTCATGGTTTTTTTCCCCTGTAGTCAGTTCTGATTATGGAATGATCATGTTTTTTGTCTTGACAAACCCTGTCCACAAAATAGTGTTATCTGAAGTTGGTGATCAAGCCAGATCTTAAATGCCAGGGGCTACTTTTCTATTTTTCAGTTTCATCCAATGTTAAGTCACAGGAAATTAATCCATTATGTGTAGATTTTTTTCATTGCTGAGGTTTTTGCCTATCAGAGTTTAAAGAATATAGTTTGAAGGTGGACTCAGATTCATCTCTCCTGCTCCATTTGTTTCAGGGTGATTGCTGAATCCTCTGGTATGACAAGAGATGAGCATAACATTTGGGTGTCTGGACAGAATCCATGGGCCAACTGTAACACAAGAAATTTTTAGAAATAATTAATTTATTAGTCCTTAAACAGTTCTTGAAGTTGGGGCCCTATATTATAAAATCCAAACGATAAACCCAGCTGGGTGTATTTAGAGAGCAAGTTAATCATGGCTTATTTGTCTCGTAGTATATAGGTTCAGTAAGAAGTATTTGTATATATCTCTATATCCACATCTCAGAAAGGTCAAGTGAATGGTGTCATATCCAGCAATCAAATTCAGAGTAGCTATGTTTTGGAAAAAATTACAGGCGAATACAGTTTTTCAACTTAAGTGACAGAAGGAGACTATATGGTAGCATGTAAATATACCAATGAAAGCCCTTGCCGTCACTGAACCTGGTCTTTGCTGAGCCTGACACCATGCCACAAGAAGAGTGAGCTCTTCCCCATCTTCACAGTGGAGAACCTGGAAGGACTTTCAGTTCTGAGGGGGAAGAAGCAAACTATTGGAAAGATCGGTGATGACCTACAAGCAGAGGGCAGAGAATACGCAGAAGGAATTCCAAGAATTCCAGAAGGGAAACTGAGAATATAAAGCTGAATTGGAGATGCAGCTGCAACAAATTGAAACCAGGACCTCCAGTCAGAAAATAACTGCCTTCTCATGCAGCTAGAAACCATCAAGAGGCCAACAGGAGAAGGGGACCAGGAACTAGAGAAAAGGTTAGTTTGAGAAGAATTAATTTAGAATGTAACACATATATACAGGAAAGCAATGCGAGTCAACTCCCTGTATAGCTATCCTTATCTCAACTAGCAAAAACCCTTGGTCCTTCCTATTATTGCTTATACTCTCTCTTCAACAAAATTAGAAATAAGGGCAAAATAGTTTCTGCTGGGTATTGAGGGGGGGAAGAGGGAAGGGGTGGAGTGGGTGGTAAGGGAGGGGGTGGGGGCAGGGGGGAGAAATGAACCAAGCCTTGTATGCACATATGAATAATAAAAGAAAAAGGAAAAAAAATAAAGACTCCAAAGATAATCTTCTTGTTATGACATTTGAATGAAAACGTTGAAATCTCAATTCATGGTGCTTCATGAAGGGTATATAAATTTTGCCATGGAAATGCGATCCTATTTCTTAAAGATCTTTGTCCTGAATTCTTAAGTTGTGGAGAAGAATGAGTACTGTAGGCTTAATTTAAGTGGACTGTGATAGAAAAGGAGGAGCTGATACTCATGCAAGGGCTTTGAGGTCAGGATGCTATAAGGGGAGTAGTGACCTGTTAGTACCATAGCCAGGATTGAGATAGAGAAACAGTATCTAGAAGTCAGCTTCCTAGGAACTGAACAGAATGTACAACCTACAGGCAGAGGGAAGGACAACACACTAAATCCCAGACTTCGGGTTAACAGGGTGACCTGTCTATCTCAATGGGTAAGAAGCCAGTATCTAACATGGACTCACACAAACTCAAACTAGAGATATGATACACTTCCAGGACTTGTACTTCCTCTTTCCTTCCCCCACCCTTCCACTTTGAAAACCTCTCTATTGAGATAAATAATTCTTTAAAGTAAGTTCAGTTGCTTTTAGCATATTGTAAGAGCTTGGCAGCCACCACCACAGTAAGTTTTAAAACACTTTCCTATCCTCAAAACTATCACCTGCAGTTCCTTCTCTTTTCACAGAACCCTAACCAACCACTAATCTATTTTTTCTGTTTATTTCATTTTGGAAATGTTACATAAATTCAACAATATAAGATGTGAAAAAAAAATTAGAGATAAGGGCAAAATAGTTTCTGCCTGGTAGCGAGGGGTATGGGGGGAGAGGGAGGGGACAGGAGAAAGGAAGGGGGCAGGGGGAAGGGGGGGAGAAATGACCCAAACATTGTATGCACATATGAATAAAAGAAATTAAAAAAAAGTTCGAAATGCAGCATTCTGAGGGCTACCAGCAGATCTCAGCTTTGGAAGATGACCTGGTACAGGTGAAAACAAAGACCACTTGCAGAAATAAATCAGGGAACTGGAGCAAGCAAATGATGGCTTGGAAAGAGCCAAGTAAGCCTTAATCATGTCTCTAGAAAACTTTGAGCAGCGCTTGCATCAAGCCATTGAAAGAAATGCCTTCCTGGACAGTGAATTTGTCAAAAAGGAGAATCTCCTAGAATCTGTCCAGAGACTGAAGGATGAAGCCAGAGATTTGTGGCAGGAATTGGCTATACAGCAGAAGCAAGAAGCTCAAAGGACAGACACAGCTGTGCAGACCACTGGTTCTGTGCTGGCCACACCTGTAGTTCCTCAAAGACTTAGCTCGGGTTTAAACACACCAGGGACATTCAGACATGGTCTGGACAACTCTAACAATGGGACCCCACTCACACCTGCAGCCCACATTTCATTCAGTGCTCAATATTGTGGGGGACCTGCTGTGAAAAGTAGAGGCCCTGAAGTCCAAACTTGCATCCTGCTTGAGCTTGGTGCATGGTCAGTCCCCAGACAGGACAAATGGCGCAGCCTCAGTGCAAGGGAGCAAGAACAGACAGTGGTAACAGATGGCTGAGTGGCACCAGTGTACCTTTGGGTGACGAAGGGAAAGAAAATTGAGACCCTGTGAATTCCTGCTCTTGAATGCCTCTTGACAATTACTGTTAGAACCCTGTGGGCCCCAGTGCTAGCTGTTTGTCACTGCTGTCTGCCAGCTAAATGTGGTTTGTTCTGTCTGAAAGTTGGGAAAACACCTGAAATTTAGGAAGCCACCCTCACGTCCGTCCTTCCTCCCCAGGGCTGCCACATGCTCAGGGTGTGGTCAAGCTGTTGCTTTAGGACCTCAAGGGAGCTGGAGACCTGTCTGTCTGCCCCAGATTGTTACCTTCTTTCCCCACTTTCCTCTCAGCATTTTTTTCCAATTAGTTTGAGAAATAAGAGCCAGCAGTCACCATAGTTTGCTTTGTGCTGTGTGGCCCAAGCTAATACTGAGGTTGTCAGCTATGGCCCTGGTGTTTTCCCTGTGAAATGATGTCACATGGTCCCTAGACTTACCATCTGGGGAGGGGATGGACCCCCTGAGAAGACTCTAGGGTATGGGTTATAAGGCTACCCCATCATTGGCTACCCAAGAGTCTCAATGACCCTGAGAGCTACTTTTAATGTCCCTCCTCCAGAATGGGCATCTGGGCCATTAACAGATTAACAGTTTTTGTTAATCTAAATTTTTTTTAAAAAGGAATGAAGAACAATCTACCATCTATGGGCTGCAAAGTTGATGACAGAGCCCATAGCTAGGGATAAATCTATTCAAATAAATAATTCTATGGATCACTCCCTCATGCTACCTCACTCTTGTGTATTTTGTTCTGAGAAACTGCCCCTTGGGTCAAGAAAGTCTTGATCCAGGTTGCTGCTGCAGGCCACAGGTGGGATAAACGGTAATGGCTGCTTCTGGGAACCTGGCTTTGGGGTGGTACATACCAGTCTTGGGAGGAATTAGACAAAAGGCTGGGAGAGGGCTAAGTCTGCCTACTACAGTGAGGTGTGCTGCAGTGAGAGTGGCTCCTGTAGCTCTCATAGGTCAAGGGCTGGGAAGGAAAGCCTTGGCATGTATTTGGTCATCTGCTCTCTCTGCCAGTGCACTATCTGCTCAGGTTTACTGTGCTTTACCCCAGCCCCAGAGGCAGCTTCTCCTGTCACAGTGCACAGGGGAGCCTAGGGGAACTGCTTCAGGGACCTGGATATTTTGTTCCTGTTTGATATAACAAAGGTGCCTACTGATTTCCCTGCCTCTGCTTCCTCACACTAGTGCTGCTGGATTTCTTTGAGACTTTTTAATCAGCTTCTCTTAGAGGTTTTTAGAGGTGTGTTTGACTTTTGGAGTAATTCTCAGGTCAGTGGAAAGTCTGTTTTCTGTAGGTAAAAACCGACCCTTAGTTTCCTGAGTCCCCTGCCCTGGCATAGAGGTAATACCTGCCTCAGAATCCTGGAGTACTTTGAGTAGACTGACCTTGGTCCTGTAGTCCCTAAGAACAGGACTTCATTTAAAGCCATCATGAAGTAACCAGGGTAGCCTCCAGTGAGATGAAAATACAGATCATTGTTGGAAGCTTCCTTGTGAAATAAAGAAGTCAATATAGGATTTCCAATGCCCCACCATGTACCTGCTCATCACTGCTTGTTATGAACTGCTGCCTCATGCTTTGTGATGCAACTGTAAGGAAACAGATTTCAGGAGCCTGCTTGCAGCTTAACACCCTTCACACTGCTACTAAGTTTTCTGGTAGAACCAGCAAAACTAGCCTTGAGTTGAGGTTGGAACTTTTCAAGTGCTACTGAAGTTCATAAGAGCATTTATCTGCAGGGCTGTTTGTCCCCCTCAAACATTCTAACCTGTGTCGGTAAAAGATGAACTTTTATTTTTTTAATTCACAATATTCATATTATTCGCAATAGTTAAGCTATGGAAACAGCTATGATGCCCTACTACTGATGAATGGATTAAGAAAATGTGGAATTTATACGCAATGGAATTTTATTCAGCAACAAAGAAAAATGAAATTTTGTCATTGTCAGGTAAATGGATGGAACTGAAGTTAGCCAGGTATAGAAGGCCAAAAGTTACATGTTCTCTCTCATATGTAGAATATAGACCTAACACAAATACAACAATACTATGAAAAACAGGTCACATTAAGGGAAGATCACATACGAGAGGGGAAGGGTAAAAGAAGGAAGTTAAGAAGGTGAATATGGTTGATGTACTCTTTATACAAGAATGAATATAGAATTTTTAAACCTGTTGAAGCCACCCTTATGGTGGCTAAGGTAGACTCTTAAGGGGACTAAGGTAGAAAGAAGAAAAATAGAGGCAATGAACCAATACGGGTTATAATACATATATACATGGAAATGTCACAATGAAACTCCCTGTGTAGCTATCTTAAACAAACAAAAATGTTGTTTTTTTTTCTTTTGCAAAATTGTAGAACAGGAGGGCAGAATAGGTTCTGTCTAGGGGGATTGGCACCAGTGGGAGGGGGGAGAAGGTGGGGAAAGGTATGGGAAGGTGAATATGGTGCAAATACTGTGTACACATGTATGTAAATGGAACTATCCCAGGAATGGGGGGGGTAAAGAATGATGGAGGGGAGAATTCAAGTATAATATATTTGTTTTATTGTAAGAACTTTTATAAATTCCAGAATGTACCCCCACCCAGCACAATAAAAAAAACTTAAAAAGGAGAAACTCCTATTAAAAAAAATCACAAGGAAAGCCCTTTGTGCAATTAATTTATGGTGATAAAAAATTTAAAAATAAAAAAATAAAATAAAGCAAGTCACTGCAAATAAAAAAATGGAAAAAAAGAGACTATATAGTGTCAAAAATACCAGGATGAAGATAAAGGAGAGTAAGATTAGTAGTAAAGCAAATACACAGAAGATTGTTGAAAAACAAATCCTGCTGCATTGTTTTGGGTGGAAGCTGTTAATTGTTAAAGGCAGAAGCTTATCCATCATTTTGAGTGGAAGATGGCCACTTCTGTAGTCATAGGCTTCTGGAGGATTCCTAAGAATCCTCAGTTTGAAGTCTTAAGACCTTTGATGGGAAATATATCCTAGCAGTCAAAAGGAAGTGATGCACATCATTTAAGTTGAGTAAAAAGAATAAAGTTATCAATATCATAATAGTTGTTATGCTACTTATCAGCAGTACCTGATAAGGTCTTTTCCAACTAGGTTCACTAGGTTCAAACTCAGTTTTTCCTTGATATCTATTTGAGAAGAGCAAATTTGCAGACTATAGATTATGCGGAGTCTATTTTGGTGGGTATTTTGTCAATGAACCTCAAACCTGTTGGTGATAAAGCTGAAAGTATTGTATGGGTGTTCACATAAACCTGTAGTTGGGTACAATTGTATGTGAATTTTACAAATTCATGAGACAATCTGCTATTAACTCAGTAGGAGGTAACCTGTGAGTTTGATTTCATTGTCATAAGGCAAAGAGCAATATTTAGGGCCTTCAAAGTTTGAGGGTTTCTGAGAACTTTGCCAATTTTAGTGTTAGGATTCTTACAGTTCTCTGTATTTTATTTTCCCCAAAGACTATGGATAATAAAGGCAGTGAAGTTTTTCAATAAAAGGCACAAATTTACAGAGTTTGTTAATAAAACTTGTAGGAAAATAAGCACTTCTGTCACTAGAGAAAAAGAAATAGAAATTCCAAGTTGGAATAATGAAGCAAGCCTTTATTTTTTGCTACCAGCAAGGAAAAGTTTTTTTGTTTTTTGGTGGTACTAGGGTTTAAACTCAGGGCCTCACACTTGCTAGGCTGGCACTCTACCACTTGAGGCACTCCACCAGCCCCCAGCAAGGAAAAGTTTTAATCTACCTTGACACTAAACAAACAATAACAAGAATACATTAATAGCCCACTGCATACGGCATTTGGAGGTATTCAGAGTCACAGAATTGTCGGAAACTTCATTTCATCCTTCACAGTTTTACAAGGATTTGGCTGTTGACAGGTAGGATATGTTTTGGAAATATACTCAGCAGTATCTTTGAATTGGCCATCTTGTATAGGCCAATTTATCCTTGCTATTGTGGGTACTATCACGAAGACTTCTTGCCAAACTCCATTTTAAACGTTATGGTGCTACAAATCCTGAAAGCATGCAATACTGTCTTAATTCTCCCGCCTTTTTTTCCCTACTGTCTGGGGATTGAACTCAGGCCCTCAGACATGCTAGGCAAGCACTCCACAAACTGAGCTACATTCACAGTTCCCCACTCCCATGCCGTTTTTTTTTTTTTTTTTTTTTTGAATTCTTCCAGGGATTTGACTTTCTGGGGTCTTTGCACTTGGAGTGACCTTTTATTTTTACTATGGCTATTTTCTTAGTAAAGGGAAGGAATTTAAATGTTCTTTCATTTGCCATCCATTTTGTAAAATAGGGATTCTTGCTAAGATGAGGAAACCGTTTTTCCCTAAAAGCATTCTGAAGCTGTAGACCCACCTAAAAGCATATATTTATAGTTGATACACTATTTATATTTTGTTAATTATTAAGTCAAGGTGAGGACAATCAATGTAGCCACATAAACAATTTAATTTTCATGAGAAGTTTATTTTTATTATAAGTACTCAATCATATTAATTGTACAAATTAATGGATTTCACTGTGACATTTCCATACATGGATATATTGGGTTTTGATTGTATCTACACTCTGTACTTCCTTCTCTTACCCATCTGTAAATGTTCATTCCCTATGTTCAGGACATCTTTTTAAATTTTTTTGGTTTGTTTCTACCTATGAGAGAAAATGTGATACTTTTATTTCTGTGTGTGGCTCATTTCTCTTAACATGATAACCTCCAGTTCCTTCCATTTTCCTACAAATGATATGATTTCATTTTTCTTCATGACCAAATAAAACTCCACCATATATACATATATCATATTTTTAATCCATTCATCTGTTGCCAAGCACCTAGGCTGATTCCATAGCTTGGCTGTTGTGAATAGTGCTGAGATAAAGGTAGGTGTGGCATAACAGTCTCATATGGTGTTCTGACTATAGTTTTTTTGATGAATCTCCATACAGATTTCCATACTTGTTGGACAATTAGTATTCCCACCAAAAGTGTATAGGGGTTCCTTTTCCCCTGCAACCTCACCAGCATTGTTATTTTTAAAAATAATAGCCATTCTAAATGGGCTGAAGTGGAATCTCAATGAATTTTTGATTAGTGTTTCCCTGATGGCTAAAAATGTTGAGCATTTCCCCCATATATTTATTAGTCATTTGTACTTCTTTTGAGAAGTATCTGTTCAGATCATTTTCTCACTTAGTGGTTAGATTACCTATTCTTTTATTGATAAATTTTGTTTTTAAAATATATTCCTCTGTCAAATGAATAGCTGGCAAAGATTTTCTCCCATTCTCTAGGTTGTCTCCTCACTCTGCTGATTGTTTCCCTCACTGTACAGAAGCTTTTAATTTGTTGCAGTCCCATTTGTCTATTCTTGTTTTTAATTCCTGACTTAATAAGAGTTCTAGCAGGAAATCATTGCCCATGTTACTATCCTGAAATATTATATTTTGAGGGTTAATTTAAGTCTATTATATCTTTTATGACATTTTTTAGTTTTATTTTTTATATATGAATGACTGGCAAACACAATTAAAATAAAGTTACTCAAGGGAGTCTCTAGAACATCTGTATAGGATGTGGCTCATTATAGAGCAAAGGAATAATGGGGCATCTCTTTTTCAGGAAAGAATGCATGTAGGTGGGTTTGAAATATTGCAGCAACGGACAGTGACATGTGGAGAAAGCAACCATAAGAGGTCTTAGCTAAAAATTGTTGACTTTTTTGTTTGTCTCTGAAATAATTTATATGGTATTAGAAATCATTAAATTTAGACCCTTAAAACATAAATTAATTGAAGGTTTTATATATTTCAGTATTACTTTTATAGTTCTTAGACACGGCAAATATGTCTTGTCTACTGGGTCTAATGAAAGGCTGAAATAAGCAATAGGCCTCTAATGATGTTTATGTAATTGACCCTTAGTGTTTATTTAGAACCATTATGAAAAAAAGGAGAAAAAGTTTGTAGGGGTGGAGGGAAAGGGGGAGAAATGACCCAAACATTGTTTGCACATATAAATAAAAGAAAAAAAAGTTCGTAAATCTAGAATAATGATAACCTTTTTGGGGTAGAAAGTTATGGTATCAGTCTTTGTTCTTAATATGAAATGTTTCTTTTAACTTAAAAATATCCAGTCATTAAAAGATAATTATTAATTATGTATAACTTACCTAGGAAGTTAAATTCTCTTTAATTTTGTCATGTTTTTATATTGTTTTATAAATACAATCTGTCATGACAATTTTACCTTAATTAAAATATGGAGATTTTTTTGACACAATTATTTTGATTAATCTTTCTTATACAAGGTGAAGAATTAAATGTTTGTATTGTCTAAAGTCCATTTTAGGAAATTCAATGAGAGTTTAGGCATAAAACATAGCCTTTATTTTATTTTTTTGAGAAAGGGTCTATGTAGCCTGGGCTGGCTTGGAACATTATGTAGCCCAGTCTGGCCTCGAACTCATGACCCTCCCACCTTAGCCTCCTGAGTGCTGGGACTAGAGGCTTGTATCATCATACCTAGACGGCATAAAAGATTTCTTAATAATTTTATTATTCTGAATTTTGAACTGAATTGGGGAAAGACAACATCAAGAAAGAATTTAAAGTACAAAAGAATAACTTGGTGACAAAAAATTATATTAGTCTAGGCATAAAATAATGTAGTCATTTCATGTTAAAAAGACTGAAATGATAATATTATTGCTTTGGTACAGCAGTCAAATTAATAAAAGATTTATTAATATGTCTTTATTCATTTAAGAATATATGGATAATGGTTAGGAGGTAATAATAGGTAATAACTTAAGGCTTTTAGCTATAGCTTAGGTAATAATAAGTAATAATTTAAAGCTTTTAGCTAGCTTTACAATAAAATTGAGTAAGGGTAAAGAATATACTGTTGGCCCTCCATATCTGTGGATTCAGCCAACTATGAATCAAAACAAGTATTTACAATCACAAAATCCTATACATAGGTAAAAACATTGAACTGCACTCTTCAAATACATGACTTGTATGTTATGTGAATTATACCCCTATAAATTCATTTCTAAAAACCTTGTCAGATAATTCCAACATCTGATTCATATTCCTATTGACATTGGTTGATTGTTTTTTCTTATATAAGTTGTCTTTTGGTTTCTTCAGGGTGCCATAACAAAGTACCACAATTTGGGTACAACAGAAATTATTGTCTCATAGTTCTGGTGACTCTAAGTCCAGTATGTTGGCAGAACTAGTTCTTTCTAAGGGCTATCACAGATAAATTGTTCCATGAGTCTCACCTCACTTTTGGTGGTTTAATGTATAGTTTTTGGCCACTTTTGTGAGCTATAGTTACAATGATAGTTTATTTTTTTCTGAACCTTTGCAATGCTATTATGATCTGTTTCATTCTTCTGATTCTACATGATCTCCCATTTTATCCATGCTGGTGCCACCTATTGGATGGAAAGTTCTTCTCTGGTGCTGTTAGATAATGGGTGTTGTTAGGTGAAAGGTAGAGGATAGTA